>NC_089140.1:150200426-150545016 GCF_009819655.1 Sylvia atricapilla
AGCCTGTCAGCACAGAAAGCCAGGATTTCAGCAAGGCTGGGGGCAGAGTGGCAGGAAAGCTGCCCAGCAGGAAAGGCCCTGGAGGGTGCTGGCTGACAGTGGCTGAATGTGAGATGCTGTGTGCCCAGGTGAGCTCCTGACCCTCTGTGTCTGCAGTGGTGTGACCAGCAGCACCAGGGCAAGGATTGTCCCTCTGAGCTGGGCACTGGGGAGGCCACACCTGGAATTCTTGGATCAGTTTTGGGCCCTTCACAAGACAGAAAATGAGGAACTGGAGTGCGTCCAGAGAAGGAAACAGAGCTGGGGAAGGGTCTGGATCACAGGTCTGAAGAGGAGCAGCTGAGGGAGCTGCTGGAGAGCAGAAGGCTCAGAAGGGACCTTACCACTCTCTACAACTCCATGAAAGGAGGCTGCGATAAGGTAAGGGTTGGTCTCTTCTCCCAACTTAGAAGTGACAGGACAAGGGGAAGTGGCCTCAAGTTGTACCAGATGAGGTTGCTATTAGGAAGAATTAGGTGGTCAAACATTGGAACAGACCGTTCAGGGAAGTGGTGGAGTCACCACCCCTGGAAGTGTTCAAAAAAACAGCAGATGAGGAACTTTGTGATGCAGTTTAGTGGGCATGGTGGTATTTGGTTGACAATTGGACTTGATAATCTTGGAGGTATTTTACAGCCCTAATGATGATTCTGTGGGTCTGTGATTCACTGAGCAGTAACTGCTTCTCCCTCTGCTCCATCTTCCCACTTTGAGTTCAGATTTCTTAGCCGTAAGTATGTGTTGTATTCCAGAGGGAAATCCTGTCATCGCCTGTGCAATGCCATAATTGTTTGTGTGTCCCAACCGGAAATGAATTAATTGAAAAAGGCCTCATGAACACCCCACATCAATGCCTCACCCTCTGGTCAGCCAAGTCCCTGGATGAGGGAAGAAGTGCCACCATTTCTCTGACTGCCTCTGCACTTGCTGGTGAAAATGAAGCTTTATTCTCTGAACTATGACTGTGAGGAAAATGAGAATGGGTTCTACTCTGCTTCCTATATAGTGCACTATATATTTTGCCTGAGTATCTGTGACAGGGTGTACTAGTAGTAATGATAGGTGATTCAGAAAGAATAGGGGGATTGTCATTTCCCAGGCATGATCTGGTCTGTATTGAAAAACAAACTTTCAACTGACAGTATAGAAATGTCAGTTCATTTTGTAGGAGTGATTTCCCTCTCGTTGTCCACTGGAGATGTGGCTATCTTTGGATTTCACCGCAGCGTGATGTTACACTCATTGTAGTACTGAAGAAGTGACTGCTCTTGTGAGCAGGAATGGCAAACAAAAATTCTAAATTACGATTAATCTCGAAGTTCTGATAAAATTTAAAGAAGAGGAATATTTTTAAAATATTTTTAAACGAAAAACCAAGAGATTTAGATTAGTTGTTAGGAAGAAATTCTTCCTTGTGAGGGTGCTGAGGCCCTGGCACAGGGTGTCCAGAGAAGCTGTGGCTGCTCCATCCCTGGAAATTTCAAGACCAGGTTGGATGGTGGCTTGAGGCAGCCTGGAATAGTGGAAGGTGTCCATGGCAGAGGGCCGGCATGAGATGATTTTGGGGTTCCCTACAACCCAAACCATTTTGTGATTCTATGACTTTTATTTTCTTTATTCTAATTTATCTCTTTAATAATGATTAAAAACAGTAAGTGGAGTTGACAGAGAGTAAAAACTTGTTGTCTCTCTCTGTGTCCAGTAGAATCTGATGTTTTATGTGAAATGGAACAGATCCACATGTATTTTCTAAAGGTAGGGAAGATAAAAGGCCCTCTAGAATGCATGCAAATATTATAGAATAGCTGCAACTATTGCAGAATATGCAGATGACCACCGTGCAAACAAATGCTTGTTTGAGAGAAGACAGGAGAGGAAGACATTGATATGACATTAACAAAGCATAAATCTGTTTTTTTTAGATTCCAGAGAAACAGCATAAAGATCTCACTAAATCTGAAGTGAGCCAGAAAACTGGTGTTCTTTTTCAGCAGAATTCTAGAAACATTGATGAAATTCCTAATAAATAGTAAAGCTGAGTTTTCATAGTCACACGTAAAAAAAAAAAAAAATCTTAAATCTTGGTGGAAATGTAAATCAAAGTTATCTTTAATGTTCCAAGGCCAACAGCCATAGCTTTTTCTCATAGGAGAAGGAAGTCCTGGTGCTCACTGCTCTGGCAGAATAGCAAGGATAAAACAAAAATGCCAAATAATATATGAGGACAAAATGTTAAATGCTACATTCAGGCAGGAGCAAGGAATGTATATCGTTAAAAAACAGTTCAGACCTCTTTGGTTTGTTCCTGTAAAACTGAACTAAATAGACAGTAAAAAAAACCCCCAACCAACCCACCTTTTATTTTAGAGTGTAATTAACAGATTGTCTTTTTTTTCACCTCTGATGTCTCTACAGATCAGGGTTGTAAAGAAGATAACTTTTAAGTAATGGAACATCAAGTACAGTAAAATACCTTATCTAGAAATGGCATTTTAAGAAAAACACAGTATATAGTAGGATTATAAAGGTATTTAATTTTTACATTGTTTTCACTATTTCTTAGTGAAAAAAAAAGAGGAAAGCTTTGATAATACAAAAAAGATTCTGTTCTTACCCTTTCAAAATCTAAATTTTGTTCTTTTACTGTTTTATTTTTGAGTCCCAAAATCCTGTTTTTCTGATAAACCTGTTTAAGAGATTAATTTCTTAAACTACTAAGAATTAAGGACTGAATTTCAAAGCAGCACTGACTTCAGCAGATATATCATTAAAGAGTGTGTCCTCCCGGTATTTGTGCTCCTGTGATTCTCTCACTCACAAGTTACTGATTACTCCCTCAACCTACTGCAAAATATGCCAAAAAGTTCATAAAAATAAACAAAATCTGAGATAATTAGATTTGGTGACAATTGTGCAGTTTTCCTGAAGGAGATGGCTGACTCCTAAGGAATTTACTGGAGAGGAAAAGGCGATTACAGGCAAATTTGAGCTCTTTGAGCCAACACATTCTGCTGGGCAAAAGGAACAAGGTAGAATAATTTTTGTGCATTCATGAATTTATTTAGATTATGCAGAGCGAAGGGCATTGAAAATGCTGTCCTGGTTTCCTCTTGGGCAGGCAGGACCATCCCACACAATTAGCTCCCAAATCCATTTAATAAATCCACAATCACATATAAAAGCAGCAGCAGTAGGTCTCCCAGATATCCATGGAGCCAAAAACAAAGCACAAAATCCAAACAGAGCTAAGGGAATTTGGGTAAAGGAAGTCCATGTCACTCACTACCTAGTTGCTAATGAAATTTGTGAGAAGCTGCAAACTGACCACATCATTGTTTGAGGATGTTTGGCTTGTCCAGGCAACAGTGCTCCCAGTTTTCTCTAATTATCAGCACCTGGAATCAGAGAGTCATGGAATGGCTGAGGTTTTAAAGGATGTCCACAGGGAGCCTCCTGTGTTTCAGTTTGTCCCCATTGCATCTGATCCTGTCACTGGGCACCCACTGGAAAGAGCCTGGCCCCATCTTTGCACCGTCCCTTCCCACATTTTGGGAATTAACAAGATTCCCCTTCAGCTTTCCTTCTCCAGGCTGATCAGTCCCAGCTCTGGAAGAGATGCTCCAGACCATTACTCCTCCTTGTGCCCCTTTTTCTGGACTCTCTCCATAATGTCCATGGTGTCTCTTGTACTGAGGAGCCCAGAATTGGACAAAGCACTTCAAGTGTGTTGGAATGCATTTCCCCTACCCAGCAAGTGTTTTCCATATAGGGAAAAGTTTAAGACTCACCCCTTGCATTTCTTATAAGGAAAAGAACCCAGAAACTTCGATACCCTTCTGACAGTGATGGGCTCAGTGCCAAGGGAAAAGCATCTATTGAACCTTTGCACTGTTCTTCAAATCCTGTACCTCTCCCTATTGGCAGCAAACCAAATTGTCCCTCCCAAAACATTCAGTATTTAGGAAGGAGCCCAAAGGAAGGAAGGGCTTTTTGGAGTGTTTCTGGAAGGGTGTCAGAGGTTTTCTCGGACACCTGTAGGTGGCTTTTCTTTTTTTTTTTTTTTTTTTTTGTTTTGTTTTTCTGTAACGTTTGTTATTCTGATACTTTTCACTTATTAAGCCTTTTACTTTTCAAAATGCCTTTGAAGAGTAGTCTCACTGAAATTATTTTAAGCCAATATGCAAGGGCTGGACCCTCAGAGGTTGATACATTTACACGTGGCTTATAAAATCTGGCCACCTGTTAACCTGCATCACAGGTGTGGCTTGGAAGTGCTGAATAGAGGTAAAGATCTCTTCCCTCACCTGGAAATACACCTAATGCAGCTGAGGATTCTGTTTGCTGCCTTTGCAGCAAGGTCCTGCTGCTGGCCTCTGCTTATCTTGGGGTCCACCGGCACCTTCAGGGCATTTTCCACAGAACTTTCCAGATTTTTCATAAGAAGGGCCAGGGGTTTTTTCTTTTTCTGAAAGCACTAACATTTCTCTTAAGGCCATCCAGACCTTGCTTAAAAAGTAGGAAAGATGCAATAGTGGAGTTCTAGGCTGGGCAGTAACACAAAGTGTTCGACCATGTGAGGACATCAAGCTCTGTGGGACAAGTCTTAAACCAAGTGAGAAGACAATTGCAAGGAAGACAACGGGATGATTGGTTTATGGATGTGGATCATTACCAGTCAGAGAATCATATTATAGAATTATAGAATGGCTTGGGTTGGATGGCTGGGTAGTTCCACCTCTGGCTATGGGTAGGGACACTATTCACCAGACCAAGTTTCTCCAAGCCCTGTCCAACCTGGCCTTGGACACTTCCAGGGATGGGGCAGCCACAGCTTCTCTGGACAACCCATGCCAAGGCTTCACCACTCTCTGAGTAAAGATTTTCTTCCTAAAATCTGATATAACCCTGCCCTCTGTCAGTTTAAAACCACTGCCCTTGTCCTGTCACTACAGGTCCTTGTCAAACTTTCTCTCCACCCTTTTTGCAGGCTCCATTCAAGTACCCGAAGGCCAGAATATAGTCACTCTGAAACCTTCTTTTCTCCACTCCATAAAATCAACATATATTCACAACTCATGAATTTCCAGCAGTGAATTTGTAGTATTGATCTACCAGTTCAGGAAAATGCTGTTGACTAAGAACACCACAGCTTCTTGCACTCGTAGTGGGAAATCACATTGATAGTTTGACATTATTCTTATGAACACCCCATTAATATTATACAAACTTTGATAAATTTTAAACTACCACTTTCTGGCCACAAGTTTCAAGGGTTGCTTAGTGTACATGAACTCTCCCCACAAACTACATCAAACTGATAAAAATAGGTTTTTAACTCAAGTAATGAAATCTTTACTCAAAAATACATTGGTTCCAGTTTTAAATACTGGCTGCATCAGCACACAGGAGCCAGCAAGTCTCACTGCTGGATAAGGTACTCAGTCACTTGATGAACACTATTAAACTATGTAGCCATTACTGATAATGTAATTTACCTTGCTATTATGGTCATTATTATCAGTATTTATGTTGCTCCTGGACAGTTGAATCAGGCAATGCTTTCACTAACCTGGACTTTACCTGAAAACACAATAATTGCCTCCAATATGCTCCCCAAGCCTCCTGCAGCTACAGCTCCTGCAGCAGATCAGAGTAGCCTTTCTCCATTCATAGAATTATTTCTATCACAGTTTTGGCCTGTGGCAGCTATTCCTGCCTAGAAAAAACTTATAACTGTGGCTGAATGGTAGCAATGACCCAGGACAATGGACTATTCCCCACATGGATACAGGAATTGTATGCCAGCTGAGCCTTGACACTCATTTTTGAAATGGGTGTCGTAGGAGAGCTCTGCTCTTCCCAAACCAACAGAACATGGGCAAGACAAATCAGATCTGTTCATATTATTTGCCTCACTGCCATGTGATGGTGGCTGAAATGGGGCTGTGATGTGTCTCAGGAGAGGCAACCTTGCCAAAAAGGCTTGGTAAAAATACCTGGCCTGATATCCTTTATTTTACCTTTTTTCCTTCCTCTTAAAGTCAGCATGCTTTTTGAAAGCTGGGACTGCTAAGCAGGACCCAGCTGAATTCACCTGAGCTGGTGCAGGGCACTCTTTTGCAAGCTGGCTGATCACAGTGATCCCATTGTGGGTGGCCCCTCAAAAGCTCCAGGGATACTTCAAAGGAAAAGCATTGACATGGGGGAGAACAATGGGAAGGAATTTGCATTTTAAACATGACACTTCCATGAATGAATAATAAGGGATTTGTAAGGCTGGCCACCAAGAATTAAAGGAATAAAACCCTCTTCATCTGTGCTACAGTTAATTCTTTAGGCCTGTTTTCCAGTGATATTAACTCACAGTTTCTTCCAGCAGAGGTTTTAGGCAGCCAAAACGATTAAAGCAGTCCATCAGTTAAATAACAGACTACTCTAGGGAAGGTGGAGCCCAGAACTTAATCTCATGACACTTGCAACCTCTCAAATTGGCAGCTGGACTTCTATGGGAGGTCTCCAGTCAATCAAAGGAATGGTCTGTAATATGAAAATTAGCATGAAGCAATTTTCCTAGTATTCCTTTAAAATGGAACTAATGGTGTTGTTTTTTGTTTTTTTGTTTTTTTTTTTTTTTCTTTAATTTCCACTAGATTTCTAGGTTTTCAATACTTCATGTGTAGCAGGTTATGATACTCATCAGGAGTAACTCAGCTGCATCTCCTCTGTGCTTGGGCCCTACAGTGTTGTGAGAGAATTTGGAGAATGAAGCAGTATATTCACCATGCCTTAAGTTTTTGCTTTCATGTATTTCAGATTCTGTGCTGCCCAGGGGTGCAGTTCTGAGCCTCATATTCAGTGTCAGTCAGTTTTCTTCACAGAGCAGGGAGACAAAACAAATCGTTTTCCTGCTGGAGACCAAGGACAACTTTCAGGCCCAAAAGCACAAACAGTGTCAGGCTGAAGGGAGGAACAAGAAGGATGGAACCTCACAACCCGAAGCTGTAATTAAACAATTAAACCCCAATATGCAAATGGACCAAAGCTTATAAAAGTGTGAGACCTTGTGACCCGTCAGCCATTTTGTGACCATTTTGGGTCCACCTTGGGTGTAGCCCTGGCCAGGGTCTTGTCCTCCCCAAGGTGTACCCTAAAGGCCTTTCAATAAATACCTACTTTATTCTCTTACTCTGTTCAGTCTCTGTTTCAGCCTTCCCAAGGTATCAGTTGTGCATCCTTCATTAGTCCTAACCTCGTTATTGGGAGCATTTTAATGTCCTACAGGATTCAGAGCCATATCTCATTTATGAGCTAAACCCCAAACACCAGCCTTCCAGCAAGACAAGTCTCCTGTGACCCTGCATGGGCTGAGAAATGCCAGTGATGAGCACAGCACAGGAACCCCATCAGAACTAATTAATTAATTATTAAAAAATAAACAGATAAACAAATAAATAATTAGCCTCATTTCTGAGTCTTAAGCAACTCCTCCCCTCGGTGATCAAACTGCATCCTAACAATAATGAGTTTGAAAAGGAAGAGATTCCTTCTCTCCTGTCATTAGAGTAGCAATTTAAAGATGGATTTATTAAATCCCATCTAACCAAACACAGCTGGGTGCAGGAAATTCAGCTGCCAGAGGATGGAGAAGATGTTGCAGTTGAAATAATCCTGTGGCAATAAAACAGGAGGAGTCGTGGTCCTGTGCTTTAAAGTTCTTTACTGTGGACTTCCAGTGTGATACTGGGAAAATTGCTAAACTGTGTGCTGCTGTTTCCTCAGTCACTAAAGTACAGTTAATATCATGTATTTTCAAAACTGTTTGGAGGTCTCCAGATGAGAAGTTGTGCTACACAGCTGACAGAATTCTTCTGCTTTTTATATTATTATTATTATTATTATTATTATTATTATTAGGAAAAAAAGGACAAAACTGGGGTTATTTCCTCCTCTGTAGATTCCGGTATCACTTAGAAAGGAAAACAGAAAGCTATTTCTGGAACCATTCAAGGCATAAAATTAAAGAATAACTAGTACTTCACCTGAATATAAGAATTACTTTGAATTTTAGATTATTAAAACAAGAAAGAATTATCAGAAGACACAACACTCTGCTTCCAGTAACTGAAGGCAAATTATATATGATGCCATTTGGGCTACATTTTCAAGGTAATTTTCAAAGAAAGAGGTCTGGAGCATAAACAAGAATTTAATTTTAGACACCCTATTCTTAATATTTGCCTTATTTTTATCTTTCGAATATAAAGAAGAAAATAAAAATACTTTCCTGCAGAAGCGTTCTTCTTGTGGAGTCCTGTCTATTTTATTGAGCAGATTGTTTGTGGCTGTGAATCACATTACATTAAAAGAAAGGCAGCGGTTCCAGGTACAGGCTCCCTGAATATGGAGCTGGATTCTGTAAAATGTTTGGGCATTCAGCAAAGATTAAATTTTTTTGGAATGGACTAAAATGATGTTCCTACTCTCAGTTTTTTTTTAACAAAGCCAAAAAGAAATGAACACAAAGTGCTGGAACAATTGGAATAAAGCAGGCCAGAAACCTGAACTTCACACTGGCATGTTGCAAGTTTTTGAGGGCTATTTTAAAGTAATTAATGATTTTTGTTCACCTGATGTCCTGACCAAAAACACCAGGGCTGAAGAAAATGACCAATAGTTTGGAAATAAGAATAAACTAGATAGTCTATTTTGTTATTTCATATCTCACTGTCCCCTTGCCTACACCCATGACCAGTTTGTCCTACTCTGTATTTTGTCCTCAGTTTTAGCTATGGGATCTTCCCAAACACATGGTATAAAGCTCTGTGCACTTCACCATCCTCACTGTCTAGCTGGGTAAATTAGAGGCAGTGAGCAGAAAAATTGAACTTCACAGTGGATCTTTTTTAAAACTTTGCAATGCTCTAATTGGCTTCTTTAAATGCTTCTTGTTCTTTTTTTCCTCATCTATTTTCTTCAGAATCCCTAAACAGTCCCATCAAAAATCACAATTGTGGACTGGAATTGACTTTTGTCTTTAAATCTCCTCTCCTCTCCTCTCCTCTCCTCTCCTCTCCTCTCCTCTCCTCTCCTCTCCGCTCCTCTCCTCTCCTCCTCCTCTCCTCTCCTCTCCTCTCCTCTCCTCTCCTTCCTCTCCTCTCCTCTCCTCTCCTCTCCTCTCCTCTCCTCTCCTCTCCTCTCCTCTCCTCCTCCTCTCCTCTCCTCTCCTCTCCTCTCCTCTCCTCTCCTCTTCCCTCCTCCTCTCCTCTCCTCTCCTCTCCTCTCCTCTCCTCTCTCTCCTTCCTCTCCTCTCCTCTCCTCTCCTCTCCTCTCCTCTCCTCTCCTCTCCTCTCCTCTCCTCTCCTCTCCTCTCCTCTCCTCTCCTCTCCTCTCCTCCTCTCCTCTCCTCTCCTCTCCTCTCCTCTCCTCTCCTCTCCTCTCCTCTCCTCTCCTCTCCTCTCCTCTCCTCTCCTCTCCTTTTTTTCCAAAGGACATTTATCCAGACCTGTGCAAACCCATCAGGAAGAAGCAGGCAGCTCCTAAAGCTGTTTCATTATCTGAGATAATATTAAAAGAGAGGCAGGACTCTCAGCCCCTATTTATAGCTACAATTTTGGCTGTCCAAAAGGGGGTTCAGAGAGCTCTAACTTTTAGATGGACAAGTTCATGGTGATGGATCTGACTTTCTCCAATTGACTTCAGTCTGCCTTTCCTTGGGAATCCTTACAGCTGACTCACATGGAGATTTTTTTTTTTTTTTTTTCATGAAATGAGGTATAAGAAAGAAAACTTCATGTTAAATAGCAACACCTTCCTCATGCAGGGGTCACAATCAATATTTGGCCCAACCACAGCAGTGAAATTCTCAACAGAGGTTGTGGGAATACATTTACACCTGAAATCCCTTAGATGGTGAAAAATACCCTGGAGTGGAAAATAATGAAGCACTACTAAACCTAAATAAAATTATCAGCATGAAGACAAACGACCTACTGCAACCCAATGCAATCAATTCCCCAGCAGCCCCAATAGGTGGGACCAGTGTGCTTCAAATACACACAGCAGAGTTCCTGGTATCTACCCAGAAATGAGCAGATCAAATTAATCCCCAAAGCACTTCTGCTGAAATAGTCAGATTTATGCCACAGATATTTTCCCTTCATTTATCTAAACATATACTTTGAAAAGAGCATGGTGCAAATAAAATCTCTTTGAGCTTGAATGGCGAGAGCTTGGGAGGAGCTGACACAATTTTACTTCTCCAACAGCCTCCAGCAAGTGATTTAATCTCTTTACATCTTAGTTTTGCTGCCTTTAAAACAAAAAATATTGAATGTTCTGCCCCTCAGAGGGGTGCACGGAGTGTAAGCTGAGACCTGCTGGATGAAAGGCATGCAGGGCTTTTATTTACATCTGTGTTACAGCATCTTCAGTTCAGCACACAGGTTTACAGTCCATTATTGAAGGGATGTGAGGCAAACAACACTGTTCAGCACTAAATGCGTCTATTTCTGTTCATTCTAACAAAAAGAGTACCTGGATTCTCGCTGAGCTCCAGAACTGACAGCCTGGGTTCACTTAATGCCAGCCTCCGCAATACCCTTTAATAAATCCATTTTTAATTTATTATTTTTTACACTTGGCTACATGCAATTCTGCTGCTGCTCAAGAATCAAACACTTGGTCTCAGCCTTTGCAAAACCTGATAGTGCATTTCTCATTATGTCCATAGTAATTTCAATTATTTTCCTTTGTCTAAGACTTCCGTTACGCTTTGGTGCCTGTAGACATTTTAAGTAACTACCTTTTTTATTAGCTGACTCAACACATGACAGATTATTCTGTCCAGCTCTTCTCTTTAGGTCCTTTTATCAGCCTAAGTCCTTATATGACCTCTCTTAATGTTCCTGTATTATCTGTGAGGGTGGAAGCATTCTGAGAATTTGACATAAAAACACACCTTGAGGTCAGAGATTTACACCCGTTTTTAGAAGAACTGACCAAAACGACCCAAATAATTGAAACAATTGGTCCAAATGCCACTGTCCAAATCCGGGAAAGAGAAATGAACACAAAAAGGAGCCATTTCCCCAAGGAAAGAGACACATCAAAATAGAGATTTAAGCTAGGATTGTCACTTTTCCATCCAGTTCCTCATCAGTCATCAAATTGGTCCTTCAGTCCAAAGAATGAAAATAAAATAAAAATTTTGTGCATTCTGGAACCTAATTGCTTGATTGTTTCATGGTGTTTTCTTCTGCAAAAAGAGAAAGGCAGAAGTCCCTCAGCTAGAGTTGCTTTTCTTGCAGAAGTATTTTCACTTTTCTCCATGTCTGTGTCTCACTCTGGTCCCCAACAACATCAGAGCAATCAAATATTTAAAATCTGTGCTACCTGAAGGTTTCTTTGTGGTAGAACTGACATTTTCAGACAGAACGAACCACTTTTGACTCAAGAGTCTTCCTAGGAGTGGATGCCTCATCTCATTCCATTCCATTCCATTCCATTCCATTCCATTCCATTCCATTCCATTCCATTCCATTCCATCCCATTCCATCCCATTCCATCCCATTCCAATTATTCTATCCTCTTCCTTTGCTGAACAGCACCACACATTTAAGAAACCTTAACATAAATCCACCTCTCCTTGCTGTCTCTCTGGAGATGATTCAAACTCAGAAGTTTTAGGCACAATCTACCACAGATATTTCAAAAGGCTTCCCAACTGGAGGTAAAAAAAATCTCTACACCTGTTGCAGCAAATTCTGTGGCACTCCTTAGCTCAAGAACTCATCCTCCTCAGCAGAGTGTAACAGTGTGGGTACTTCCAGAGACAGAAACACAGCCAAGAATGTATAAAAATGCCTTATGACCACAAAGGAATCACACAGAATCCAGAGAAGACTCAAAGTTAAGGATTATGACGTGCTATCCTACAGTATGGAACTGCAGGATTTCCTTAAGTAACAAAGATGTGTAATTTAGCCAGCCCTGAGGCCACAGAAATGTTCTTGGTATTTTTAAAATCAGCAATATATGTGAGGCCCCTGGAGGTCTGGCCTGAGCTAGAGCAAGGGCTATGAATGGAGAATACAGAAATGTTTATACTCAAGCATTCTTTAGTCTGCTTTTCACTTGCATGCCAGGCAATTTTCCTGTCTGTACCACCACTACACTGAGTTTTCAACTCTTCTTCTCCCCCAAGAAAAGCAACAGCAAGCGAAGTTTTGTGTTTGGAGAAAAATCCTCATTAACACTCTGAAATAAGTTTGGTATATTGTGACATTTTCAAGAGATCTTCCTCCCTCTAGGAATCATTTCTACAGGAATTTAAGTCAAAATGTACAGAAAAGAAACATCACTTCTAGTGAGTGGCTCTTCCATCAAAAGACAAAAGGATGAAATAACACATAAAATTTTCTCTAACCCTGAAATAACCCCCTTAAAAATCAAAGTCTTCCCTTCCTTCTGACATAACATCCTCACCTGAAAAACCGGCTCTTTGATGGGACTGTTTCTGCTGTCTCTGGTTCTGGATGCTGTGAGTTAAAAAAGAATAAAATGATGAAACTAATATTAAGTTCAGAACAAGTCTTAGTGATCTCACTAAATGCTAATCGAGTTTTAATGCTGTTTTCATTAACTTTGTGCCCTTTCATATAAAGCTGGAGGGCTACTCAGTGATAAGAGAGCCCCACCAATAGAGTCATATGAATGGATGCTAAATGCAAATTCTGGAAGCACTGGGCAATGCTCACAGCAGGACTTTGACAGGATAAAGATTTTATGGAGTGTCATATCAGGACTTGTTGAAGAGGCTGAATGTCAAGAGTAAAAGCAACAGCAGGAATAAATGAAAGCAAGAAGGACTCTGAAGTGATGATTTTTTTTTTTTTTTTTTTTTTTTTTTTTTTTTTTTTTTTTTTGTTGGAAACCACAATTAAATAAAATTAACTTTCTACTGTAAGTAGCTAAGAAATTCCAATAGGAAGCTCATCAAAAGGAGATTAAAAATAATAATAAAAATCTGACAGAGAGCAAAACCCTGCCTTTCACTGGAAAGCCTAAGACAGGCTGACAAAATATTTCTGGCAGGCCTAAACTTTCCCAGTTTGCCAGTTAGTGAATCCAACGTTTCAGCAAGGGATTTGGTTCTCTGAGCTGCAGCACTGAGAGTAAAGCTTTGGCTGGGGATTATTTGTTGGTGGGGTTGGATAAAGGACTTGTACTTAGGCTGGCACGAGTAAGAATTCCCATGAACAGAAGAGTCTTACAAAACCAAAGTGTGTCCTTACATGGAACTGCAGAGACCTGAGAACCCCTTCCAGTGCCCAAAGAGGCTTCAGGAGAGCTGGAGAGGATCTTTTACAAGGGCAGAGAGGGACAGGACAAGAGGGAACGGCTTCAGACTGCCAGAGAGCAGGTTTTGATAGAATACTAGGAAGAAATTCTTTACTGTGAGAGTGGTGAGGCACTGAAGCTTCTCTGGAAGGATTTAAGGCCAGGCTGGATGGGGCTTTGAGCAGCCTGGTCTGGTGGAAGGTGTCCCTGCTTATGGGGGGAGGTTGGAATGAGATGGTCTCAAAGGTCCCTTCAATTTAATTTTCACAGTGGATGAGAGAAGAAAAATAGTGCAGCACCCTGGAAGATGAAAATCTGCTTTCCTGGCTACTGAGCAGCTTTACTCTACTATGCCCGTGTGCACCAAGATCTTACCGGGGAAAAAAAAGCATTACATGGACACACAGCAGGATTTTCTGTTCCCATGGAAGTAAGCTCATTAACTTCCCGAGTGTTTAGACAAAAACAGCCCTCATGACCGTGCATTATAAACAACACAAAAGAAAGAATGGCCACCTTTTTGACTTAGGAAACTGTTTCAAAGGGAAAGCATTCAGTGCTTATTCACAGAAATGCAGAGTAATCTTAAAGCCCTTTGTTTTGTATTGAGACAACGGAAAGAAACAGTATCCGATTTGCACGATATTATTTCACCGTGAAACTAAACTGGTTTTAGCAAAGAAAGTGATCATGCCATCAGAATGGCATGGATTGGAAGGGACCTTTGTGATCATCCCGCTCCAAGCCCCTGCCATGGGCAAGGATGTCACTCACTGGATCAGGTTTGCTCGGAGCCCCATCCCACCTGGTTTTGAACACTTCCAGGGATGAGGCAGCCACAACTTGTCCGGGGAACCTGTGCCAGTCTTTTACCATCCTCTGAGCAGAGAATTTCTTCCAAACATCTCATTTAAACTTGCTGTCTGTCAGTTTAAAACCTCCCCTTGTCCTGTCACTGTACAAAAAGTCTCTCTCCCTTCTTTTTATCAGGCCCCTTAAGGTACTGGAAGGTGCTCTAAGATTTTCCCAGAGCCTTCTCTTCTCCAGGCTGAGCAACCCCACCTCTCCTCTCATCCTGTCAGACACAGATATGAACAGGAAAACACACATACACACACAGATCCATGCACTTAATACCTAACCCTGTTACTGCTTTGTCCTTCAGCTCCAAGAGAAGGGAAGGGAAGGCTGGCTGTGTGTTAACCTCTTGCACTTTCATTCCTCTTCATAGCTGGAGCAATCTTTACTCTTATCCCCGACTGTAATAATCTCGGTGAGTTTTTTCCACACTCCAAGCTCAGGATATTATTTTTAGTGTTGCTGATTACCCCAGACTCCAGGTGCATGTGTGTGTGCATACATGTCTGCATGTGCTCTAGCAAAATAATGAATGTTGAATTCACCTAAAAACACCCAAAAAAGCAAACAAACAAAAAACACTCACAATTGAAAATTGAATTGAAACTGCCGCACCAAAATGTCAGCAGGTTCTAAAATTCAGTATATCCACAATTTTAGAAAATAAATTTTAAGGTGATGGCGTTTCCTCATCTACATTTTTCAACAGTTGTGTGAGACTCAAATGTTGCTTTATGCCTGTGAGAATGAGGGACAGAAATGGCTCTGCCTTTGGGTACTCCTGAATGCTGTAACATTGGTTCCTTTAATCCCACGAGAGTGAGGGAGAATAGTTTAGTGCTCCACAGAAAATTCCTTCTGGCTTTAGATTGATACAGTTAAATGAGAATTCAAACCTAGACCTTGCCTTAAACCCTGAGTAAGGATTTGAACTGGATTCCTGCCATAAACCAGGAGGGTATGACACATGCAGGAGAGGTCACCATTTAATCTGTTTTGTAGTTGCTTCTCTGTTCCAAAAGTATAAATGACTGATGGGAGAGACATTAAACAGGCACAGTCCCATTGCTTGGTAGTTAAGACAGGAAGGAGAGGCAGTTTACTCAAATTATGGTCTTTTCATCAATAAATATTTAAATATTCACTGAAAGTGGAAAAGCTGTAAGGAAAAGAAATCAATTCCTCCCCATGTCTGAGCTGATGTGAGTTCCCTTTACCAAACTGAGCATCCTTCTGTCTCTGAGATAATTTTATTAGATTTAAGGTAAAGCTGCTCTTTGCTTTCTCTTCAGATCAAAATCAAGAGTACATTAGAGATGGAGAATGTTCCCTGGTGATCTGTGGGAGAACCTGAGCCATAAAAAATCTGCCTCTCTCTGGCAGATATCAACCCCAGATGTGCCATGGAGAGGTTGGCTCAGCCAGACACTGAGCAAAGGGCACGAGGAAACTCAGTTTTCCATATAACACCTCATTACAAACAACAAAATAATAAATATTTAACTCAAATCTATCCTGGAAAATTGGCTCTCCAATTATCTCCGGAAAATTGGTGAGTTTAACTGCATGTCAAGCTACTGCAATATGCTTTGTTTATATTAAACAATAAACTAAACCAGCCCTTTTGGACCCAGGAGAAACAGATGTAAATTAATATATGCCCAACTCAAGATGAGCATCTGGTACTGCCCAGAAAAACTGTTGATTAAAAGCCACCACTAAGTAGTTCACAGTAAATACAGTGGAAAATTATCCAGAACCAAATAAGAAAATCAGAAACTATTGCTAGCAGTAGATGGCAGAGAAACATTAAAAAAAAAAAAAAAAAAAAAAAAAAGGACAAACTGGAAAACTGGCTATTAAAATATATTTTGTACTGATAAAATTAGCCTTAATGAACTATAAAATAAATAAGCCTTAATGAACTATAGCAGCCACTTGCAATTATTTCTGTACTAATAAGCCTGGAGAATGTGTTTGCCATATACTGGTCATTAACAAGATATTCTTTGAAATATGTAATTCAGTAAAGGAGAAGTCGCTACAAATTAAAGGGATTCCAGGAAATTTTGTGCCTCTCACTCCACAGAAATATTTGAGTGTCAGAAGAGAAGATTTCCTAGGGCAATGAATACCCAAATTTGTTCACAAGCTGAAATGGAGGTTTTATAGCTCCTCTCTTGCATTGCATTTCTTCTCTATTGTCCTTTCAATACTGTGCTCTGGAAAAAATCTAAATAAACATTGGTCATTGCGATCTGCCTTCTAAGAACATTTAATAGGAGTCCTTAATTGCATGTTGTAAACATAATACAAATGGCAGCTGTAAAACTGAGAACAATTTTGTTCCAAATAATCAACAAGGATGCCTCTTTATAGAGCAAACCCTTACAAGGCACAGTACTATACATCAAAAAAACCAAACCAAACCAAAAAACCCCAAAAAACCCAACAAAAAACCAACAAAACAAAACAAAACCCCCCAAAACAAACATAAAACCAAAAAAAAAAAAAAACCACAAAACCCACCAATCCTTGCAGGAATTGAAATAGAGGAAATTCCATTTTGGGCTTAAGAAAGAAGCTCTTATTCACTGGATAGGATTTTATGAAAAAGCAAGTGCCTTGAAAATATTCCACTGATGATACAGCTTTTTTTATTTTTTTTTATTTTTTCAATATCTGAAGAGCAAGCAGACAATGAAAAGGGATCAAATGATTGCTGTTTAATGAGTTACTGCTCGTCAGCTGAGAGGCAGAAGCGGCTGGGATGAAACTCTTGGCAAGTTTTGATGGCATGACATCAGGACTAATGCGTTTTACTCCTCACTCTCAGTGGGCTGTGCATGGACACCAGAGCAGTTCAGCTAAGGAGAGCAAATTCAATCAACCTCAGTAATGTGCAAATTGAGGTGATCTCCCTCCAGTCCACCTGGCTCCTTGTTTCAGTGACAAGAAGCTTCTCCCACCTTCTGGGCTGGGGTGACGAGATCCACATGAGGCGCACGGTTGTAAACGTGGTGGCTCTTTGTAAAGGACCCAAACGCAGTAATTTCTGGTGACCTACTTGTGAGAGGAATGAAATGGTTTGTGGACTATACATTGCAATACTGCAATGTGGAAAAAAAAAAACAACCCATTTCAGTGTCAAAATATGGCTGTTGAGGAATTAGGAATCTGTCAAAGCTCAAGCAACTTCCATACCAAACTCAAAAGTTAAAAAAGCCGTTTCTCCAGCAGTTTTTTAGGAAACATAAAGTCAAAAGTCTCCTTTTCCAGAAACACCTTAAAAGCCTATTTTGAGAGCTGAAGAACATTGTGTAAACGAGTGATCGTTGTGAAGCAGATTCCAACTCCTTTTAAAGCCTAATGAAGCTACAAGGAATATTTCAGAAAATTCACCAAGTAGGATGGAATTATAGTTCTCTGTTTAAAGTTGGTTTAAGAATCTCACATCAGAGAGATGATTACAATTAGGAGGGTACTATTTACATATTGAACAGACTACGTATTATCAAAGTTACCTTACCAAAATGTGGACATTTCTAGTCCTACTTAAAGAGGTGAAGAGCTAACAAAAACACGGTTACCAGTACATTAGAAAGAATGCACTGAAGTGGGAGTTTTAGGAATTTTATCTTATTTTTAGATTATTATAATTTTTATAACTTTGTATTTTTTATTTCCTAGGAAGAAAAGGAGGCAGTGAAACAGCCTTGAAGAAGCCATGATTTCACTCTCAGTTTTAAAGGATAACTCCCACATCACTGTGGTTACTTGGAAAGAGTCATGGGGATGCAAAGGAGAATTTAACAACTTCCAGCACATCATGGACCATGTCCCAAAAAAAGGCTGACCACCACCAGGGCTTCAGAGGAAATGGCTGGGACAAAGCACAGCAATTCAAAGAGGTCATTTAATCATTTGCAGTTATTTTCCTCTGATGCTGAAATGCTTTCCAACCTGTTGAACATCCCCAAAACAGTGCTCGAATTTTGGCACTGAAGAAAGAGAAAAACTTGCCATCTACCTCACTCTGAGAGGCACAACCTCAGACATACCGTCCCTTGCAACATCTTTCTTCATTAAAAGATAATCATAGGTGTATTGCCTTTTTAAGAGTCTGCCTGCTGAGACATGAAGATTTTCCAGCTAAACTGACAAAATATTTATTTTTTTAGCAGACTTTTACCAAAGAAAACCATCCTGTGCTGATTTTCGGATTTTCTTCCAGACAGCACTGAACCAAAACTACCTTGATTTGACACCCCCACTAAGGACAAGAGTCAAGTAACTTTGTCAAAGAGCTTGGATACCAGTGAGAATCAGACCCTACTGTGTACGGAATAGCTCTGATGAACTTTGTGCTGCCCTATTCCCAGGAAAACCTCTGAGAATCTGTGGTGGTTTGACCTGGACTGGACACCAGCTGATCACCAAACTGCTCTATCATCCTCAGCAGGATTGCAGCAGTGAGGGTGGAGAAAATAAGATGGAAAAAAAAAAATTTGGACAAGGTAAAGGTAGTTTAATGAGGCAAAAGTGAAGGCTGCACATGGAAATAAAAGAAAACAAGAGATTTATTCTATACTTCCCATCTACAGGCAATGTCCATCCAGTTGAGATAACTGGCATAATGACAAAATATACAGAATTTGTGGCATTTGTTGGGTCAATGCAGAACTGGCCATCCCTGTTCCCCCAAACACAAAGTTCTGCACCCCATGACAGGACTCTCATCCATGTCCCCATCACTCCCAGGCCAAGGGGAATTTTTCTCAAGAGAGGAGCTCACTGCTTGAGCTTTATAAAAAAGAACCACACGCCTTCCCAAGCTGACTTCACTGCAAGTCGAGTCACTCCACAGCCCCTGGGCAGCAGGATGAATGAGGGACTCCCTTGTGCTGATCTTTGCTCTTGTCCCTCACCACAGCAGAAGCTCACTGCAGCTTTGGGGCTCGATGAGACAGATAATTCCAGCTGAAAACATCAGTTGATAATGGTGCAGTGACGTGAGAGCAGTTTCTGCCTCTGTGTTGCTCCTACAAAGAGTTTAATCTTCCCTTCTCCTGGGGCTACTGATTTATGCCTCAGAGAACCCTCCTGAGCCATTAATCACTGCAACTGCTCCCTGAGCTGAGCACCAACTGCTCCCTCAGACATCACTGCTCCTGAGGAACTGAGACTATCCATAGGGAAGAGGTCACTTGGCACTGACTCATTCAAATATTCTAGATTTATAACAATCTTTTCCAAGTTTAAACTGAAATTTTAGTGATCTAATGCCACACTTGGGCTGATATTGTCCACAATTCTAGCTGAAATATCAACTTTTCACAAGTTATTTCCTTAAACATCTGTGAATAGGACAGTAAGCGAAAGAAAAACCATTGGTCTGAATCAGTGCATCCATTTTTTGTGCTGTTCCACAGTTCAAACTGAAAGTGCTGAAAATCACCCTCTTCTTCCAGGTCCTTAGAGGTGTGTCAGGATGGTTTAACTCTAAAGGAGTTACGAAGCATAAATAATTAGTGTCTGAATTCAGAGAGCTTTGGGAAGTTGAAGATCAGAGACTTGGTATCCATCAGAAGGGTCAGCATTGTGCATTCAGTGGGAGTATCCCATTTTCCTACTGATGGCAAAGAAACCTGAGATGGGATGAAGAAAGCTGCTGGCTTGTACAAAGTCCTACTGACTTTGGAATCAAATCAATGAACTCGAGTTAATTGAGCTGCAGGAACTATCTGCACATCGGCTCTTAAGCAAAGGAATGTGACACATCCTCCCTTCACTCTCACAGAGTTAATGACCTGGCATTGTGTGATACTGATAAAGGTCAAGGACCATAAGATGGGCAACAATCATAATCTGAAATGCATTAAAACACAGTAACCTGATTGTGTGATGTGCCATCAAAACACTAATCTGTTTGAAGGTTTGTCCCAATACTAAAGACTCAGAGAAATTCTTAGAAAGGAATCTGCCTATTTCCTGGCACTTCTCCCTTTCTTGCCCAGTTATTTTGAGGATTTTTTTTTTTTTTGTACAAAGCAGACTCTTGTCTGTTAATATTTTTTTTCCTACTAGTAATATTTCTCTCTTCTGTACATTTCTGGCAGCACATTTTTATTGTGCTGTCAGGGAAATAATTTAGCAGAGAGAAGTGGAGATGTGGCCATTGGAATCAGGAAAGTCTTAAAGAATACAAATGTTAGCCTAATTTAAGAAATTGGACCAAACTATAAACCCAGGCCCATTATATACTATTCAGTGAAAATTCAGGTCTCATTTTTGACTCACTTAAATTTGAAGCAAAAAGTTACTGCAGAATCAGGATGTACTTCAGTCTTCTTGTCAGAGCAACAATTGAGCAAGGATGCCAGGATCCGAGCAATTAATTACAGGCTAAAAGACAAGAACTGAAATGACAAGAATTGACACCTGACTCTAAATGTAGGAACTTTATCAACGTAATAGGATACAGGGGGGAAAAATATTACAGAGCTATTGATTCCTGATTGTGCTGCACAGCAAACACGGCAGCAATACCACAGCCAGGGCAGAGGGTGAATTATTTTAAGATTTCAATGACAGCTGCCAAAAATATTATGACCTGTAAGGAGCTTGAAAGATTGAAACAAGGTTTAAAACTCAGCCACTCACGTATTAAGCCACATATAGATGTGTGGTGAAAACAGAGACACAAAGAAAAGCCCTGTGATAACAATTTAAAGAGCAAAACCAATACCATGAAACAAAACTCTCTTCACTTTGCCTTTATTTACAAAGTTCCTAAGGTTAAATTATTTCTCTGTTCAACACTGGGTGGGAACTGCTGTGCTTTAGCAACCTGACAGGGCCAGGGAGAGATGCACCAGGCAAATGTCAGAATTTCTGCTGTGTCTGTCAGAAGAGGGTGCCCAGATTGTTTCCTGCTCGGAAGGAACAACAGACCTGCAAACGCCAAATGCCACAAAGGCTCTTGTCAGTCTTTCCCTCTCTGCCATCCTGACCCTCCCGACCCTGACACACAGGGGCTGTGACTGAATTTGTTGGCAGCAAGAGGAACAGCACACAGGGACAGTGTAGTGCACGAGATACTAAAATAATCCAGCCAACTCAAAAAGCATAAGGTCTGAAAGAAAAACAAGCACCAAGGATGGGCTGTGTAAAATCAGCTGTCTGAACCTCATCCTCATTGATCAGGTTACATAAAACACTTTAACCACATTAGAACCCCATAAATGAATTACGCAAGGAAAGCTGTAACTGTGAGGGAGGGGAAAAATTATCAAAACTAAACCAATATTTTCTATTTTTCTATGATAATTAAATTTAAATCCAAAAGAAGACAGTTGCATATTCAGGAAACACATACTTGGAGCCTGATTAGAACTTTTTTACATGGACTACAGCCCAATTAAGGAGACACTGTCCAAGACGTTAACTGAAATATTAGAAAGAAAATTTTTACTGTGAGGATGGTGAGGCCCTGGCACAGGTTGCCCAGAGAAGCTGTGGTTGCCCATCCCTGGAAATTTCAAGGCCAGGCTGGATGGGGTTTGGAGCAACCTGAGATAGTGGAAGGTGTCCCTGCCCATGGCAAGGGGTTTGGAATTGGATGATTTTTAAGGTGCCATCTAAACACAGACCATTCTATGATTCTAAGGATTTTATGTCTGTACATTCCAGATTACATGGAGACTATAATCAGAGCGCAGCTCCTCACTCAGGATAGTTAATATTTTAAACGTTGATGATGGCTCAAAATCCAAGTGGTCAAATGATCAAAAACTAAATTAATCAATGTCCATTAAAGATTTAATAACTTGTCTCCATTATAAGGAAGGCTTTGAGCTTCAAGCTGCTGAACACTGGGAAATCTGAGGAGTCACAGCCCGCAAGACTTAAGGAATCTATATGGCAAAACCTGTGTGCTCAGTCTCTGGCTGACAGAAATGTGTCTTGGTAAAGGTGAAGGCATCTACTGTAATGATTTCTTCCAAGAACAGTCAAGTCATCATTCATTCTCTCTTTCTTTGTCTAATGGGATTGAGGTGACAAAGTTGTCATTGGAAACCATAATTTCCAGCTGTCACATACATGCAACATCCTTCTCAAAGTTTGCCACCTCTATTTTCCTATAAAGAAGGCTCAAAACGTGGAATTCCAACAGTCTTGATTGTCACTTGGGATAAGTGTGCACTCATGCAAATGAGTCAAAAGAAGGGCACAGAAGGTCTGTCTAGCTGAAATATTGACACTCTCCAAAGCTGTTGTCAACAAAAAAGCTTCTTTCTGACTGCTCCTGCTATATTGTCCTGTTAAATGTTCGCTGATGCTGATGGAACAGCAAAAAAGAGCAGCTGCAGTGTTGCTCCAAGAAGTGCACAGTGTGACCCAAAAGTTCCTGGGCTATTTTCCTGAGGTGTCAGCAAACAAATGTACAGACACAAGTCCTCAGGAGCTTCTCTGCATTCACTGTGGATGCTTTTCTCTTTCTCTCTGCCAGACAAAACTGCCCCAGGGGAGCAGTGACACACTTATGGCAGGGCCCTCGACAGGCAAAAGTCAGTGCTGGGAGCTCTCCTGAACAGCTGCTCTCTCCCTCTGCACGCACTGTGATGGCACAACTGCTTGGGAAACTCACAGGGAAAACTGCTTTTTACTCTGCAAGGTTCATCAGGTGATCTCCCCTACAGAAGGAATGGGCTTGTCTGTCCTGTGGTGTGGGGAAAAAATTCTGCATTTGAGAAGGACTGTTGATTTAGTGTCGTTATTGCAAAAGCAGAAACATCCACCAGTTAAAAACAAGCAAACAAACAAACAAGTTTTATATGCTAATGATCAAAACAACAAATACTGATCATATTATTAATTAACCAATCGTAGATATTAATGGCATAATTCCTTTAATTCACTGAATAGTGACCTTCATATTTCGTATCAACAGCCATGAAAGCTAAAGAAGCCTTACTTGAATATCCTGCAAATGGGATTTAAACCACTGGAATGGAGTAGATGGGGGGTTTGTCTTTTGACTCCTTAGTAATCCATCATGGAACAAACATTCTGGGAAGAGGTTAAGTGGAAGTTCTTGCCAGTCATTACAAAACTTGAGATTTTATTCAGTGATATGTCTTGTGCCAACTAGAGTATTAATAATTAGTTCCCTCACTTGCTTTCCTCCCTTTATTATGTCTGAAGTCATGCAGAACTGTTACACATTAAACTCCAGCTGTTCCCTATCTCCATAAGTGTGTAAAAGAGCTTTTTATGAACCTTTTTCTTGAGGTAGTCTTTATATCCACTGATATTTTAAAAAACATGGATTTTTAAAAAAATCTGTTTGCATGAGAATTCAGAATAGAATTTCATCCATCACTATGGACACAGAAACTCTGAAAACATTCTGGTTTAGAAATCCTCAAAACATAAATATGAGATCTGATGCTCACCACTAGGGCTAACCAAGATTAAGGACCATTTATAAAGATCAGAAACCATCATTATTCCAGTATAACTCAATGCAGGTCCTGCCTCCAGTTCTACTGCTGAAGAGTAACTCTTGTTTTAGAAGCTCAATAATTAGTTTCACAACTGATGATGAAAAGTAGAGCATGATATTTTTCCTGGGGCTTTCATTAATATCTCTAGGTTCACTTCCCTCAAGAAATGGATCTCATAACAGGAGATTAATTTTAGCTTTCCAATGGAGCTTTGTTGTAAGAATATTTTGTTCTCCGACTTTCTCCACTAAAGGGATTTTGATTAAAATGTGTCTAGATGTAGTTAACTGATGGTAAGATTTGTAATTTCCAGTAGATAGGAATATTTAACTATATTAAAAGAAATTGTGTGATATTACAGATTATCCTGATGGAACACATTTCCAAACTAATGCATAGTAAAAGCAGAGTAATGCAATTAAAATTATTGTAGCTGCTCTAGATTTAAATTATCAGGACAGATCCCTGTTAGCACCCATAAGCAGTGTCTCTTCTATAAAAATGGGATTAAAATATAGAAATGATAGATAGGTAGATAGATAGATAGATAGATAGATAGATCGATAGATAGATAGATATGCTGTAAGAACATTGACGTTCAGTCAATTAAAGGTCCATTTCACTAACACCATCCTCACTTCAGGGCTGGCCAAACACGTAAGTAAAGATTCAAGTGTAGTAAAATATTTGTATCCATTTCTCCTAGCAATGATGTTGGGTTTGTGATCATCCTCATCAAAATATCAAAATCAAAACCAGTGAGATGGTTCTTGACATCCTTCAACAGGCTCTTTTTTTTTTTTTCAATTCCTTCTTGTACCCAGCTTTTGATGGCTGCAATGTCATGGCAGAAGGGTCAAAGCTTAAGAACTGTGAAGAATCATCTTTTTATGATGGTTTTGAACCAACCCCTTTTAGTTCCCAGTGGACAGAAGGCACTTTAGAAGACTCATGCTTTCCAGAGAGTAGTTTCACAGGAGATTTGCTGTCTGCAGGAAAAGTCCCAGTGCTGCTTTTGCGTTCTGACTTTACCAGATGGGACCCTGCCCTGGCAGCAGCCACACAGGCCCCCTTTTGGGGGATAGGAAATCTGTAAATCTGATATTCTCCCCTTAAAAAAATGGCCTGGTAACCTTCTGAAGAAGAAGACGCCCTGACATGCTTTCATCAGAAAGAGAATATCACAAATAACTGATGAGATATTCTCCGAGGGCAATGAGGAAAAAGAAAGAAAAATAAATTAAAAAAAAAAAAAAAAGTTGTGTCTTATACTTCACATTTAAAACACATTTTCTTTTACAAAGCAAACATGCTATAGTTGAAACTTCACTAATAGGAAGAAGTTGCTTTGGTATCTCACCTATATTCCTAAGATTACAGCTCAATCCTCCTACTAGAGACCAATATCCTTTCTAGGTGTAGATCCAGAGCAAAGATCACCAAAAATCCATTTTTTTTTTTCATCCCTATTGAAATCTCTGGTTGTTTGTCTTCCTGCTCCTCATGAGGGTCTCTGGAACATCTCAGAAGATAAAAGCTTGGGAACACATCTGGGCTGTTGGATTGCCCCTGGCCATGCTTCACCCTGGAGCCTTTAAAACTGCTTCCTCATCCCTAACTCCTAATCCTAATAAACTGGATCCACTAGCAAGCATTGCTATGAGATTCATGTAAAATCAAACACGACACAAACAGCAGAGGAAAGGGTCATATGTTGTTTTGTTGGAATATCACCTTGCCTTAATTTTAAGGCTCCATTAAGAATATTTATAATACCCTTTAAAAGAAAATATTTTAGTGTGCCAGACCTGACTCTGCAGGTGAAGATAATTGTTTTTTCTTACTGTGATCAGCTTCCTCAACTGTCTTTCAGGCACCTTACAGAGTATGATGGAAGACTTGGCTAAAGGGTTTTTTTTACCTGTGCAAACCTTCTCCGGGTCAGCGCTTGACAGAGACCACGATGATTATGACAATGAGCAGCAGGACGGCCAAAGCAATGGAGAGAAGGCAGCACTTCATCTTCCTGGCTCGTAGCTGAGGGGAGAAAGACAAGGAAATTTATTCATGGAGATTAAATCCACAAAGAAATGTTATTTTTCTGTTGAAAGAGTAGTTTGGAACAAGCTGGAGCGATGTAGAGAATTTCTCTGTATTTTTGGACTGATTTATCCTTCTGGATAGTCCAGATTCTTTCTCCTGAATGCAATCCCCTTTTCCTACACAACTTTCTTCCTGCTTAAATCATTGTGTCACACTAAATGTCCAGGCTCTGCTTGGAGGGCTGGACTTGGGTAAGGTCACTCAGTTTGGTTTTGGTCTGGGGGTGCTAGAGCTGCATCTGGCTGCCAGGAGAAAACTGTCCCCTGTGAGAGAAAGTGTTCCCTCTCCACTCTGCTGTGCAATGGAATTGAGACAAGCACTGATGTGGGCTGTTCACAGGGCAGGCAAATGTGCTTCCAGTGTTAACCACCCTGATCTCAGTCACTTTCAGATATGGTAAAAGAGATTCTACAAGGTTTTAATTTTGATGTCTGTTACTACTTCAATCAGTCTTCCTGATGCTCTCCATGGATGTGATGTTATTTCTTCCTATTTAAAATCATTGCAGATAATTCAATTCCCTTTCCTCCTTTATAGGTGGATTAGAAGGGTGTTTCCATGATCCTGCAGAGTATGCAGCCTTGTTATCCAGTACACACACAAAAAAAGGGACTTCGGTGAAATCTTTAACTTGGATATTTTCCTTGAGACTACATCAACCAGTCCTTCAGCCACCAGAGTTGATAACATCATCTCAGTGTGACAAACCAGTTGCTTTATTCCAAGACCCTTAATCTTCCTTACAACTGAAGCAATATTCTCACAGGAGAGATGATGTTAATATTACTGCCACTATCCACCTTTCCTTTCCTTTCCTTTCCTTTCCTTTCCTTTCCTTTCCTTTCCTTTCCTTTCCTTTCCTTTCCTTTCCTTTCCTTTCCTTTCCTTTCCTTTCCTTTCCTTTCCTTTCCTTTCCTTTCCTTTCCTTTCCTTTCCTTTCCTTTCCTTTCCTTTCCTTTCCTTTCCTTTCCTTTCCTTTCCTTTCCTTTCCTTTCCTTTCCTTTCCTTTCCTTTCCTTTCCTTTCCTTTCCTTTCCTTTCCTTTCCTTTCCTTTCCTTTCCTTTCCTTTCGCAATCAGGTCTCCTAGTCTGCCTTGGATCCTTCTCCAACTACTTTCCATCTCTCTGCACTGTATTTCCCACAGAGCCATTGTTCCCCAGCTCTTCTGTTCCAGGGATGTTTTGGTCTCTTACACTGCAAAAACCAGGAGACTCATCTCTTCCATTGGTGCTCCAAATCCTGTCCTTCATTCCCTTTCAGTGCCTGAACAAGCTGGAGAAGCACTTCCAGCAGGGAACAGTGATGCATGGCCTGTCCTGGCTTCCAGAACCAACCACCAATCAAACCGGTGGTTTTATCTAAGTGTGGATTTCCATATTCTTACTTTTTTCACCTTAAAACACTGTACTGTCCTGCCTCCCTAGCAGATAATCAGTGAATCATCAGCTTTTCAGTCATTCAGACAGATAGCTTTTCTTTGATTTGGAAGAGAAAAAAAAAGTGTTTTAAATAAATCATTCCATATGAATGCATATGAGTGCATATTTGAAGAGGGATCTCCTTGTCATATGTGCTAGGAGGGAGTGTGTGAGGGGACACTATTCCTCTTCCCAAAACCCATACTTTGGAGCACAGATTTGTTCACTCCTTTCCATCAGTTGACTGTGACTTTGTGGGGGAAAATATGAGTGAGCAAAGGCTCACAGAAATTATTGTGATGGTGGGGAGGCCCTGGCATAGGGTGTCCCATCCCTGGAAGTGTTTGAGGCCAGGTCGGACTGGGCTTGGAGCAACCCAGGATAGTGGAAGGTGTCCCTGCCCATGGCAGGGGCTGGAATGAGATTATCTTTAAGGTGTCTTCCAACCTAAAACATTCTACGATTCTCTGATTCTCTTTAACTTTTGTTGTTTTGGTTTTTTGGCGGTTTTTTTTCCACACACAAGAGGATGTTTCTTCATAGTGCATCATCACCCGACACTTTAATTTCTTCAGGAGTAACTGCAGTGCATCCTGTAAGCTCAGCCCATGAGACAAGAGACTTGCTACTGTTTCCCCTTTAATTTTAACGTACATTAATTCCAAGTCAAACCAGGAAACCACTGCTTCAAACTGCAGATTTTCAAAGGCACTTGGATGTCCTTGTCCACTTGTAAAACGTCAGAGCCTGTGTTTGGTCAGCAGAGGATGCTAATGGGTCATTTAGCTTAAAGCAGAATTCTCAAATAGTCCCATTAAGAGCTTCAAAGACTGCACAGTTATCACTTCACATGGCTTTTCCATCATTCCCTTTGCAGAGAGATTCCCTTTTCCTCTTTCCAGCACTACAAAGTCCGAGTCACTCTTATTTTGCATTTGCACAGTCTCTTCTCCCTCCCCTTTTTCCTTGCTTTTAACCAACAAAACCATAAACAGACTGAGACTGATCAGGAGAGATGCAGCCCAGTCTGAATCCTGGGATTTGGTTCACATTTTATGAGCTTGTCCTGGTTGGCAAGTCAGGGTAATTCCTGCTCTTTAAAATACCTCCTAGCATATTTAGTATAACTGTCCTTCACAGATATAAAACCCATGGCAGGATTCTCTTATCTATTTCTGGGGGTTTTGGGGGGTTTATTTTTTTTTTTTTTTAATTGTTGTTGTTGTTTAATTTTGTTTTGTTTTGCTTTGTTTTTTTCTTAATTTACATTTCAATAAGGAAAATGTTGAATTCTTGGAGTTGCTTTAGTCTCCAGCCATAGATCTGTACATGCTGGTGGAGCTGTAGAAGCAGCTTCTGATCCCCTTTTGGACACACCATCTTCCCTACAGATCCTGAGGAAGAGTGGCAGGATCCCAGCCTCCCGGCTTTTGTCACTTAGAAAAATACTGATATAGAAGCAATAGCAGCAGCCCCTTCACTGGACAAGTGCACACTTTGCTTCAGGAAGGGCCTTGAAACAATCCCTTCAGTGAGGCTTGTCACAAAGACTGGACTTGATGGCTTTGGAGGTGTTTTCCAACATGAACATTCTATGATTTTATGACACCCCGTGGAGCTCACCAAGCCTGTCCTGTGGAGAAGACCAGCCTGAATTTCTGTGAGCTCCTGAGCCTCTTTCCCTCCCTTTATCAGAGGAGAAAGACGCAGGCACAGAATGTGTTGAACAGAGCCTCTTCCCCAGACAGGATCTGCAGACTGTGGTATGGGCATACTCACTTGTATTATGCAAATACACACTAATAAACAACTTTAATAATAATATTACATCTAACTAACTCTGCTTCTTATCCCTAGTTTAGGTTTACAGAGTTTGATTGCCAAACTCAGATTACAAACGGTGTCTTAATGCCCCACTGCCATTCTTGAAGGAAAGTGAGAGACAAAAATAAACAAATCCCTTTTAATGAGCTTTTCAAAGAGTTTTTTTAAGAACCCCGAGGTACACATTGCACGCTGAAAACACAGCAGCCTCAGAAATGTAAGCACTGAGCAGCAAAGAAATTCCAGAGTTTGTGTTTTCCATGGATGCATCTACAGGGATCAACCTTTGCCCTCGCTCTAAAGTTGCATTTCTGCCTTATTCAGTAAGGGAATAATTATTATGCTGCATTCATCATACATATTTAGAAATTTTACTTATCTACTCAAGTTTCCTTAGGACATCTATCCAAAGTCATGTTCACATGAGACCACGCAAAGCTCTCACTTAATGTAAAGATCCTAATTTTTTTAATGGGGTTTCCATGACAACAGAATCATATAATTAATGTTTTCCATCCCAAACATCAATGCAATCATTGGGTTATATACATTTTAAGTGGAGGAAGTAGAGACACATTCCATGGGTGAAAGTACAGCTGATCTCAAGAGAGTTCCAGTTTTATCAAGGGATAAAAAAAAAAAGAAAAAAAAAAAAGAATAAAAATCAAATGTGATTCATGATGCCGCCTCTTGCATCGAAGTTAATCTACACTTACATGGAAATGGAAAACTGTTTCCAAACCTGCAATAAGGATTTCTCACCAGGACAAGTTCCTGACCGCCTTGAGACAGACACTACAAGGTTTCTGCCACAATTTTAGCAGTCTCAGAATAACAGAACCACAGCCACAGAAAAGTTAAGGAAAAATTAAAGAAAAAAAACCCAACCAAAACAACCCACAAAAAAGCCAGGCCACCTGTAAAATGAATCATTTCTGCTACAGCACAATCCTTCAGGGAGCTTTGCATTTTTGCAGCATTTCCCACGCCTCCAGCTAATACACAGTGGATTTCACTCATCTTTCCCCAGCTCTTTCTCCCCTCAGCTGCTGAGGATCTTTCTCTCACACTGTGCATTATTCCCATTGCCTATCTTCCTTGGCTTTCCTGGGAGCTCTGAGGCAATGCGACCTCCTCTCAGTTCCTGCAACTACACCCATGATTGCTCACAGAAGCAATTTTAAGACCATTTTGCCCAGAATCTTCCACCTGCACTTGGAGTTAGATGTTTGTGGACAAGACAAACCCAAGATCATTGGCACAACAGATGGATCAAGACCTGAAAGGCATTTTTAGTATAAACTAAATTTAGAGGGTCTTCACTTCAACTTCAAAAAGTATCCAGATAACCTGAGGGAATAACTGTTTTACCTGTGTTTTTGTGGGTTTTTTTATTTTTTTTTTTTATTATTTTTTTTGTTTGTTTGTTTTTCTTTCTTTTTTTTTTTTTTTTTTTTTTGGTTGGTTGGTTGGGTGGTTTTTTGGTGGTTTTTTTTTTTTGTTTTTTTTTTTGGTTTTTTTGTTTGTTTTTTGTTTTTTGTTTTTTTTCCAGAGACCTGGAGGTTTTGCCAAACACTCCTGGAGGTCACAAAAATCTATGGCTGCTTTCTCCATGTTTTCTCATTAAATTGCAATCATCTGTCCCCATATAGGAGCTGCTGGAATTTAACAAAACCTCCCCAAAACCCTGTTTCTCCCAGGGAAACGTGTCCTGGAACTCCACCTTGGAAAACACTGACTCCTTTTAACTATCTGTTAAAATAAGTATTTAAATAGAGATAGAGAAATCAACGCAACAAATAATTTCAGGCTGAATTTGGGTAAAGTTCAAAGCTACAAGATTATCTTCTGCTGGAAAATGTATGAGAAATAATTATAAGCCCACTATCTGATTTCATTTTAATTATCTTAGCTTATTCTAAACCTTGAATGCTATGCTGCAGCACTGCTCTGGTTTTACAGCTCTGTCCCAACCTGTTGTAAGTCCATTTCCCATAACACCTAGAATTTGTTGATTAAATTGCAGGTAATCTATTTTCATTGTACACATTTTCCCAAGATGAAAAAAACGCAACATGGGACCATGAAAAAATTCCAATCCTGTAGCAAGATATAATGGCTTTTTACAGTTATTTTTTTTCCGGGCTCTCAGGGTTTTTTAGTAAAATAAGTAAAGATATATTTTAATCCTGACAGAGGCTCTTTAAACACACATGTGAAATAGGAGTGAAAAGCAGGGAAGGAATGAGCAAGGGTATTTAGGGACACAGTTGAGAAGCACTTTATATTGACAGGCAAACTGGATGTGACTGAGCCTGGAAGAAACCTTTCCCTCATTGTTTCAAAAAATTAAGCTGCAAGTCATACTTTACAGCCTAGAAGATATTTATTTCTTAGGGCTAAAATGTTGAAAGATATTTTAATTATGTCACAACAGATAGTTAAGTAATTAAAACCCATTAAAGCCCATTACAGCCCCAGGCCCAGAAAAATAAGTTTCATCTTGGAAATTCCTAAGCAAACACATTTACAAGGAAGAAAAAAAATGCTTTCTTGCTAAAGATTCAAAAACTAGCTGAGGCCAAGCATAAATAATAGAAGAGGCTAAAGGAAACTGTTTTTCCTGTATTTATATTGAATGGAAAAAAAACAACCAACCAACCAAACAAAAAAGCACTTGTTTCACAAATAGAAAAGCAGCACTGAGCTTCTCCACCCTTTGTGGAATGATTACATTATGGACTGTAAGGCAGGGAGGTTGAGATTTCTCAACTGCCTCCACAAAGGAGGTGAAAATCCCTAAAAACAGGAATTTTAGTTCAGGCAGGGATTTGTACTAGAACAGCTGCTCTATTCTGGGAACATCAGAGCATATGACACCACTTCAGAGCAGAGCTACACCCTACAGCTTCATGGCTGGGGAGTTTTCTAGGTCTTCTGCAGGACAAAATTGGGCAGGTTGCGTTCATTAGAGATTAATTAAATTAATCTCTTCAGTACCCCACCTTTATTCCACCACTTCCAGGTCTCAGCACTGGGATAAGGATGAGGACAGTAACGAAAAGCTTTGCCTAAGAGGCTTAACCCAAGACCACCTGACTCTGCCTCTCCCTCCTGCAATGTTAAATAATATAAACACTTACAGAAAAAATGGGATTGTTAAGGTTGGAAAAGACCTCTGAGATCACCAAGTCCAACCTTCAACCCAGCAAGCACCACCATGCTCACCATTAAACCATGTCCTCGAGTTTTATATCCACAGGTGTTTAAACACTTCCAGGAACACTCACTCCACCACCTCCGTGGGCAGCCTCTTCCAGTGCTTCCAGAGTTTGGGAGCAGGGACTGGGAACAGGCCTGGAAATCCCCTGAGCTTTTCAGTTTGGTTGTTTGGGCAAGAATCTGCCCCCGAAGTGAAAAAGGACCATTTCTCCATTATCATTTCTTAGGTCATTGTGTAAGCAAACAAATATCAACCCATGTGCTCAGAGCCAACAGACTCAATAAGACAATCCATTTTACTCACAGGAAGGCTCACCCATATTTCAAAAACAATTTTAAAATAAAGAACAAATCATGAAGCATTTTTGAGCAGTGCCAGGACTGCAAGAACTTCTGAAAGTACAATTCCACTACCACAGCAAAGAGACCATTTCAGACTAGTCTGCTCTGGAAATTTATTTCCTGCAAACCCATTCAGCAGATAAAAAACAAAAATTAATAAATTTAGAAACCACACAATAACAGCCTCCAGTTATCAGGTCAGGTCCTTTTAAGGGCCTCTTTTGGGCAATGAAAACCCACCCTGATTAATTTTCAAGTGCTGCTTCTTTTATTGTAAGATTAACAAATCTGTTTGACATAAAATGGTTCATTTTATATGCAAATCTCTGTAGAGAGTTTTGTGACATTAAAGAGGTTCATACAATTTTGTTCACCCTGACCTCAGAGGTCATTTGGAATTTCATGAAAGCATTTGTCTATGCTCTTAATATGCATTTTGAAAGCTAATTTGAGGTCTGCTGACTTGAGAGCCCAGGTTCTTAATTACGTTTGGACGTGTTTATACAGAGATGATATTATGAATCTGAAACTGTTGCCATTCCAATGGACAATAGCAGAAACTCTGCTGAAGGCTGGGGCATTCTCATGGGAGAGGAAAAGAAAATATTGGAGCAACACAGCAGAAAGCCAGATCTTGACGATGTGTGACTATGTCTGAGAATTATGTAAACATACACAGGGGAAAAAAAATCCCCTTACTCTTGCAACGGTACTATTATTATTACTATTATTATTATTCTAATTTCATATTCCATTTGCATTGATCAGATTCCTTAGCTAAGCCACACACAATCAGCTCTGATAAGAGAGTAAACACCCTGTGTTATTGCAGTGGAAGGGAGGAACATGACCTTTAACGTGTGTACAAATTAAAATGCACTGACCAAATTTGGTGACCTTTATGGTATGGCTTCCTTATAGAGCTACAATGAATTTTCTATCAAATATCACTGCTTCTGCAGGCAGCCTAGAAAAGGCCAGGAATATTATTAAGCACTTACAGTGTTTTTAAATTAGAACAAAGTAGACAAGTTACATATGAATAAAACCCAGAAGATACGAGAGTGACAGGGAAAGGCCAGCCCACAGCAGCAAGGAAATAGATCACTTGGCTTTGACATATTGTTTTTAGGCCTTCATTTCCATGTCATTTGGACTGATTCCACGCTTCCCCTTATGGTGCTGTGTCTATGGATTTGCTGCTTTCCACTAATTCTGTGCAGTTTTCCCATTCCCCATAAGTCTCTTCATCATCCCCTTCTCATTATTTAATTTTCTTTGCATACATCTGTGGAAGTGTTCAAGGACAGGTTGGATGGGGCCCTCAGCAACTTCATCTAGTGGAAAGGTCCCTGCCCATGGCTGAGGGGATGAACTGGATGATTTTTAAGGTCTTTTCCAACACAAACTATTCCATGATTCCTCATGTTTCTATGATCCATCCCAGATGAAGACAAGTTGTATGAATCTACAGGTATGATTCCTCAGCAAAGCCTACTGCAAGACTGTGTTTTCTGCCACTTCACTAGCCAGGAACAACCATCCAGGATTGGGTTTTCCATGCCTGGAATCTACCCCAACCTATTTCTTTGAAATGAAAATATGCCAGCCAAATCAAAGGAAAAAACAACTAAAAAAATTTCCAAGGTATCCCATCCTGAAAAAGATAATGGAAATGTTTCCTCTAGTCCCTCCCTGCTTTGGGTGAAAATCACAGAATTATTAAGGTTGGAAAAGACCTCCAAAACCATCGAGTCCAACCTTTGGCCGATCACCACCTTGCCCACTAAACCATATGAAGGAGTGCCTCATCTATTTGTTCTTTGAACACTAAAATGGATGTTGAGTCCACCCTGTCCCTGGGCAGCCTGTTCCAATTCCTGTCCACTCTTTCAGTGAAGGAATTTTCCCCAATATCCAACCTGAACCTCCCCTGGTGCAACTTGAAACCATTTTCCCCTGTCCTGTGGAAGGAAGAATAGGGAAAAAAGGGATTGTCCCTTTGATGAGGATGTTAATTCTATTGATTTGGGGAATTTTTCCTTCAGTTTAGGAAAGACATGACATCTCTAAAGCCCTCATTCATGGACACTCTTGACTAGTTCCAAAATTTGAGATCATTTCCACCATCTGCCACATCTATCAGGATGGGGATGGCAGCACAATGCTTTCTGTGCTGGTTTGCCTAAAAGCTGACAGGGGCTGATGTTGAGCCTGTACAAACAGATTTAATTGCTGCATTTTCTACCTTCTGAATGCTTGAATTAGCAATCTTAATATTCTCCTAATACACTTGTTTTTCCAATGGCTGAGACATCATTTGTAATAACACATGATAATGGCTTACATTTCTAGCACGCCTTTCAAGGCATCAAACCTCCAACGTGATTTACAAATTCGCTATAAAGAGGATTATCTTTTTACCAGCTCTGGAATGAAGCCACCTACCTCTGGCAGCTGCTTGAGTTCTACACAGCAGAGCCAGCCAGCAATTTAAAGCAGGTAATGACTGGTGTGTGCACCTGAAACACCAGAGACTGCAGTTCCCAAATCAGAATTCACCCAATGCAGCAAAACAAACGCTTACACTTGTGCAGAAACCACTTTGAGATGCTTGAAAGTCCCACACAGGCAGATTCAGAGAGAACTGAACTCCCCCAACAATTCAAAACCAAAAACACTGCACGGGAGCAGAGCAGAGAGAGAATGATTTGACCACATTAAAGCTGTGCAGTGCTCCAAGAAAACCTTCCTGCTGAGCTGTGTTGGTTAGTCAGATTATATTATTCTGTGAATGGGACTACTTGGAAGGATTGGAAATGACAGATTTTGGCTCATTGTGCTGCCAATCTCAGCATTTTCAGCCCATAAGTTCACCCAGCCTTTGACCAACCTCACTTATCAGGTCTGTACATCATCAGTTTCTCTTTCAGGGCAGAAAGTCTTAATTCTTGAACCAGCTCAATCTCTGCTCCCAAAAACACCTGAGCTGCCCCCAGACTGTCTCCTTTTGCCAACAACAACCAGGTCAAACTGTAGAATTTTAAAAGAATCAGAGCCAAAAAAAGCATTTAGTCTGGCTTAACTCCAGTGTACTCTGATGAGACTCTAGTCCAAATAATTTAAGAATTTCTCCTCACTACCATGTATATAGCAAAAAAAGAATATAGATGGAAATTCTAACAAAGATAAAATGCTTTACAAAAGATTTCAACATCAGCCATGAATATCCTCAAACAAATGCAAACATCAAATAAAGAAAAAAAAGGTACTTGCAGGGGGTAGTAAAAAAAGAATCACAGAATCATTTGGGTCAAGAAAGACCTGTAAGACCTTCAAGTCCAACCATTAACCCACCACTGCCAAGGCCACCACTAAGCCATGTCCCATTTCCAGGGAGGTGACTCCAGCACTTCACTGGGCAGCCTTTTCCAGGGCTTGACAACCCTTTTTAGTGAAGGTTTTTTTTTTTTTAATATCCAACCTAAACTTCCTCTGGTGCAATTTGAGGCCATTTCCTCTTGTTGTACAACAACATTGCTCATGCTGGGACTGAAAGAAAGCCTTTCTGTCTTCAAGGCATCATGTTCTTGAACTGAAACTTACCTTTAAATCTCACCAGTAATAAAGATAAATTATCCTCAGTGAATGTCTTCAGGCACCAAAGAGCAATCTGAAAGTCTAAGCTGGTCTGGCCCTACCACCAGAAGGTTTCTGTGTACCTCAATATAAGTCAGTACATCACAGTAACTGATACACAAAAAGCTCCTCCAAGCCCCAGGAATCACAAGTAAAATCAAATTTTGGAAGGGGTTCCATGAAATACCGAGGCATTAATGCCTCAAAATATCAGTGTTAGGAGCTGATAAATTTCCAGAGCAAAAATGTCACAGTACCATAATAAGCAGTGTTTAGTGTCTGTGTTTTCATTAAATTTATTGATATGACTGGGATTTTTTTTTCTTTACTGTGCCCATTGATTTAATATAGAACGTTACTTCCTACAAACTTTGCTCACCACATCACTAACATCATTATTAACTTTACTACTAATAAATTACTCCCATCATTAGCATGTCAAACAGTGGCTGACAGGCACAAACTACCCCGCATTATTTTGAAACGTCACAGAACAGAGCTTAACTTTTGCTGCACTGAATTTTAAATAGACCTCTAAATACAGTAAATTGTTTTGTTTTCTCCTGGTACCGAAATCCAAAGAGTGTAGACAATATTTTACAGGCATCCACCATGTCCCTGCTGCTCCTTTGCACTCTGCTGGATACTTGGGAGCAGAGGGCTATGGAAAAGAGAGAAAATTACACAGAGACCAGGCATGAAAACCTTCCTTTTGAAACATGACAAGTTGTCTGCTAGGAACTCAAGGAATGCAAACCTCACACGTTGCCTAATACAGACTAAAATCTATTTTACTGCTTCTTAAACCCATGTATACTTTTACAAGTGTGAGTCTTCACCTGTTCAAAGTAGAGCTGAGACATAAAAGCTGAGAATCTTAAATAATTGCAAAATGACAAAAGGATATTTCCATTTTACTACTTACTTATATGTCTATCACAAAAAAAAAAGAAGTGGATAAAGTCACATCTAGTGTAGCACCAGTGAAACTAAGCAGAAATAGAGTCTCCATATCATTTTAGTGGTGGCACAGGATTAAATTTGAGGCAGCTTGATTTTCTCTAGAAGCCATAGAGAACTGGTTAGCCTGCCAAAATATCTGATCTAAGCCTTTGATTAAACTTCTTCAGGGTTTGAAGAGTATTTGGACTGTCTACTGTTTTTTCATTTTCCTGGTGGATTAAATGCACAAATGGCAGGAGATAGACTGAGTTGATACTGAACTTCTGACTCCAGGGGAAAGCACCAAGTATTGGAAAATCTTGTGAGACAGTATTCTCCTGAGGTTTGCTGCTCAGGTTAACAGATGGAGATCCAGGGAAATTCAAAGAGCAGAGTTCAGGACTTGTAAGAAAAGCTTTTAAATGTAAATAGCAAAAGGAAATCTGAAAATAGCAGGTGATGAGGGGAACTGTACAGGCAGATATAGCACTATCTCTTCTTTTCTTGTGAAATTGTTATGTGGCCATTTTAAAGTCATTTAACTTCTTCATTCCCCATTTTCCATGTTATGATATCAGCGATGTGACTTCATTAAATGAATAAAGCAAAAAATAGAGATACTTGTGATGATGGAGCCATTATTTACCAAGATCAACACACTAACACCAGGGGTTTTTTTAATATCCAGTTTTTATAGGGATGTTTTTTTCTTCAGTTTTGTTTTAGGTTAACTGTTTCAGCCATTTCTAACTTTAAACCTTTAAAATCTTCTGGGATGAAAGCATTTCTCTTTAATTGCATAGTCACACAACAGAGTTATGGATATGACACTGGAGCTTACATCCAGAGGAGTAAGTTTTTGTCCCTTCCTTTATCTCTCAAGCAACCATTCTAAGCTCTTGGCAGCATGCTTAAATACATCCTAAAGTGGAGTTTGGTCTGATCTAAGCTAAGGGGGACAATGAACACAATTGCTGAGAATGACCAGAGGTGAAAACGTTTCTCTGTTCCTCAGTCCCTGGCAGTGAGACAGCATCCAGAGCATCCTGAATTATTCACTGCCATCAAAGCTGAGAGTTTCCTGCGTCTATGTCAAAATCACTGTGTAACTGCAAATTGTAATGCATTGTGAATGAAAGAGATGATTGTAACAAACAATGGAATATCAGCGCTGCTTCACAAATGGCCTTGGAGCCTGACCTTGCTGGTCAGAATCACAGTCCCCGTGTCTAGGCTGAGTCTTGTCAGCTCCACCAGCACAAAGGGCTCCTTACGTGAAGGGTGTAGGAATAACTCGACTGTGATAGACAACATAATAGAGCTCTGGGAATGTCACAAAGCACAGTGCCAACAGTCTGTCCTACAGAGCATATCAATCCCTCACAGCAATGAGAAGACAGGCTGGAAAGAAAGAATTAAATTAAATCACAGGTCTGTAAGGGTGGAAGTGAAAACAGTCTTCATGTCTGAGTTTTATCTCACGGCAAGGATGGAAAGGGGCAGAACGGAATGAAATGTATTAAATCCAGCATATCTCCATGTTTATGGTTCCTGTCATGGTGCCAGTTTGGAGCCAGATTCACATTAGAAAGCTCATTTATTCCATCCAGTTATGCTGTGTAAGGAACAAACAACTTTTAAACATTTCCTCCAATCAACAAAACAGCAGAGAGAGAAGATCCTCCAGAATGGTGGAGCCTGGGGCATGCAGCCAAAAGGCAACATGTCACTCACCCATAACTAACTTTTAGCCAAGAAAAAGAAATTTAAGTTACACACCATCCAAAGAAAGTATTCTTAGAGGCGTACAGACAACAAATTAATAAACTGCCAACTAAGTTAAATTAAAAAGGGCTTTATGTAGTTCAGTTTGCTATGGTTTTCTTCAAATGTCATGAGTGGCTCTCCTCCACCGCTGAGAAGATGAGGACATTAATCAGTTTTTAGGATAAGGCTGATCTGAAAATCCTCCCAAACATGTCGACAAGTTCTCCCAAAGTCCTGAAAACTGGACTGAATTACTGTTTTGAAGCTCTGAGAAAGTTTCTAAAGTAGTTCTGAGCACTTCCACCTAAACTGAAACCTCCATGGGAGATTATGCCCTGATGCTATTTGGAGAACCTCCAGGGAGGTCCCGTTTAAGGAATTTTTTTGACGTTGACATTGAAGAAACCAGATATTTTTGAAGAGTCTGGAGAAGTGAAGGGAACCTCTGAACTTGTGAAGTGTCCCAGCTTTTTTTACATGAAGCTGATCAAAGCTTTTAACTCTCCATCCCTTTTCTCCTGGCATTTATGACAAGAGCTTAAATAGTTGAGCTCCATGTAGGGAAAAACCCACATAGATATCTGTATGGATGTGTGTATATTTTCCCCTCACTTCTTGTCAGAGCCTCTGTATTTAACATATTAATTTACCAAGTTTAACTTTTTAATGCTAGCTTCTTTAAATCATTAGAGAGCCTTTTCTCATTCTAATCCTCTTATTTGGTAATCAGTCTGAGCCTGTCTGTATTTTTTAAGAATATTTTAAAGTTTCTGGTGAAGATCAAGGGAAGTTTTCTCTTGCTCTACTTCACAAACTCCAACTTATTATTAGTAAATGGTTCAGTGCAACACGTAGACCACAGTTGGTTTTTTACACTTCTATCTCATCCTTTATGCAACCATATTATCATAGAATTATTTAGGCTGAAAAAACCCTCAAAGATCATTGAGTTACAACATTATGAATGGAAGTGTTACTTTAAAATGCATTATGGCTGTTGAAAGCTGACCAGAGGAGAGATAGAGGAATGGAAATGGATATGGCAAAGGTGGTGGTAATAGCTGCTGTAATGTGCTTCAACTGGAGGAGCCACCAACAGACCCTTTTCTTTCGTGAGTCATTCCTAAAAGTGGTCATAATGCACTTCTTAATGCTCTTAATTATTTGTCACACAGGAGAGTCTTTGCACAAGAGGTCTGAGCAGATGAACTAATCTCAAGGCACCAGGCAGATATCACACCATGAGCAACAAACCCCCAGACACTTCTGACTCAAGTTCCTATTTCTAAAGGCAAATAAATCCACCCCTCACCATTACCAACCTTCCTGCTGTTCACTAGATGTGCTTTAACAGACAGAGAAATCATGAAGTCATAACTACATCATATCCCAGTTCAAACCTATCCAAGAAATTCCTCATGATCTCTTTGGATCTCAGTGATGAGGCACAGTGAAACTCACTGAAACAAAGGGCCACAATAGACTTTATACAGAAGTTTAAAAGCTCCCCTACACACTCTGTGAGCTTTCAAACTGTTTTTAAGACAGAATTTCACTTATCCACTTCAAGCAAAAAGCTGTAGACAGAAAGCTGTTTATGCTTCTCCCTCAAATTTAATGTTCACAGGGGGAGGGGGAAAAATAAGAAAAGCAGTCCGTGTAAGGGCAGTCCCACATCAACTAATCCCTGCAACCAATTAATTAAACAATTATATTAGCCAAGCCTTCACTTCTGACATGGCACAGATGACATTAATTGGGCCACAATCAAGATAGTAATTCAGGTTAATTGGATTTCCACTGTCAGCAGCTATCAGCTTGTTTCAATATGCTGCTGTCATTTAAGAATAATTAATCATGGATGGCTTTATTGGATGGCATTGGTTGACAGCTGATGGTGTGGTGATGCTTGAAGGAGTTGGTGATTGCTCTAGGCCCGGGGAAAGGAAAATCTGGATTCCTTTGGAGAGATTATTGCACTTCCACTGCCTGTTGAGAGCCAAAAAGTGCTGCATGAAGCGTTGAGCTGGTGATAAAAAGAGGGGGCTGGAGAAAGAGTGAGCCCTTCCCATGGAAACAGCACAGCAAAAGGTCAGGGGGATGTGCAAGTTCCACCACCTTCAGGCACTCAGGGACTCTTTGGCCCTTGCTACAGCAGCACAGGATTCAATAAAGCACCAATCCACGTGCTGCAGGAGCAGGAATGCCAGCCTTCACCTGGTGTTGCTTTTCTCCATTCATAAGAGGCCATTACTCTGGCTAATATTGGATAATATAATTTATTCAATCCGTTGTCAGAATGTCTGCAAAAATGTCAAGGAACTGATGGAAGCAAGTCTTTATTTATTAATAACTTGTAGCAGGAAAAAAAAAAAGAAAAAAAAAGTGATGAAACTGTTGTGAGGAAGTGGGGGGGAAAAGCTAGACATTAAAGTGTAAGCTGAAAATAGTTTAGAGTGTTCCATGAGGAGTAATAGGAATACATTATGCCTCTGAAGAAAAAAAAAAAAAAAAAAAAGGCAATTTAAACTTGAGGAAAGAAAAAGCTTTAGCACCAAGTTCTATTAGACTACATAATTATTCCCCATAGGGGAAAATATACATATATATTTAAAATTAAAGTATGATTTTAGGTTATTCATGACAGAGTGCTAAAAAATCATACCAGAAGTGGCAACACCACTTTGACAGCTGGACGGAGAAAATTTTCCATCAGAAATATGATGAATTTATTGTGTAACTGCCAGAAGCCAGTTCAAGATGGATGGAGTACATGGAATGAAATTTCTAAAGGAAAATTTTACACCATTGCTGGTGAATTAGGCTCCCTCCTTTTTAGCAAAATACTGCACAAAAAATGATCATGCACACTGCTCAGCAGAGCACAAATTCCCACTCTGGAGATTTTTTCTTGCTGTCAGTCAGGGGAGTCTGATGAGGCAGAAGCACCCATTAACCAAAGCTGGGCAGAAGAAGCCATTAATTGTGATTTCCCTTCAAAATGGGTCTGGCAGTGCTGTAGGTACAAGAGAGCAGCATGCAGGAAGTTTTTGCCTTTTGGGGGATTTCAATTCAGTGAAATTCCCCAGCATTTTACCTTCTATTATAGCCAAGACCTGGCTGCTTCCTTTACCTTATTTTCTTGCGAAAATCCTGGGTTTATGACATGCTTCTCTGTTAGGATGCAAATAAGCAGTCTGTTGGAAGCTAGGAAAAAATCTTTGCTGAAATCCAACCAAGCCTGAACAACAGGAAAAACCATGTAAAATTTCTGCCTTTTTTGTGTTTCACATGACCAGCACACCAATGCAGGTGATTCTGCCCCTTGTGAAATCCCACCTGGAACAGTGTCCAGATCTGGGCTCCTCAACACAAGAAAGGTTTGGATTTCTTGGAGTAAGCCCAGAGGAGACCACAAAGGTTCTCAGAAGACTGGAGAACCTCTGCTGTGAAGACAGGTTGAGAGAATTAGGGTTATTCAGCTAGGAGAAGTGAAGGCATTAGGGAAACCTCATTCCAGTGCATTAATAGGGCTTTAAAAAGGAGGAAGAGAGACTTTGGAACAGACAGGTAGATTAGACAAGAGGGGATGTTTTTTAACTGAAAGAGGAGATATTTATATTAGATGTTAGGAAGAAATTCTTTACAGTAAGGATGGTGAGGCCCTGGCACAGTTTTCCCAGAGAAGCTGTGGCTGCCCCATCCCTGGAAGTGTCCAAGGCCAGGTTGGATGGGGCTTGGATCAACCTAGGACAGGGAAGGTGTCCCTGTCCATGGCAGGGGGTGTAACTGGATGATCTTTAAAGTCTCTTCCAACACAAACCATTCTGTGGTTCTGTCTCTGATTTAAACCATGCAGTAGCTGGCTGCCATTTAAGAGAGGAGTGATTTGGAATGTCAGTGAACTTCTTTGCTTAGTTCACTGTTGAGGTGGGTTTTGTTTTTTTTTTAAATTCTTAATCCTGCTAAATCTTATCAAAATGCCTTATTAAATTGTGGGTGTAAATTACTTCTCTAATTGGGGATTTCCTGAACAAATAGCCCAAAATGCTACTCTACAAGTGAATGTTGCGAACAGTTGATGTTTATCAGATTATCTGTGGGATCATTGCTGACAGATAAAAATTGAATCTGAAGCTACATGTTTTTTAAATCTTTTTTGTCCTTCTACATATATCCCTTTAAAGCAGGATTGATGTGCTCTGTCAGTAGCCTGCAATTTGCAGGAAAGCAGGTATTCTGTTTGTCAGTCCTTTTCCTGCTCCCAAGCGCTCCAAAACTTCTTTGCCAAATTCAATCACATCTGAGAGAGGAACAGAAGCATCTAAAGTACTTCTGCTTTCAGGATACTTGATGCCTTGTAGAGAAGACACCTCCTTCTTTGGTTAGGCAGCAGTTAATTGCCTAAACAGCAAATAATTCAGTTTCTGGAAATACCATGTTCATACAGTTTATGTACAGTGGAATATAAAGGACAGAAACACAAGAAAAAGAGAACAATTAGGGTGACAATAGCCACAGCTGACAGCAAATTAGGCATTATTAATTCTGCTCTTTGGAGGAAAAACTTGAGTTTTAGTCCTAGAGTTTCAGGAAGTGCTTCTGGGACACAGTGAAATGCAATGTCCTGTTACCCATGACAGCTGCAGTCTGTGGATCCCTCTGTGGACCCTGTAGATCACCATGGCAATATTTGGACTGGGTGATCCCAGTGGGTCTTTCCCAACCCAGGATTGTCTTTGAGTCTATGATTCCGTTTGATGAAGAACCTGTTACAGGCAAAGATACTATGGAATTATAATTACATTTTTTTTTTTCTGTTCTTTTCTCTTTATAAGGCAAAAGTCCCTTTTGGATCTGGTCTCAGACAATTTCTCCAGACAAGAAAAACATGACAAAGAATGAAACAACAGCCGTGCCTCTTAAGCAAGCAGATAAAACTCTAATGAGAACAAGAAAAAACACTGTTCCCAGCCTTTTAGCAGTAAGGCCAAAGACTGAGCTGATCATGAGCTCAGACTATGCTCACATCTCCAGATTTAATAAGAAAATGAACCATGGTGGAAGCAAAGGTTGCCTTCACAGGCAACTGTTTGTTCCCTGGAGGTTTTGCCATTGAATAAGAATTTTTTTTCTGCTTTATAGCCTCAGCCCACCCTCCTTCAGGAGCTCTCCAGTTCCTAAAAGCATTTGAAAAACAGGAGGAAAAATCTGAGTAACCAGGTGAGCTAAATTGCACCTGTGCTGTCAGAGCAAAGCTGGTGGTGAATGCACATGAAGGATGTCAGAGGAGCTGTGAATTTGGGACTGCTGTTGCCTTTCAGCTGTCCACTAACATCTGATATCTCATCCTGCAAGGAACCTGTAGGCCCTGACAATACTGCCGAGTGCTGTCATCCTCACAAGCTGTCACTGGTGCCAAGGGTAGGGAGAAGGGAATAGCCAGGGATGTTGGAGCTGTGGCTTCAATACCATTCTGGGCATTGAGCTCTTAAACTTGTTTCTTGCCAATTTTTTTTCTTTTTTTTTTTTTTTTTTTTTTTTCCTTTATTTTTTCCTTTTTCTCAATATTCTCATGCAAAGATATTGTAACTGTTTTCATTTTATTTATTTTTTTTAATAGGGCTCAGAAAACGATCCAGATGGCAGGCAGGTGAATGTTATTTTTTTCATGTTGGATAGACACAAAGATGTGTTTCCAAGAAGGGGAAAAAAAAAAAAACAAACATGTCTTTTTCGCTCCACCTGTTCAATGGAACAGAAATTATATCCAGAAGATTTTTTTTGGGAAATTATAAATTATTTGTTTGTTTCACACAGCTAAACATCATACTGGAATATTCTGGGGTTTTGATAATTGTGCGCACTTGTAGCTTAATCCCTCAGAGCACACTGCCATTAATAACAGACCACAAAGACCTCACAGCTTTTAGATCTAAAAACTGCAGAAAAAGCCAAGGTGCTCCTCCTTAGGGTGCCTGTGTAGAAATACCATCTGATGTAGCTTTTTTCTAGAAAAAAAAGTGATTTTACCTCTCAAGTTTACAGGTACCTAGCACCTGGGTGATAAGAACAGGTCCATCCTTTTCTATCCACGCCTAGGTTGAAAAATCCTGCAACTGGAGCCTTTTTGGATGCATCAGCCTATGATATTCAAAGCAGTGGAATTGAAATAATTATCATCTCCCTGTAATTAGTTCTGTTAATCTCATTAGCTGAGCTCAGGTGTTGATCTGTTGATTGGCAACTTGTAACTGCCATGAATCAATAAATGACTGTGTGGGTGTGGCAGTGAGAGAGAAATTATGTGGTTTTTGAAGGAGGTTTCTCTTTTTATTAGACCACCTCATTTTATTATTTGCATCTCCATGCAGTAGATTATTCAAATCTATTTTTTTTTTTTTAGGAATGTAGAAGTTCTGGGTAAGCAGGCTCCAAAAATCCAAGTATTTCAGAAGAAAAACCCCACAATATAGGCAAGAGCATTTTCACTTATCCCTCCTCTGTTTTGACACCTTGGGGTGGCATTGCAAGAGAATAACACATCAGAGGAAGGCTGTTCTGAGCCCATGGGCTGTTCAACACTTCATCTGCACCAGGACAGTCAGGGAAGATGCTCTTCTTGACCAGATTTTTCTGCTTAAAGAACTGGCTTGATCTTTTGTAGAATCATAGAAAATTAGGGCTGGAAAAAACCTCTCGGATCACAAAGTCCAACCTTTGACCCTAAAACACTAGACCCACCAAATCATGTCAAGAAGTAGGACATGGACTCATTTATTTGAATACTTCCAATGACTGTGACTCCACCACTCTAAGGAGCCTGTTCCAATTCTTGATCAGTGTTTCAGTGAAGAAGTTTTTCCTAATATCCAACATGAACTCCTTTGGTCCAACTTGAGGCCTTTTTTCCCTTTTTTCCTGTTTCTGTCCAGCTGTTCCCCAGCAGCTCAACTGAGATAATTTGAGATACAACAGCCGTGAGACAATGCTGAATTCTAAAATGCTTCTCAATGGGTGACAGAGATTCATATAAATAAAGGGACATGTCTGGGGTCTCCCAGCAGAGCCAACACCTTGTGTGTGATGTGTGTACGGACATTTCTGCTGTGGACATTCACAGCTCTGCACCTTGGCAGATGCTGTGCCCTATTTTTGGAAGGTGAGGAAGTAGCCCATGAGGAGAGGAGGGCAGTGGATTAAGTCTCTACCAGGCATGTAGTGAGCTGGGAGCACATTTTGAGATGTTCACCCCCTCAGCTTCCCCAGAAAGTCAAACAAACCGTGTCTGATGTTTAGTACTTTCTCATTTAACAAGGCTGAAAGAGGTGAGAGGGGTAGAGAGGATGGCAATAACATCTCTTCATCAAATACACTGGTTTTTATTAAATAATTGTTAACAAATAAGAATTTTGGGATCATTTCTGAGCCACTACTGCAAAATAATTCACATTTCTAAAATTCAGTGCTATGAAGTAAAGCCCAGGAGCAGACACAGAAGTGGGGATTTGTTATAACTATCAAATAAAACAGAGAAAATTAAGTTACTCCTTAAGTACCTGCCTGTTGATGAGAGAAGGTTAAAAAATTAAAAACAGAATCTATGTTAGGAAGCCAAATTTCAGTTTGTGAGGAATATGAATAAGGTTGCAAAGAGTCACTATTAATGCATAAAAATGGCAGCTGCTACTTTTTATATCAGGCCACTGTAGCCATGGCAAAATTACTTTGTTGTACCTGATTATGAGGGATATAGATGAATTACTTACTGGGTTGGAAATCTGTAGGCACCCAGGGATGAGTGATCATGATTTGATTACATTCAAGATGAAAACCAGAATCAATTCTCAATCAGTAACATCTTCTGTATATAATTGGTGCCTCTAAAGGGCACATCTCCCGAAACTGAGAAAGTTCTGAGGAAAAAAATCACAGCAGAAACCATGTAAATTGGAAAATAAGAAATAAAATTGAGTGTGCTCAGAAAAACAGCCCATTAACTGGTGAGGATGCCTTGATCTCACAGTTAAAAAATGGAGAGTTTTAACTAAGGCCTTGTCCTGATTCAGTGATAAATTTTGGGCAGCAACTAGAAGTTGAAAGATTTGTCCTGTGAGTGGGGGAGGAATGTTCTCTGAAATCCTCTAGCTCTACATCCAGACTGGAAATGTCCCTGCATTGGTGACAACAGCTCTTGGAACTGGATGATCTTTAAGGTCCCTTCCAACCCAAACCATTCCATGATTCTTTAATTCTCTCACAGTGGTACCACAAATGGTATTTCCATAGTCTGGAATTCACATTAGGGATGCCCAAACCCCACTTTAATCTGAAATCCCCAAGTGCAAGTGATGACAAGTTATAACAGAGATTGGCTAAATACACCTCATTTGTTGGAAGGTCAGCTGCACATAACAAAGAGAAGCTAAAAGCACCAGTAGAAACAATGCCTGGCCTGGCTAAAGAAAAAGGTTTTGGGGATTTGGGGCAGAATGAAAGAAAAGAAAAACAAGAGCAGTGAGACAAGTAACTACAATGTGCTGTTTGACCCCAAAAAGATGCAAAATCACAGGACTCAACTGAGAATGAATTAAAGTGTGAGGCTGGACCAGTACTAGACAATATATACATATATACATATTTAATTGAAAAAAAAATATTGGCATTAATTACATTGCATTCTGAAATTAAAACAAAAAATAAATTGATTGCTGGAGGTGATTAACAATCCAGTTCTCAAGTATGAGGTCCTTGACTTCCATGGTCCAGAACTCTGATGGAAAATGCAGCACTGAGAAATTTCCATAGAACCACAGAATGGTTTGCATTGGAAGGAACCTTAAAGATCATCTTGTTCCAACCTCCCTGTCATGGGCAGAGACTTCATTAAAATATTTCCATTTCAAACAAAGATGTGAGCATATTACCAGACATTGCTAAGGAATCAAGTTCAGGAAAGGAAAGGAAAGGAAAGTCTGGGACCATCAATAATCCCTCATAATCCATTTCCTGGGACATGGTCATATCCACAAAGCTTTCCAACTCTTCATGCTGTTGTTGAGGAACTCATTGAACAGAACAAGTTCTAAGGTGGTTTTCTGAAACAACCAGTGGGTCTGACATTTCTGATCTTTGCAGCAGTGCTCAAAGTGCTGCAATGAACACGAGGCAATAGAGATGATGAAAGAGACCCAGTCAAACAAATTAAAGCATTTCAATGCAGATAAATGTAAATCCAAGCATCTGAGAATTGCAAATATGCACACTGGAAATGGGAAAATGTATTTTAATATGTAGAGAGTGCAGAGGACTTAGGAGTCAAAGCAGATAAACAGCTCGAGATGAGCTGTTGGTGCAATCATATGACCTCGGGTCTGATGCAAACCCTGGCTGATTTCATGGCTGTGTGACACTGAAGAGATTGGTACTGAAATGTTCAATACATTTCAGTAGTGGTTTAAAATGGATGCTAAGTAACACGACGTGGAGCAGAAGACAAAAATTATTTAAGGCTTAGAAAACTCTTTTTCAGCAAAAGACAGAACACTAAAACCTTTAAATAATTCCATGGACAGTAAAACAAAAGCAGTCTATTAAAAGACTCTTTAAGTTAATGGGAAAGACAACAAAAGAGAGTGTAGTTGGAAACATCAGTTATATTCTAATTAGAAGCAAGGTGTGGTGCTTGTGAGGTTGATTAACCACTGGAAAAAATGGTCTAATTTCTGAATCTGGTTTGATGCTAAGCCTAAACACGCTGGAATAATAAATACTTTTAAAAAATGCAGTTATGAGATTCAGTGGACAAGTAATTGAGCTGAGATATAAACAATCAGACAGATCTTCTAATTACTTCTGAAAATCTATGCATCGTCAATGACCTACACAAAATTCTTGTGAAGTTTCATTAGTATTAAATTTCACCACTTTAACTCAAAAAAAAAAAAAAAAAAATTAATGGAGCAAGGTTGTGTGCTTCTTCAAAGTGGAAAGCATCTGTATTGTCTAGATGTTGCACTTGCCCTTAACATGAGCTGCACCATTTCCAAACTGAATTATCAAAACTGTGTAAATGCATTCTATGTAAATATATCCATAAAATATGTCATTCGAGATGATTTGTTTATATTTAGACTACATGTCAGATGAAGTACTCTAGAAACACACCATTTAGATAGATCCAGGTGGAGTGTGTTTATTTCTTAAGTGGTGCTCTCTGTAGTGCTACATTTAATAAAATAAAGCATTGCATTGGGGAGAGATGGATACAAAAAAAGGATACCAAAACAGGTGGATGTGTAAACAACAGAACTCATCTGCTGAGAAATTATAATTGCAAAAAAGCATTTATTAGTTCTCCGGTAAAGGTAGCTAACACCATTTTCTTTGAAGGCAAAGTATTGATCTCATGAATTACTGGCAAAGTGTTTCCTCACACCGACCCTCTCTGACTTCTGTGAGGGCCCAGAACCACAGTCCCTTGTCACATATCTAGTGGGTGACATCCCTTCTCATGCCACAGGGGTAGGAACTAAAGGATCTTTAATGTCCCTACCAACCCATATACATCCAGGAGGAAAAGCTTTGTGCCACCCAGGGTGCAACAAGGTGTCTTCATGAGGCTTAAATGATCTTTGTGTTCTGTGTAGTTATGAAGAACTCTGTGAAAATGTCTAAATTACATCTATTAAGTTCTAGAGTACTTCCATGTTTCTGGAAATGATCACTACTTGCCCTCCAAAAATCTTCTGTAGTGTCAACCCACAGGCAAAATTTTCAATTGCTATTCCATTCCCTGCCCTAAGAAAGGTGTGGCTTCTTCACTCATTTTAGTGTCACCTACAGCAGCTGAGGTGGGAGGTGATGAGAGGCACAGGCCTCTTTTTCCCCCCACTTTCACTAAACATTTGGAGCCAAGCAAGCTTTTCTTTGCTCCAGAACTGCACTCCAGATTGTTCCCAGCACCATCTCCAGGAATCCTTTACTGCCCTGGAAGGCAGAAGGAATCTGCCTGTAAATACACCATTAGCATTTCCCATCTGCTCTTGTAGACAGCTTCCTTTGGCAGCAAGACCACCTGCTGTAAAAGCGAGGCTGCTTTTCCAAGAATTGTCTCCTACAATAAATAAATAAAATAGGAGGCAAAGTTCTGCACCTGGGTTGAGCAATCCCCAGTAGTGGAGAAGGACTTGGGGATTGTGGTGAGTGGAAAAAGCTGGCCAGGACCCAGCAGGGTGAAGCTGCAGCCCAGAGAGTCAATGATGACATTGGGGGTGTGGCAGCATGCCTCACCCTGATAAATCTCACCTGCTTGGTTTGGGACCCAGTCAGAAGATACAAACAGCACAAGCTGTCTGTGCTGAGTTACTTGAGGCACCAGTGGATTTATTTTTTTTTTTTTTTAATGCTGAATCTGCTAAAAAGCCACTCTGGCTGATCATTTTCAAACACACATCTGTCCCTTTGAGGTGAGGTTTGACAGAGAAACTGTTAAACTGCCCTGAAGGCATGTGACTGGCAGCTTCCTTACTCTGTAAATTCAGAATACCTTCCAAACAGTCAGATTCTTCCATACACACTTCAAAGTACATGGAGCTTTTCCCTGGGATAACTCTTCATGCTTCCCAGGGATTGAGAAGAAAAGGGAGAAGTACCCCAAAAATGAAGGGGGAGTGGTGACTTACATCACCCTCTCCTTAATGCTTTTTTGCTAGCTTTAATATATGACTGCTTTAATGTTATTACTTTAATATAATGCACTTTGCCCTTTAATGTTATAGTCAATTACTGGTTTTAGCTTTTATACTGTGCAGTAATTCTGATTCAGATCTTCTGTCTGCTCATTTGTCTTAACAAATAAAACATCTTTCATAAATATAGCTGATTTATCATCATTAAAACTACAGAAAAAAGTTTCAAAACTTAAACTCTTGAGGCTAACATTGGATCCAGCTGTGCTCTAAACTCTCTCTGAGAAGGGTTTTGAAAGCCAAGGGGGTCTTTTTAGCACCTCACAACTCAGCCTCAGGGCTTTTTAAACTAAACTTTGAAGCTCCTACTCCATCCATGACAGGGGCTGCAACAAAATCAGTGTAGGCAGCATGAGAGGAGGGTGATTCTGCCCCTCTGCTCTGCTCTGGTGAGAACCAGCCCTGTGGTCCCCAACACTCAGAAGATGTGGACCTGTTGGAGTGGGTCCAGAGGAGGGACACAAAAATGATCAGGATGGAAACATCTCTCCCATGAAGAAGGGTTGAAAGAGGCCATGTTGTTCAGTCTGGAGAAGAGAAGACTCTAGGGAGACCTTTTGGAGCCTTCCAGTGCCTAAAGGGGACTTAGAGAAAGATGGGGACAGATTTTTGGTGTCACTGTAGTGACATAAGGGACAGTGGCTTTAAATGAGGGTCCATTTAGATCTGACATAAAGAAGAAACTTGTTTTTTGCAATGAGGTTGGAAGATACAGGAACAGGTTGTCCAAAGAAATCCTGGGTGTCCCATCCCCTGGAAGTGTTCAAGGCCTCACTGAATGGGGATTTGAGCAACCTGGTCTAGTGGAAGGTGTCCCTGTCCATGGCAAGGAGACTGAACTAGATTACCTTCAAACATCCCTTCCAACCCAAACCATTCTATGATTTTATGACACAGAATCACTTTGATAATGCCATAACCATACCAAATAGTTTCATGCTTCATCTGGTTCTTCTCCAGTGCCATTTATTACTCAGTACTAAGCCAAGTGCTGACTAAATCTGACCACAGTGTACCTGGTAATATTGTGCCCAAAATTCAACAGCTGATTTCAACCAGCTCTGGAGAGAAGAGCTGAGCACTTCTGAAGAGAGGCAGTTTGCAGTTCTGCTCCATTAGCCATTTCCAGTTCTTGCCTTCTCAAGGAAAATCCAATGCAGTAATTCTCCTTATGTCAAAGTAATGAACACATTTCACCACAGCTGAGTCCACAACTGAGAGACTGAAGGATCCCATGCTGTACACAGAGAAAAACTGTTGAGAGGAAGGAAAAACTCTAAAATCTCTACTACTTCTGGAAAGGAGGAACTGCTGGCAAGTTCCATATTTTGTTTAAAAACTACCAGAGTTCACAATGGTTCAAGAAAAAGGGTTGAATCATTTGGTGTCTGAAAAAAATCTGTTTACTCACTTTTTTTTCAGGTAAAGGAAGAGGCACTGACTTGGCAATTTTTAAGTGGTGCACTCCTTTCGAAAATGGTAGTATTCCATTTTTAAATGGAGTTTGTGCCACTGACGGTGTTACTACATCATTTTCCACTCTGCTATTCCAGACCAGCATGGGTAATCAATCATTTACTTATCACACCAGCAAAACAGACTTTTCTTGGAAGGAGTGTAAAAAGTACTACAATAAAGCAATTTTGCCAATTTGAGTGTTCCACTTGACAACTATTTGCATAATAAGGTTTTGCCAAGATAAGAAGATTGGTAATTTTCAGCAGTATGGAGGGGATTGAAGTTTTTAAGCTTTTTTGCCCACTATCTACACACTCACAGACCTCCGCTCTTGATGTATGGTTCTTTTTAAAGTACTCCATCTGTCTCCGTTGTGTAATGAATTCTGTCACTCTCAATTGTGCTCCTGAGCACTGAGCAGTGGAAGGGAGTTTGCATTTTGATTACAAAAAGGTACCGTCAGCTCTTATTACAATGGAAAACCCATCTCCATGCGAAATTTTAAGGCACTTATAAGCTTAGTCTCCCCCTCAGAAGCTGCCTGTAGATCACACTGTCACCATCTGACAGCGAGAGCACAGGGATGGGCTGCACTGCCAGAAGAGAAGTTCAGAGAAATGGGAGCAAATCCAGTTCCTTCCCTAAGAAGCTCATGGGAGGGATACAGTAGTGCTGTCATGTAAAAGTTGTTCCATGTGCAGTTTGTGCTGGAGCTCTGAGGGGCTATCTGGAGGAAAAGGGAGGCAGGAGAAGATCAAACCTGTCAGCTTAAGTCTCTTTCCATCTCCTCACCCTCATGAGCCAGTTTATCTCATCATGAGACTTGTCAGCAGTTTTCTGTTTGGGATAGTGGGAGGGCAGGAGAAAGATTAGCAGAGCTTTTACAGGTTAAGCATTAACATACTTTTAGGGGCTTTGATAGCAAAGTGCTCAAGAAGGATTAGGATGTTAAGGAAAATGTAGAGCAGGCAGTGGGAAAAGCTGCACGGATGCTGGACTGGTGAGAATAAACCTCCTCAGCGTGATGCTGTGTGGAACTTAGACTGTCACTCCTGCTAAAGGACCCAGTAAAGAAAACCACCACAAATCAGCTTTTTCCTAAACACTCTGGAAGCAGGTTTGCAGATTCAAAGTGTCCGGAGTTCAGCCAGCTCAATGGGCAACTTTTTAACCCAATTTTATCTCCAGGAGTGGTGCAGGTGGAATTATCTGGATGAAGCAGACAGGTGATAATCACAGAAAGTCTTGGGTGTAGTGAGCCTCAGTTAGGGTAGCTCAAGATGCTGAAAGGATAGAGAGGAACCCAGTGCAAACCTCAGACTTTAAGAGAACATGTTTTGATTTGCTGAGGGAACCAGTGGATCCCATGTGAGGCTACTCTGGAGGAGAATGGAAATCAGGAAATTTAGCAGAGTTTTAAGGACAGCATCCTCCAAGCACAAGAATGGTGGGAATGGGGCATCCCAACACTCAAAAAAAACAATTAGACACATCAGAACATGAGTCTGGCTATGAAGAAAATTCCTGACAGGCTCCAGTGCACAAAGGTAGGACTCAGGGGGCAGAGGCAGCAGATTTTGAGCTAGAGTTTGAACTGCAGAGCTGTTGAGGTCCCTTTCAGCCTGAATTATCAACCAATCTTATACATTCCCCTGGAAAAAAAATCATCAGTTAGCAAACCCAAACCAAGAGCTAAACAATGTGGAAAATTACCCCTTTCATTCACAGTCCTGGATTTGTGTGTCCCAGGTCCATTGTCCTACATCTGGGGTGGAATAATCCCACACACCAGCATGGGCTGAGAGCTGGAATTTTTCAGCTTTTTTAGGTGCATTTTATCCATTTGTATTAGGGATAAATGTGAAGGGGAGCCCTAAAGAGAGAGAGGGAAGAGAACAAGAGGCAATGGGCACAAATTAAAATAGAAGAAATTTCATTAAAACACAGGATTTAACATTCTTTTTGCTTTGTGAAGGTGATCAAACATGGGAACAGCTTGCCCAGAGAGGTAGAGGAGATATCTCCATCCTTGGAGATATTCAGACATCAGCTGAACACAGCCCTGAGAAACCTTCTCTGGCTGACCCTACTTGGAGAAGAGGGCTGGATGATGCTTTCTCCAGAGATGCCACAAATGGAATTCTTCTGTGATTGTCAGTGCATTCTTACCCAGCTCCCAGGCAGACATGGACTTCCTAGTCTTGACCCAAGAGTCTGTCTTGCTTTGCCATCCCTCTGTCCTCTCATTACAGTGTCCCAGAGAACCCCGAGTTAACTGCAGAGAGCAGTAAGAAGAGCACCGCACAGTTAAAAAGCAGTGGCACCCAAAAAGCAGCCAGTGCAAGGTCACAGAACACATGGGGCAAAATAAAACACCATCCTGAGGCTGCAAATGCTGCTGTTCACTGCTCTCCAATCTGGGCTACCAGCTGTCATATTAAGGTAGGAACTGGCAAGATAACAGTGTTAAAACTCCCTGTTAAAACTACATCTGTGCCTCCAAACCATTCCTCCACCCCTCCCTTTTAAATCCCTTTGTAAAACCCACTTTATGGCTGACAGCCTCTTACATACTTAGCAATAAAGAGGTTTAAAAGAAATAATCACAATAACTAACTAATAAACATTCTTCATTATTTCGAAGATGATAATAATCCCTTGCACTTGCATTGCACTTTACATATTCAGGCACTTTATAATCATTAACTAATTAGTCCTTGCAAAGCTCATCTAAATATTATTATCCTGTTAATGCAGAAAGAGAAGCTGTAAGAGAGAAGGTAGAGAATTTGCCTAAGGGCATACATCAAGCCATTTGCAGAGCCAAGATTGGAATTCAGCTCTTTGGCATCCTAATCCTTGGCTCATATTCCTCTTGCTGTCTCTGATAATATGGGCTAAATTACGTGATAGTAGGATCATTTTCTTTAATATTCATCCTCAAATGCATGGTGTGGGATATTACATTTCACCCCTTTGTTGTCCTCAGGATCACTTATTTCTTTCTCCCTCTCCTTCTGCGCTGATATTTCCTCCTGCATTTATATCATGAGGAAACTTTAGTAGCTCCCATGGCCTATCTCCAATTTCTGCAGTGGGATAATGGACTTGTTATCCACGGATAAAAAGAGTAAAATGTGGGCATGCACCATTGAGCAGGTGTAGGAAACTCCAGATTTTAAGGAAATAACCTCACAGAAACTCCATCATATACAGCCCTTTGTTTTTCCTCTTCTGATCCCTCAGCTTCACAAGGAGTGGCACAGGCTGTTTTACCCCAATACATTGTATGCTCCCAAATAAGTGTGAGGATCAGCCCCTTTCCCTAATTTTTTGTATAAATTGAGGGTGGTGGTGATCACAGAATCACAGAATGGCTTGGGTTATAACAGACCTTAACGATCATCTCATTCCAACCTCCTGCCATGGGCAGGATTTCCACTATCCCAGGTTGCTCAGAATTCTATCCAGCCTGGCCTTGGACACTGCCAGGGATGGGGCAGACACAGCTTCTTTGGGCAACCTATGCCAGGGCCTGACCACCCTCAAAGTAAATATTTTTTGGTTTAAAATCTAATCTAAACTTCCTCTCTGTCAGTTTGAAGCCATTCCCCTTTGTCCCATCACTCCAAGCCTTTGTAAATAGTTCCTCTCCACCCTTCCTGTAATCTCCTTCAGGTATTGAAAGGCTGCAACTAAATCACCCCAAATCCTTCTCTTTTCTGGGCTGAGCAATCCCAGTTCTCCCAGCCTTCCCTCACAGGGAAGGCTGTTCCTCCCTTCCCTGTTCCATCCCTCTGATCATCTTGGTGCCTCCTCTGGGCTCCTCCAGCAGCTCCAGCTCCTTCCTGTGCTGCGCCCCAGGGCTGGGGGCAGCTCTGCAGGTGGGGTCTCACCTGAGTGGAGCAGAGGGGGAGAATTCCCCTCCTTTAACCCCCTGGTATTGATGGGATTTTGAGGAAGGATTTTTTTTTTTTTTTTTCCCCATTTGGATAATTTATACAAGAAAACCAGACCTTCACATGAAAGTGTCATATGGTGACTCTGAAACACAATGAAGGTTTTTTTTTCCCCCTGTCATATAAATCCAGACTGTGGAAATTATTCCTATACAACAGAGATGCTAAATGTCTTCGTGGTTGCAGAATATGAGTAAAAGCACAGAATCACAGAGTAGTTTGGGATAGACAGGACCTTAAAAGACCATCTAGTTCTAAACCTTCTTGCCAAGGGCAGTGACACCATCCACTAAAGCAGGTTGCAAGACCGAGTGGAAAAATAATGGGAAAAAATAAGTATATTTCCATCAAAGAGTATTAAGCATGTGGTTAGCATGGTTAAGATAATGCCTGAGCTAGGGAAAGTGGTGTCAGAGATGTATCATCATGTCTGTTCGTGCTGTTCTCCCCACTGAAATCATGAATAAAGTAAACCTTTTCCAAACGTGGTCATGCCTGGCCTGTGCAGAAACCCTACCCAAATCTGAGACAGGCCCTGATCTCCTACTGTACTCTCTCACTACATTCTCATTCTTGTTTTATTTCCTGCAGCTGTCATACTAATTCCCTAAGGTAATTTTGGTTAATTGAAAAGGAATGATTGCCATTGAAGGCACTCTTCTTAGCGAGGTAAATAATGTTTTTCCCTTTACCTTAATGTGCCATTGGATTTTGTTTAAAAATTTAGTTCATTTTAATTACGTACCTTTTTATAATTGAAAAAAAAAAAGGCAATAAATTAAATTATTATTTTCCACACCAGTAGGGACAACTTTCTCAAGGAAATTGAGCTGGTTTGTGCCTGTGACTGTGTCTTCCACATCTACAGTAACACTCAACATGCCCTTCAGCCTTCCAGCACGGCCCCTTTTGCCATTGATGAGGACAGAAAATCAGACTATGACCTTGCAGCCCTAAAGATTAAATCTGAATTAAAATGTACGGGAATCACCCTCCCTGGAAGTTTTCAAAAAACGTGTGGATGTTGCACTTGAAAACATGGTTTAATGGTGAACACAATGGTGGTGCTGGGTTGGTGGCTGGATTAATGATCTTAAAAGTCTTTTCCAACCTTAATTATTCTGTGATTCCATGAAATCACAGCCAATTATCAGATTTGAATGGGACATGATGTTTCTGTTGAATTATTCAATGAAACAGAGTTCAGGCTATTTTCACGTGGTATTTGCTTTCACAGAAAATTAATAGAAACTTAATAGAACCGCTAGCTGACCCACAGTCTGTCATGGCAGCTACTCCAGCCAACTTGAACAGATTTTAACCTGATCAATGCCTTTAGACAATCAGTACATTACATTGCACTGCTGCAGCATTTAAAATTCATTACTAGTCATTCAAATCACAAATTCCAGAGCCTCATGTGCTTTTTAATGAAAAAATAATTTTTTTTCGAAGCTCATGGATGTATCAGTTTTACTTCCAATAACTGACTGCAAATGACTGCAATCTGTAACGAAAGCAGTGGTGAATTCCCAGATAAGCTTTTTCATGATGTGGATTCATACCCAGGATATTCCCAACATAGTCAGTCTGGCATTCTCCACCAACAATCCATGAGCCAATGCCTTCAGACATCTCAGCTACCCCGTGAGTATCCACTAAAAGCAGTTAAATTTGAGATTAGAAACCTTCTTTTCATTAAAAAAAATGGAGTTTATTTTTGCTTGGGTCCTATTTGGTGCTTCTTCAGCCAAATGCTGTCCCTGCTACTCTTCCTGCTGGAACAACCTGGGAACACCCAGTGTTCATTCACAGCAGCTCATCTGAAAGGTGTTAATTGGAAGTTGAGGTGTGGAGGCTTTTTCAGCTGCTCTAACCTGACTGCGAGATTAGATCAAGCTTGTATTCCTCCCTAGCACTGGAGAACCTTTGAACTAAGAATTGGGAAGGACTCAACACTCCCTGATGGTTCCTAAAACTCAAGGTCAGCTCCAAACAGATTTTGGGAAAAGAATCTCTGGTAAGGAAGAGTAGATATATTAGCAAAATGACATTATTTTGGGTTTGGTGTATGTGCTTCCCATAATAATGGGACTGTAATTTCAAATACATTATCCCAACTGAAATCCATATCCCTCTGGGGAAATTTTCCATCCCAGCCCGGTATCACACACCCTTCATTTGCAGTTGTGTTCCATGGGAGCTTTACAAACACAACGTGGCTCATCTTGGAGAGGGTTTTGTTTGGGTTTATTTTTTTTTTTTTTTTTGCAGTGGAAGAAGCAATAAGCTTGTGAAGAGAGGGTGGAAAGCTGAGGGAAGCATCAGCCTGAAGAAAGCTGCAGCAGCCACTGCAGAAATTATAAATATATGCAAGCCAGAGGGGTTTCTGATGGCAGGTGGAACAAATTTCTTTCCTGAGTTTCTAAAGCCTGTGTGCTGCATCACAGTCTGCAATGATCACCAATCTCAAACACTTATCACAGGGTAGGATGAATTCCTTATTGAAGGAGTCTTTCTTTTCCCACTAGGAGCCCAGATGAATTAGTTTAAAGCAGGCAAATCATATTTGGATGGTGTAAATTAGTTACAGCAAATCCTGATGCTTTGTACAGATAATTCATAAACTGTTTTTTAAACTGAAGTGACTCTCCACTCTCTTCTAGCTCGTGTGAAGGCTGAGTGTGCTTTGCATACTGTGCCCTGTGTCTAGACCTGCCTTCCTTGAAGATATTTAGCCTTAAGGTGGTCACAATAACCACAGGAAATTTCCCATCTGTATTTCTAATAGATAGATTTATTGTTCCATTTCTTTTGGTCTGCTTTCTTTTTCTTTTTCAGAGCAGGCTGCTAGGATTTAAAGACAGGTATTTTTCCAAGTGGGCTTGTTACAGATCAGCTCTTTAATTACACCTACTAAAGAAGTAATGCACAGTGATACCCTGAACTTGTCCCTAATTAAAAATACTGTACTTAAAGCTTGCATGATTCCCTTCTGCTGAAATCTTTAATCAGGAGATGAATAAGGCTCTGGAGCCTTGATTAATAACAGGGCCAAGTGCTGTGCAGCTGAAAATGCCAGGGCATTAAATTTCCTTAAGTCACCTGGTGTCCCCATCTAATAGAGATCCTGGCAATGTTACTTATGCAATAGCACAGAATAATTGAGGTGTAAAGTTACTGGTCCCAAAAGAGACAAACGATCCCAATTCTGCTGGAGACAAGTCTGATGTGGATGTGTGCACTGATGTAATAAACAAGATCCCTCTGTAATTGCATCATTAAATAAAACAAATGGCCTTCTTCGAAGTAGTACCCATGGAATCCAATGCAGAGGTGAGATGCACTGAAATCTGAACATAATCCAAGTACAAGGGAGTTGGGAAAGCACAGACATAAGTGTCCTAAACAAAAATAACACAGATATGACAGCCCCAAAAGAAAGATGAATCTTCAAAAGAACAAATTATGCCAAGAAGAAAAAGGTTTCTGATTCTTTCACTGAAAGTGCCAGGTTTGGATCAGGCAAAGAAACAAACCAAACATAATCCAAACCTCGTGGATATGAGCCTTGTTTTCTCTAGGCTGATTCAATAACAGCTGGGGGCAGAACAGATTCACAATTCTCAGGAGCTGTGAACACTTAAAACTTAAATATTAAGAAGAAAAAGGTGCTTTCCTAAATTTTTAGGTACAATCTCCTCCTATTGAAGAGAATTGTGTCATGTAATCATGCCTGGCTATTCCACTGCACTTAAAATAATGCAACATTATTACTTTAAAGGCAAATAAAGGGATGAAAGTGGTAAGAAATAATTCTGCAACTGGTCCAGGTACCACTAAAACTCAGTTAGAGGCTGGGCTTTATGATCTTGGAGGTTTTTTCCAACCTTAATGATTCTATGACTCTGTGATATGGGGAGCACTGTCACAGGAGCAGTGTAGAGTCCTGAATTAGGAACTGCAGAGGGGAGGCTTCAAAACTTTTCTTGAAATGCGCTTATTACTGTGATTTTTTTTAGGAGCATACACTGAATCAGGCACCTGCATTGGTGCCCTGACCCCTGCAACTGATCAGAATGCCCCTAAACATGAGTCAGATTGTCTTCCCTGGACAGTCTCAATCCAAATTTAGCATGAATTTACTCAAGGGTATGTTATAACTGTTTGTTCTTCCAGTGTTAGTGATCTGAGGGATAAACAGTTCCCCTCAGCCCTTCATTAGCTCTCCTGTCCTGTCATATAGAGACAAACTCAGCTCTGAGTGGCTTCACTGAAGGGTCAGGTGCAGGAGCTCTGGGTTTGGGATTTGGGAGGTAAACAGCTGAATTTTCATGCTGGAACTTTATCCATGCACTGCCAGTGTTTGCATGATCTGAGCTATCCCATATGGAACCAGCCAGCACATTTCAGTGCTGAACTGCAGATTGTAGTAGTAAAAATACCTTTATTCAGGTACCAGCCCCCTCTCCCCATCATGTTCCCTCTGCTCCTGCCTGAATTAAGGGGTTTTTTTTGCTCAGAATGACCCACAATACTCTCACTGAAGTCCCCGCGGTGTTTGGTACAGTGGCAATAATCCCTCTTAGCACGAGAAATATCTTGCCTAACACACCTTATGGCCACAAATGTCTTTTCAGGAACCTGCACAGTAATTTGGGAATAGTAATTTATTCCCACCCTGGAATGCATAAGCTCTTTTCTTTCTCAATTTCAGCTGATGTGATACCATTTTACACTGAAAATTATTAGTCCCTAAGTGAATAACCTGATACTTTCTGTTAGGAAATGTATTTGCAGCTTCACTACCGGGGTAAAAGTATTCTCTGAGATATCCTTTTCTTCCCCTGAGCTCCCAACGCCTCCTGACTGAGCACCAGGCTAGAATAACACGTGGAAATCCTGAACAAGAGCAGTCCCAGTTTGCACTGCCAATTCAAATCCAGCAGCTGCTGATCATATCTCAGCATCTCCCCTTAAACCAGTGCTTTATCCACTTCTAAGTGTTTTCTGTAATCTCCAGCTTTTTCAAATTAAGTATTCACTTTCCAAGTGATAATATATCAAAGAGCTCACTGATTTTTTACATGCATCCCATCAGCTTAATTTCCTTATCTAAAAACTCTTGAATGTTATCATAAAAATAAATATTTTTGTGGCTGATTTAGGAAATGGATATTGGTCTCTAAAAACAGATTACACAGAAAAATACAGATAACACGTCACTATGGGATTTTGACCTATAGTCTCTAATGTCTAGTCTAGTAATTCCAATATGGAACAGCCCATGAACTAAAAGCTTCTTGTTACCACTCCCTGCATTGTCTGCATACCCCTTGATAAGGGTTGTAATCCTTGCACATATAACCTGAATATGATCCCTGAAAGGCAGATTATGGGGAAACTATAGTGAAAACAGTTGTAGCCAAATAAAGAAAATCTCTTGTGACTCCATCTGCAGATAATAAAGTGTTATTGAATTTTTTTTTTTTTTTTTTTTTGTGCTGCAGTGTAATAATTTTCGTGTTGTTTTGGTTGGCACAGGTAGGATTGTAGTTGGAATCCATGTTTTAAAGACTGTGGATGTGTAGAAGCCTCGTAAAACACATCATATAATGTGCACTTATAATAAATACTGTTAATCATGCTTATGGCAGTACTTTAAAAGGAGCCTGGAGTACCAGACATGGTGCAAACACCACCAGTCCTTTAATAAAGGATTGGAGCTGAAGTGGCTGCCATGAAATAGGTGAAATCAGCAGAGTTCCACAGATCAGCCTGGTGTGTGGGATGACAGAGGACAACACAGCTTCATCCCCCAGCACTGGGGGAAGTCTCAGCACCAGGACAGAAAATAAACCAGGCCCTGGGGATCCCTTTTCCACTGCTGTGAGCCAGGCAGGGCTCAGACCTGATGTACTTGGGATGGTAAATTGTAGCCCTGGTTTTGTGCCTGAGATGTTTTGGTTTTCTGAAATTCTTTTCACAGAGAATTTTCTGTAAACGAGAGACATGTTTTTGTAAATGGTACCCATGTTTTCATTCCTTTTCCTAGGAGGGACTTCTCCTTGATGTCCCTCTGGTCTGACCAATGTAATTGAAGAAGTTTGTCTTTGTTTCACCAATCAAATTGGTCTGTGTAGAATAGCATAAAAGAAAGACATGTCCCAAAAATAAAGAAGTCATTTTCAGCCTTCTAAAGTCAAAGTCCGTGTTGCTGTGGTGTAAAACAGCGGCAGTGAATAATGATAAAATACTCCAAGTCTTCTTGGAGGACATACAGCAGCATTTATTAGAAAGTAAACCTTCTTTATACAATGTTCTGATACAACTGGATGTGATTGGTCATTCAGACTAACACTTCTTTGTGAACATCTTGCAAGTTAACAAGTTGGAAAAGCAGCAGGTGCAGAGATTAGAAATTGTTTGGGATGTCTTCTCACAGCTCCTCCAGAGGAATGCCTGGGAAAGTCTGACTTGTTTTCCTTTAGGCTTTCTGCTGCCTGATACGTAAAATTTTCTCTTTGACCAGGCTGTCAGCATCCACAGTGGGAAGTGTGGAGTTGCCTCCCAAAATGCGCCCACCCTTTTCCTGCAATCCCCCACTGCCAGGCTGCTGAGGCTCTGGCAGTCACTTCCCAGGATGTCCTGCCCAGCCAGGCAAGAAGTGATCAAAGAAGAGGAATTGCATAAATGTTCCTCTCAGGCCTTGCTTATCGCTTTTAATAAGAGGATTTTATGTAAGCAAATTCATTTGTGTTTCTTCACTTATATTTTCATTGTGAGGCTTAAATCAATGCCATATTAGGGGCTGAAAATAATCCACTCAATGGTTATTACATTTATTCCTTCCTTTTTTTTTTTTTTTTTTTTTCCCCTCTTAATGTAGGCAGCTTAAATACATAGATCACTGAGGAATTTGGCCAGTTTCTAAGACATTAAAGTGCATGGAAAGTGAAGTAATTCTTCAAATGGATACGATGGCTTGGATCAGCAATAGTGTGGCCAGCAAGACCAGGGCAGGGATTGTCTCTGGTGAAGGGCACACCTTGAAATCTGGAGATGGATTTGGGCTTCTCAAAGAAAGACACTGAGGGGCTGGAGCATACTCAGGGAAGGGAATGGAGCTGGGGAAGGAGCTGGAGCACCAGGAGTGGCTGAGGGAGCTGGGAAAGGGGCTCAGCCTGGAGGAAAGGAGGCTCAGGGGGGACCTGCTCACTCTCTACAACTCCCTGACAGGAGGTTGTAGCCAGGTGGGGGTCAGGCTCTTCTCCCAAATAACAGGCAATAAGACAGAAATGGTTTCAAGTGGTACCAGGAGAAATTTAGGTTGGGTATAGAATAATTCCTTCACTCAAAGGGTTGTCAAGCATTGCCACAGGCTGCCCAGGGAAGTGGCAGAGTCTCCACCCCTGGAGGGATTAAAAAGATATTTAGATGTAGCACTGTGGACGTGGTTTAGTGGTGGACTTGGCAGTGCTGGGTTTACAGTTGGACTCAAGGATCATCAGAGTATTTTCCAACCTAAGCAATTCTATAATTCTACTTAGGAAATAGTTCAGATCATGAAGATGGGAATCTACACCAATACAGGCCAGTGAAAAATGGACAGAAACAAAGGAATGTTTTCCCCACTGCTTTCAATATTTAGGTTAAGATTGCCTTATGGATTCTCCTCTTTGTCCCTGAATTTTCTCCTTTGACCTGGCCAAAGCTGAGCGAGTTCTCCTGTGCCAGAGATAGGTCTGTTTCTCTTACCCAAATTTTCTCAGATACCTCTGCAAAGCAGCACAATTTTAGATGCAGATGTGTCCTTAGAAGGGTTGCTAAAGTTAACTAAGACTGCCTGCATTAAAAACTGTGGCTCCCAAACCCCAAACCAAGCTCAGGAAAATGTGTGCCCCTAAAGACAAAGCCTTGGCATTACCCAGATGGTGTTTCAGGTTTTTCTTGCATTTGGGTTACAATATGATAATGATAATAATGCTTTTATCTTTTCCCCTCTCAGGTCTCTGGACATGAAGAGATGGGCACTTCCTGACAGGGGAAATCCTGACATTTAAATGACTCTGTGACAATGTGAGGAGTGGAAAGTCATGGAGTTTTCCTGGAAAGCCTACCCATGGATTTCAGTAAGGAGGCAGTCAACCCATGGACCATCATTTGTTAAAGAAATTGGGCTGAATTTTGGTTGGCAAAAATTCTCCCAGCATTTTGTCTGACTTAGTTCAGATCATAATTTACCATAAGATTTTTGAGGCCTAATTAGACTAAACCAAGCAGCAATTACAATTCCATCACTTATGTTATTCTGCTGTCAAAAAGAAGAGGAAAAACACTCAGATTTTGTTTGAATTTAGCTTTGTATGTTAACTAAGTCTAAAATGAATTTACCTATTTTTTTTTCTTAACAAAGTGTCATCTTGTCACACCTCCCTCAAAGAAATTACAGTATAATTAAAGAGCAAACACAGTGAATCAAATGAATTGCATCTCCAATTTGCACAGAAAATACTTGAACAAGACAAAAGTAAAGAATTTTTGCCAAAATTCACAGGACATAAGTGGCATCTTTCAGCAATGGAAAATGGAATTCCAGTGTCCAAATTGTAATCCAAGTATCCAAGTGTGCTTTCAAACAAATATTGCATGTTTTTCTAGAAGAATTAAAACTTCTCTTTCCTTCAGGAAGAACAGAACTTAAACATTCCAAGATTTGGCACTGTAGTTTTCAGAGATGAGATAAAACAAGAAATTTGTAATGAGAAATCTGTCTGTTGTAATATAATCCTATATTAATAATTTAACAAATTAATAATATCACCATAATTAAATTCTCCATAAAGAATAGGCAAGTATTGGAGAAACTAATTGATTAAATTCCAGTTTTAAATCTCACCATGCATTCATTTTCTCTCTTTTTTTTTCCCCTTTCTGTGTTATAATATTGAACTTAGTCCTGTCAGGAATGTTTTATCTCTCTGCTTGTTTGCTTCCCTGACTTTTGGAAGTGAATTTCACAAACCTCCTCACTTATACTTCACTGTCTCCCCTGAAGACACAGGGCAGATAATGTCAACAAACGGCTCTCTGTGTGTTCAGTGAACTAGAAAGCAAAATTTTGTACCTTAAGGATGCTCTTGTTAGAACCCAAACTTGGGGAGGACTGTGGAAGGTTAAGTAAATTGAGAGAGACTGTCAGTGTTACAGGGGCTTTGGTTTCAGTACCTGGGAGTTTCACTGAAAATGCAGAGCTGGGATTGGCAGAGCACAACAACACTTAAGGTCAGATGATTCCCTTTGAATTTTAGCTTTGCTGAAAAAAAGTAGAAAGCAACATGAATGAGGAGGATCTGCTGTGCTTTGCATTTTGCTGTGAAATCCTGTGTCTGGGAGAAAAAAAAAGTGACAATTAAAGCTACAGTGCATGATGTCTTCTTGCCTTGCCTTGCCTTTTTTATATTTCTCTACATTGAAATGCTTTCATTTGTTTGGATAGATTTTCCTCACCCATATTTCCTGGTGTTCATCGGCACTTGGCAGACCCACAGAATCCCAGAATGGGTCAGGGTGGAAGTGACCACAGTGGGGTCATCTGGTCCCACTCCCCTGCTCCAGCAGGGCCATCCCAGAGCACAGGGCACAGGATTGTGTCCAGAGATGGCTCTGGAATATCTCCAGGGAGGGAGACTCCACACCCTCTCTGGATGGTCTATTCCAGTGCTCAGAAAGTTCTGCCTCATGTTCTGGTGGAACTTCCTGGGCATCAGTTCCTGCCTGTTCCTCTTGTCCCATTGCTGGGCCCCTGGAGCAGAGCCTGGTCCCTGCTCTGAGCCCTCCCTGCAGACACTGACTGGGATGAGGTCCCCTCTCACTCTCTTTTTAAGGCTGATCAGCCCCAGCTCCCTCAGCCTTTCCTTATCCCAGAGATGCTCCATTCCCTAATCATATTTGTAGCCCTCCACAGGACCTGCTCCAGGAGCTCCATGTCATTCTTTTATTATCTCTATTACCTTGACATGAAGTCATTAAATTCCTGCCCTGCCTAACTCTTAAAATATGGCATGGAAGGATCCCAAGGGTTTGTGTCTGTAAAATACCCCAGAGATCCCAAAGGCAGCATCCATCCATGCAAGGCAGAGCAAGACTCAACCAGCAGCCTGGTATCAGATGGTTACTGAGTGCTGGAGAAAAGTTATGAATAAATGACAAAAAAGTGGCTGCTCTCCTCACAGAGTAATCTGAAATGTGCAACTTTGCTTGCAGAATGTTGTATTTCCATCCCCTCTTGCCAATTACTGAGTTAAGTGGTGCATGGAGCCTTTTAAAGACTAGAATTATTTTCTAAAGAGTAAGAGAATGTGAATCAAAGCTGCTCATTACATATTCTCCTAACTTGGATGGTGTCCTCCACAGTAGGCTGCAGCTACTGGTTATTACACATTTTTTTTTTCCTGTTAACAACAAGAATAAAAGGCTCTGAGCCAAAACCCAGAAATATCCAACAAGCAATTATAAAACCCCATCAGGAAATAGCTGCTGGTTGATTCTGCTTATTATAGCAACTCCTAATAACAACAATGTACTTCTAAAGTCAATTTGGGCACCTCGTGCTGGATGATGATATTTAAAAACACATTTTGGAATTTTCCAGGATGCTTTTCGTTGTTGGATGTGGTCACAGAATATCCTCCTGAATTAACAACTTTTCCTTACTTTTATATCTATTATGGATGTATGGGGAGACTTAATTCTACTGAAATAGAATGTACCTATCTATCTATTCTAAATATATATCAAGGGAAAAGAAAAAAAAGATTTCCTCTATTAGACAGATCGTTTTCTGGGAGAAATGTACTTTCCCTTTACACTGAGGAGTGGAGTTGGTGATTTATTATTGATCTTGACATGGAGAGCAAAAGTGTAACACAGTAGTTCTTCCACAGGCTGCTCATTGACTTGCTTAAAGCTGCAAAATCTGTTTTAAAAAATCTGTTAATGTACAGTTCTGAAAAGAATTCAATAGTCTGATACAAATCCTGAGCTGGAGGAAACACTCATACCTCCCACAGACTTCGAAGGCTGCTTCACATTCCTGCACTAGACATACCTTTTTTATCTCTCTGGGATGTATTTAATCCTGCCTCATCTCTTCAGCTCCAGCAAAGATCCAACAACAGCAAATCAGCACATTAAACACATGTCAGTGATACTGAGGATCCCTGAGACATTTGGGCTGGACCAGTGGACATGTCCTCCTTGAGGATGTGAAACTGTGAAGGCTGACACATTTCTCTGCCCATCACCCCCTTCTTCTCCCTTGTTCTTACTGAAAACCAGACGCGGAGGAAGCTGCTCTGTTGGACTACTTCTAATCTTTAGAGCAAAAAAAATCCATGGTAGAAGATGAGCACGTGCATGAATGTGAATATAAATGACATGACTGAGATTTTCCTGTGGAAAAGAAATGGCATTGCAAGGATCAGTTTGCAAAAATGGTCACAATGAATCAAAGCAGTGCTCCCAAAAAACCAAAAGAAAAAACCCAGACAAGAGTGCTGGCTTTTGTTTTCTCGTGGATTTTGTGGGTTTATTGGTTTGTGGTGTTTTTTTCCCTCCAGAACTCTAACCAGGAGAGCTCTAATGAGACATTTGATTTGCAGTCCCCGGATCAAAAGCACTTGATGCATGTGCAGCTAAAAATACCTGAGTACCCAACAGCTGAAAATATCATCTCTCCTCAGAAGCAGAACCTTAACATTTGTGTTACCCTGTGATTTACCTTGGAAAAGGATGTTCCTTGAAGGCTTTACTCCCCTGAGGGTCTAAAATAGCAGCCCCTTTAAAGGTACAAGCAAGAAGGAATTATGTAATGTTTGGGGTGAAAATGTTAGAGTTTCAGTCATGATCCTGGTTCATGCAAAGCTCCCAGTAAAATCCTGAGGAGATTTGCCTCAAATGTCTTCAGTGCCTTGTTGTGCTGGCGTCACATTCAGTTGTTAAAGCTGTGGACTTAAGCAAGCCTCTTCATCCCCAAATTTATAGGCTACTGGATATATATTTCATCCCATCTCTCATTAACATCAAGCTAATGAGCATAATTGAAGGTCTTGGAAAACTTATTTACACTGCATTGTTTGTAATTGCTGATAAATCCCTTGAAAAGAGACATCTGTTCCATATGCCCGGTGGGAATCAGAAAGTAACATTCTTTGTGTGTAGGTAAATCACAGGATATTAATAGATCTGGAGAAGGAACTGGCTGTGGAGGGATGGGGTGGAGGGAAGGAGTGGGCTGCTGAGATACAAAGAGAGTTTAACCAAGAAAGCTCAGAAATCGTTGCTAATTGCTGCTTCAGGGGCTCAGCGCTGCACATGGATTTGTTCCCCCTAAAGACAGGACATGTGGGTGGATGGGCAGCTCTGGAAGGGGGAAAACACTGACTCCAGCTCCCAGGAGCTGCCTCATGACCCAGGCAGTGCAAGCAGAGTGTTGGTCTTGCAGGAGAACTGGGCTGAGTTTGGGGTTCCAGTTTGGGAGGTGGCACAAGGTGGGAAGTTGGCCACCTGCAGGGGTCAATGCAGGTCCCTGGGTCTGATCTATCTACAGCTTGTTCAGACACTCCAGATAATAAAAGCAAAGAGCTTTTGAGAGGAGCAGAGGAGAGGATTTGAATCCATAGCAGGATGAGCTGGTGATTGTCTCCCTCTGCTCTGCACTGGGGAGGCCTCACCTTGAGCACTGTGCACATTTTTGGGCATCACTAAATAAGAATATAAAGCTGTTGGAGACTGTCCAATGGAGGTTATGAGTATGGTGAAGGGTTTGGAGGAGAAGTTTGAGGAGCAGATGAGGTAATTTGGTTTGTTCAGCCTGGAGAAGAGGAGGATGAGGAGAGAGACCTCAGTGGGATCTGCAAGTTCTTTGTGAGAGGAAGAGGAGGGGCAGGCATAGATCTCTTCTCTCTGGTGATCAGTGACAGAACCTGAGGGAAATTGTGCCAGGTGAGGCTTAGGTTGGATGTCAGGGAGAGTTTTTTTTCCCAAAGGGTGGTTGGGCTCTAGAACAGGATCCCCAGGGAAGAGGTCACATCACCAAAGCCTGACAGAGCTCAAGAATTGTTCAGACAATGCTCTCAGGCACAGGGTGGGACTCCTGGGGATGTTCTGTGCAGAGCTGGACTTGGTTGATTTTTGTGGGTCCATTCCAACTCAGCATATTCTAATCCCCTACGATCCTATGAGTCTATGACTGAACCATCCAGCCTTCCCCCACAGTCCCAGATCTTTGCCCACTCCAACACAAAAAGTCTATTTTTACATTATCTAACAGCTGAGGAATAACAGTGTGCTCCACTACTCCACAGCTATTGCTTCACCTTCAAGCTGTGGAAACTACAAATTCTAACATTTTTAAATTCCTGCTGATGCACAGACTCTTGAATTCTACCACGTGATCCCACTGACACCACTTCCCAACACAATCCTACATCCTCCTTCACCAAAACCAGCCCATTTTCCACCTCAGTGTGGAGAAGGTTTCTCCTGTTAAACTTTGACAAGCAGCTTGCTGAAACACCCCCAAATCAAGATTTAGTGCTCAGTGCAGCAACTGCAATTCTGGTTCTTGATTTTATTATGTTGGTTTGATTGGATTTTTAATTTTCTTTAACATGTTCTTCCAGGCCCTTCAATCTCTAATTTGTCTCTCAGGTCGTCTGTCACCCAGAATGAGATGAGTGGATGATCAGTTGGTCAACATGTCTCTGGAGCCATTTGCCATCAGGACAGGAACATGCCTCAGGGTGAGGAAAACCAACAACCAGCATCTAGCATCTTGCTCAGTGGCAATCAATCCTTTTATACACTCAAATATATATAGATAAATATAAAGGTTTAATATTCTCCATCTGTTAAAACCCCAGAGCTGCAGCAGAAGGCTCCTGTATTTCTCACTGAAACATAACAAACCCTCTCCTTGCAACTCTCCAAAAAAAACAAGCCAAAACCAAGCCAAGAGCAAAACCTCAAAAAAATCCCCAAAAATAATAATAAAAAAATTACAAAATCCTCATACCTAAAAAAACCCCAAAAACCAACACATCACCCAAAGGGGATCCTGTGACTAAGTGTGTGTTATACTCATAAAAGCCAAAGGCAAAGGGCTATTAGTGCACACTTGAGATCACTTAGAAAAGCCCAAGGGAAATGCTCCAGTATTACTGTCAAAGTAGCACACAAAGAAACTATGTCTCTGAATACCCTGAAGCGATGAAAAAAATGTTTAATAAATGAGTTCTTTTCAGAGGTCAAATATTAATGATTTGTGTGTGTGTTTTCTATTGAAATTTCATTTTCTCTGTTCCAGCCTGGACAGGGAAAAATATCAGGAGACAAAACTTTGATTAAAATAAACGAATCAACACAGAGCTGTGTGCCTGGGTGAAGCTAATGCATGAGATTATATAGTGTGACAGCTGCAATATTAATAAGGTGAAGAAGAGGGAAAAAAAAGTGATAGAAACCTCACAGACTGATTTTATTTGGCTTGATTGTTCCTGCATTATCTCTAGGAAAAAAGCCAGGAGAACTGGACAAAGTATCATCTCTATTATTCTGGATATTTTTGTTTTCTGTGGTATGGTTAAGCAGAAATGGAGAAGAAAGGGGAGAAAAAATTAAAAAAATAGACATCATGGAATCATAGAATGGTTTGAGTTGGAAAGGATCTTAAAATCATCTAGTTCAATCCCTGCCATGGTCAGGGACACCTTCCACTGGACCAGGTTACTCAGAAAGAAAAAAAGAAAGAAAGAAAGAAAGATAAATAATTAAATAAAACCAAAGAAGAGTTTAAAATATAATTAAAGGACTAATCCCGGAGGGAAGACAATGTGGAGCACAGGTGGTAAAAGTGAGGTTGGAAAGGAAGAGAGGAAGACTGGGGGCTGCCAATATTGAGGCTGAGAGGCAGGGAGCAGAGGAGGGAAGGATGCTGCTTGTGTCAGGGAATCCTTCCTCTGTGCTGTGAGCCCTGTCCAGGCTGAGCTAGGGCTGCAGGATTTGTGGCTGCACAGGGCTGATGGCAAAGCCTCCCTGTGCACCTGGCTCTGCGTGGCAATTTGTAATAATGAGATTCATTAGCGCCGCGTGCTCCGCTGGAAACGCTTCCAAAGGTTTAATCAGAGCTGCACAAATGAGTATTTACTTAGGTAGCACTTCATTAGCTGCTCCTGCCCTGCTGTGCAATATGGGATAAATTACTGCCTGGCACCCAAACTGCCTGCCCTGCTCATTGTGCCACCCCGCTGGCCATCAGCTGCAGGGGATTCTCTTTAGAGCTGAAAAGATGCCACTCCTGGCCAAAAACAAACCAAAACCAAAACCAAAACCAAAAACAAAACAAAATGAAACAAAAAAACCCACAAAAAACCCAAACAAACAAACAAACAAAATAATCCAAATGTGTGTGTAACATTTTGATTTCCAGGCACTGAATTCATGGCCTGTACAGCAGAATGTGGTATGTGCCAGAGAGGGAACCAAGTCTCCCCTTCTAGGTAACAAGTGGCAGGATGAGAGGAAATGGCCTCAAGTTGCACCAGGGGAGGTTTGTGTTGGATATTAGAAAAAATTTCTTCCTGGAAAGGTTTGCAAAGCCCTAGAACAAGCTTCCCAGGGAAGGGGGAGATTCACAATCCCTGGAAGTGTTCATAAAACCTGAATGTGGCACTTGAGTACATGGGTTAGGGGTGAACATGGTGGTGCTGCTGGGTTGTTGGTTTTAAGGTCTTTTCCAGCTTCAAAGATTCTATGATTCTGTAAACAACTTGATATGCATGGTTTGAATCTCTTTTCAAGCCTTAAAAATCAGCAGAGCCCACAAAACAAAAGTGCCCTTTACAGCCTCCCCTACTTTCACCCCTTTTGGTTTTCACCATATTCTTCGTGGAGATTGCTCTCACCAGCACCAAGGTCTCAGGTGTTCAAAGCAGGAAGAAACCACAGGTCAGGCAAGGAGCTCAGAGAGCCAGAGCCTGGAGTTGGTCTGTTTGGGGGAACCTGGGACCCAAACCCCTTTGATGGTGGGGAGAAGAAGCAGGTGACAACACCCCATTATTTTTAAACGCTCCTCTAGTTTTAAAAGATTATCAGTCACAGCTGCTGAAGCCAAAATCAAGCTGGTTCGTACTAATGGGTTAAAACTGGATGTCAAGCCTTATATTTTTTACTTCTCTGTCGAAATGAGGCTGTTCCTGTGTCTGTGTCTGTGTGGAGCTGACACTGCATGCTCCCAGCCTGTGAAGTGTGGCACATTCCTTGTCATTCAGATTTCAAGGCAAAGGGTGGCAAGGAGGGGTCTTTGCACAAAGATTTGGGCCAAGACAAGTAGAAACTTGAAATCTTGCAAATTGCTTTCTGTGGGATTTCTAATAACACAGAGTCTTCTGCAACCACTGAAATGTGACGAGGCAAACACAGGCTTCATTATTAATTAAGCCTGTGAAATGCAGGTGGACATTTTCAGCTAGTGATGATGCAGGCAGCAGTTTTCCCTGCCCTGATCCACAGGGAGGCCCTGGCTGTGGGGGCAGTGGCGGGGGGACAGACAGGCACTAGATTTGGATTCCTCATGAGCTGCCTTGTCAGTAGGTTCCGTGGGTGAGTTCTCTGTGCTCCAGCAACTCCTGGATCCATTAACCTTTACACGAGGCAGGATGAGAGAGAGCTGTGAAATCCTGATGTGTATTGAGCCATTTTCCCCACAGCACCAGCTAATCACCCCAGTTATAGGCACAACTGCCCAAGCATAGGACTCAAATATTTCCTGAGGTTCTTCCATCCCAGTAGCAATTTTGATTTACATTCATTAGTTGGATGAGAGGAGACCTCAGGACAGTCACAAGCTGTCACACAACTCTTTAGGATACTTCACTTAGCTCTCAAGACCTTTATTTCTGTACTATTTGCACAGCACCTTTTAGGCTGTTTCTGAGCACAGCACAATCTCTGAAAAAGATTTTACAGGGACTGAAATTAGGAAATCAGATTGGATATTAGGAATAAATTCTTTATTCTGTGGGTAGTGAGGCATCAGAAAGAAGCTGCCCAGAGAAGCTGTGGCTGCCCCATCCCTGGAAGTGTACAAGGCCAGGTTGGAGGGAGCTTGGAGCAGCCTGGGATAGCGGAAGGTGTCAATGCAAGCGGTTGGAATGAGATGATCTTTAAAGTCCCTTCCAACCCAAACTGTTCTATCTGAAAGACTTGGGGAGCTTGGAAAATCTGAAATAGTATATTCAAAACCCCCTAAAAAGGAAAGTGGTTTTAAGCACTTTTAAAAGCTTTAGGAAGCTGGTTTTCTTTACCACCTTTTAAATTTGTATTCCTCTGGCTTCAAATTTTCTCCAAGCAGGACACCATGAAGGACAACCCTTCCAAACAGAAGTCATGAAAACACAAAGCAGCAGAATGATTTAATTATTTTAAAACAAACAAACAAACAAAACCCCAGATCTGGCAGTAAAAAGTGATGCAACCATGGCCAAGATGACAAGATGAACACCATCAGAGGAGGTTTTCAGGTTTATTTTCCATGATGTGGGCATGAAATTCCAGAAAATCCTGAACAGCCACCCCATCATGCCACTATCCAAGATTCTCACCTTGCAGAATAATCCAGTGCAGTTCCAGTGCAGGCCACTGACTTCAGCAATATTGAATAACACCACAGAGAAACCCAGTATCCCGACACAGATGGAAAATGATGTGTGAGAAATATTCATTACCAATCACTGTGATTTCTCCCGAGCTTTCACCAGACCAGTAGAATCCTGGACTTGACTGGGAAAATGACCAATCATCACTTCCAACCCAGAGAAGCTGCCACAATCACCTAAAACCTCTCAAGGGGGTCCCAGGGATCTTTTTATAGCTCGTGTCTGCCTCAAAACTGTAAATATCTAAGGATTTAGCAACCTGAAAAAACAGAGCAACCAATTCCATCAGCACCTTCCTATGTCTGGATAGTCATCCTCTCCCTCACCTCTTTCTCATCTTACAAATATATTTCCCAATATTCCTCACTCAGCCAAAGCACTGCTCCATGCACAGACCTTTATGCAAATTATTTTGTTTATTTTTATGATGTATGCAAATGAAGTCTTTATTCTGAACATCCTTTATGGTGCTATAAATGTAAGAACAGATCTTGAATTAGCCCTTTTCATTGTCAGAGTGGCATTAAAACCAGCTGAGGGATTCAGAGGCTTAAATGTGTAAGCAGTTGGGTATAAAACAACTTCTATATCTTGTAAAAATTAAGGGTCTGGGCTGAGGTATTTGAGCATTAAAACAGGATCTCTAAGAAGTTAGAAAAAACACATTTTTTCATACCTAAATGGAGATCAAGACAAGAAATCAGTGAGTGCAGCAACCTGTGGTTTAACAACCTCTTTCCTTTCAGTATTCCTTTTTCTATATTAACTAGGAACTTCTAATGGGAGCTAAAGATGGCAATTCCAGCAGGAACTGAATAAACAGGATGATGCTCCATCACTTTTCTCCCTGCCTTATGCACTCCATTCTCTGCATTGTCACATTGTACCCAATAACCCACACTACTCTAAAAATAGCTTTACTTGGCAAAATATATCATCAGATAAGCTCCACTTCTACACAGCTGGGACAAAAGGAGGTGCACAGGTAGGGAGGAATCAGAAATAGGGAAGGACTGGAATAACAGGAGCAGATAAGGGAAGATTAGAGGCCAGGGAATGCTGGGGGACTCTGAGGCAAACACTTGACTTTGCCTCTAATTGTGAGTAACTCGAGCTGCTGCTCAAATGCATTTCACTCCTTAATCTAAAAGTCCTGTTCATGGGAAAAAAAGGAAACTATATCCCAGCCTTTTTCCCCAGAGAAGGATATAAATTCCTGCCATTGGGATAGTGGAGTACAGAGGCAGTCAGGAGAACGCTCCCATGTAAGATAAATATTCTTGCCTGCAGATATTCCACACTTAACAAACACCTCTCTGGTGAATGAAGGTAAAGGTGTAGGAGAAGCTGGACTTGCACAGAGTTATTCCCCATGGTTAAACAAAATATCTATATTTATAGGTATGGATAAATATTTTCTTCTACTCTACTGCTTTACAGTAGAATATGGAAATGTAAAAGTTATTTCATTCAAAACTTCCCCTCCTTTCAAAGAGCTAAAACACTGTTTATTCCTGTCCCATGGCAAAGGATTGGAACTGGATGATGTTTAAAGTCCATTCCAACCCAAACCATTCTGTGATTCTACTATTCCGTATTTTCATAATATCAGCTTTCTTAAATCTACTAGGATGGAAAAACAAGAAATTCGCTGTTCTAACTTTCTTGAGGAAACCCAAGCCTATGATATTTTTCTATCACTGTGCTTTGATCAATGCAGTACAAAAAAAAAAAAAAAAAAAAAAAAAAAAAAATCACCCAACATATGTAGCAAGGAATAGGAGAGACAAAGGGAATTTTCTTCTATAAATTTTGTTCTCAAATTGTTTGAGTAGCCAGGAAGGCTCTGTGAAGACAATTCTTAGTCTGTGCTTAGGATTTAACTGCATGTGCCAGCTGGGATAAAACTGGTGCTGGAGCTGGGAAACTGCTTTGGGAATAGGTTTAACACAGAGTAAGAGGGAAGGTATAGAGGAGGTTGGATGAAGGAAAAGATATGAAGAGTTTAAGTGTTTAAGTATGAAAATATGGATATTTTTGACATGGTGCCAGTTGAAAGGAGTAAACATAACCCAAAGCTCCTGTGAGGAGAATTCATCTCCCTGCCAGGTCTATGGCAGGAATGTGCCTTTACATGTTGATAAAGTCAGTTTGAATACAGTGTGAATATAAGCTTATGCATACAGCAATTCTAGACCTTTCTGTCCCAGAATGTCCAGATTGTCATCCCTGCTTCCACTGGACCATGGAATTCTTGGAAACCTTGACTTTCTTTGCAGCAGCCCATAGCAGGCTCCTGCTCATCGTCTCAAAAAACATCCTCTGCATGGACACCACTGGAAGTTTTTGAAGATTAATTTGGACTTGACTACGTAACCAGCTCCTGTCTCAAACTTCCCTAACCCAGAAGAAGAGATTAATATGTCTTTTCTCACAGGGTGGTTGCCTCTGAGGCCAGTCCTAGACCAGGTCCCTTGGTAGGGTCCTGTTCATATTCCCACTGCTGGAGCACAAGATGCCACCACTGTGCTCACATCACCTCTACACTGCACTCCTACAACACAGGACATAAATCCTAAAGCACTGAAGAGTGAAAAAGTCAAAGATGTTCTGGGAGGAGTCTCATGGAGGAAAGAAAGGCTCAGTGAGGTTGATGAGTGTTCAAGAAATACCTCTTCCAAGTTCCGGAGATCTTCCATCCCAGTGAATAAAAAGTTAGATTAGAAAATGCTGTTTTATTGATGGAGAATAAAAACTCAGTGAGACAAAACATCCCATTCAATATTTTTCTATGTCAAGAGCTGACCTGAACTCGGATCCAAATTATTTTTGTTGTGATGAGGAAACTTCCTTCCCTAGACCTCCACCTCCTCTACAATGAAAACAAAACAAACCAAAGCAATTCAGCCTAAGATTTCTCTACAGTCAGACAAAAGTTACTGTGGAAAATAAGAGTGAAGAGTTTGCCTGCTGAGCTATATCTCTGAGCCTGCAGTACAGATGCCTGCAGTAACCTCTGTGGGACTCTAAATTCTTCCTTTCAGAGTCCAAATATGGATATTTCCATGAATATATCTGTCACATCCACAATGGCAGTTGCGAAAGAAAAGAAAACCCTATTGTGCAGAAAGCATGGAAATGAGAATAACAGTGAAAGTGGCACCATTATAGCATTTAATGAGATGCCCTCACCTGGAATATTGTGCTCAAGTTTCACTGTACCGCCTCAAAATTGAAATAAAATTAAATGAAATGATGTGCCATGAAATAAAACATAGTAGGTAGAAGGGGAGGAGGAGGCTGGAAGAAGTAAAGAAAATGATCAGAAGCTTGGGAGAACTTGTGAAAGGAGAGGAGAGGAGAGGAGAGGAGAGGAGAGGAGAGGAGAGGAGAGGAGAGGAGAGGAGAGGAGAGGAGAGGAGAGGAGAGGAGAGGAGAGGAGAGGAGAGGAGAGGAGAGGAGAGGAGAGGAGAGGAGAGGAGAGGAGAGGAGAGGAGAGGAGAGGAGAGGAGAGGAGAGGAGAGGAGAGGAGAGGAGAGGAGAGGAGAGGAGAGGAGAGGAGAGGAGAGGAGAGGAGAGGAGAGGAGAGGAGAGGAGAGGAGAGGCTATTCCATTTGGGGTAGCAGCACTGCAGAATTGTGATTGGCACAAGGAGAGCCAGGCAAACAAGAGAGGGAAAGGATAAGGGAAAGGGAATCTGGGAAAACTAAGACAGCACAGCCTTGTGAGAATATAACAGGAGGCAGAAGAGACAAGCATTTTGTGTCATAGATTCCTGAGTAGATTTCCTAAATTACAACTTATGCTTTTGTTTTGTGAAGGTTTGAAAAGCTTGTCTCTCTGCATCTTAAATAAGCAGGTGAGGCAGATGGAAGTTGTTTTACAAGTGTGAATTCTTCTTGTAAGAAAAGCCAAATGAAATTAATGAAATGAAATTAATTAAATGAAATGAGATTAACAGCAAGGAATCAAAGCATCCATCTCATGTACATGGTTACATGGCTCACATATATCTGAAATAAAGTTTTATTACAAATAATAATAATAATACAGCACCACGAGGCACATAATTAACTCCTCTGGACACAAAATATCCCAGATTTCCTACTAACCTTCCAAAGTATCAGAATAAAACTGTCTTCCTAAGCCATCCAACCAAATTTTATCCTTTGCTGGTGCAGTCTTTTGCAGTATTTCAAGAGTTTAAGCCAAGACCTCACACAGTGCAGATCATCCCATCCCAGAACACCCATAAAGCCTTTAAAGTCTTCATCTAGGACTACAGGAAGCTGCTGGGTGCAGAGGGCAAGGAAATCTGATGCATCACAGAGGATTTTGGGGAGTTTTGAGTAATTCCTGGGCTTTGCAGAAGACCGTCTCTGATCAGAAGTGAACACCTTACCCTAAAGACACACAGAATTATAAGGCTTTGGGGCAGGGAGCATATATGGTATGTGGAAAAGCCAGCTCCTCCTTTGTTCTAGTGTTTCCATGTTCCCACTGCTCCTGTCACCACTGCTCAACATGCTCTGATCATGTTGTGATCACCCCTTGCGAAGAAATTAGACTTAAATCTTCCTTTCAAAGCCCTTTCCCCAAGCTGGGCTCAGTGGCAAGGAAGGTGGAGCCGGGAGAAAGGCACTGGGAGTAGAATAAACTCTTCTGTCACAGGATTATCTTCAGTTTATATTTACACTTCTGCAAAATGTCTGCTCTGGGACTCTGACTACAAAGGGCAGAGTAGATTTATCTACCTCATCCTGCAATGGATTGGTCAGGTCTTTGGTCAGAGCGTGATGCCTTCACAGCTCCAAGATATGGGGTCATGGAATCATTAAGGTTGGAAAAGACCATCCAAGACCATCAAGGTCAATCATTAACTCAACACTGCTCTGTCCACCATTGAAATGTGCCCCCAGACACCACATTTGCAGGCCTTTTGAACACTCCAAAGGAGGGTGATTCCACCACTCCCCTGGGCAGTCTGCTCCAATGCTTGACCACCCTTTTTGTGAAGAAATTTTTCCTAATGTCCAATCTAAATCTACCCTGGTGCAACTCACTTGTTACCTGGGAGAAGAGATTGATCCCACCTGGCTGTCAGGTGGTTTTAGGGAGTGACAAGGTGCCTCCTGATCCTTCTCTTCTCCAGGCTGAACCCCTCCAGCTCCCTCAGCTGCTCCTCATCAGCCTTGTGCTCCAGTTCCATTGTTCTTCCCTGGACATGCTCCAGCACCTCAAAGTCTTTGCTATTGTTGTGATGGGTCCAAAACTGATCCCAGGTTTCAAGGTGGGACCTCACTAGTGCCAAGTACAGAGGGAAATAATTATCAAGTTTCATGTTTAGGGTTTTTTGTTGTTCTTTTGGTTTTTTGGTTTTTTTTTCTTTTCATGTCAAAGCTGTCTGAAGCACTGGAAAGGTTTGCTGCTACCCACCATGGTTAGGTTTTATGGCATGATTGTTTGAGGATATTGGAGGCTCACAGTGGAAGTCAAGTGAAGTTGGAGTGCTCTGGGTGGGGCAAGAAGCTAAACCTGGTGTGTTTCTGTTCAAACGGCATTCATCCCAAAATCATACAGGTTTCACTTTGATGTGGACAATTTGGTTCACACAAGCAAAAAAAAAAAATGAACTCAGAGAATTAATATTTATGTAATGTGTATGATCAGGGGACCAGGATGTGGGAGTTATTTGACAGTGTAGATGCATCTTCTGCAGCAGCCTTTGTTTATTTCTCCATCCTTTATCTCATACTGATGTTTACAATTTAAGGTTCCTGAAGTAGGAACAAATTCTCCCCATGGATTTGGGTAATGCCTGGTATGAGAGGTCTGTGATCTCAGCTAAAAATTACTGTCATATCAATACCAACATTCCATCTTATAGATGGAAGAATCTCACAGGACTTTGTAATTTTAAGTGATTTACATAGGCTGGGATTGCTCTGTCTGCTCCTGAAATGCTGCAGTCTCTGGGGGAGAAGGTTTTGGCCAATAAAGAATATACAGACTGTGCATGAGGGAATTGGGATTGAGTAGTGATCTTTCTCTCTCAGAAACTTGTTCCTCAACTGCTTGCACTTAGAGGAATTTAAAATGCAGCCCATAAAATAGATGTTAAGTAAAGGAAACCAGCAGTCTGCAGAATAGGTTGTACACATTCTCCAAGAAGCTATTGAGGGAGAAATATCGTCATAAGTCGTGTAAAGCACAGTGTGGTAAGTCAGAAGCACGGTTCTGATGGAAATTACAACAGCAGTTCAAAGAAGAGTCATTTTGGGTGTTGTACCATGCCAAGCAGGTTTTACAAGGCCTGCTTGATGGGCCTGGCAGCAGCAGCTCCTGGTGTTTTCCTCTGCCATGGCCATTCCCCTGGAGATGCAGCTCTGTGGGGAAAAATTCTTCCACAGAGAGGTCGTGAGCTGCCAGTCCCTGGAAGTGTTTAAGGCCAGGTTGGATGAGGCTTTGAGCAACCTGGTCTAGAGGGAGGTGCCCCTGCTCGTGGTGGAGGGTTGTAACTGAATAAACTTTAAGGTCCTTTCCAACACAAACCACTCTGAGATTCCACAATCCTGTGAAATTTGGCCCAGATTGAACAAACTGAGCAACAATATTGTGCCCATTGATTACAAAGAATTTTTTTTGAGCACTTTTTGGCCTCATCCCTCACAAGCTGCTTCAGTTTGGACCTGAAACCTCTTACTCCTGGCCCTGCCTGTCTTTGCCTAATGGCCACCAACTTCATGGCTGCTTGTTTTTAGGTCACCAGCAAAGAGCATCTAGCAGGAGTGCCAGCATCCATCCCTTCCCATAGATACAGTAGGTGGCATAAATCCTCACCAGATGGTTTGGTTTATACCATTTTGGGCATCAAAGCAGGACTTCCATGTGGCTTTTGCACACATAGGTAAAAATAAATTAATAAATCACCTGGCTTCAACTGGCTTGAAAATTTACCAGCTCAGCCTCAGACTGGATTTGCTTCCCTGTGCTGTATTGATGATAAGGGAAAAATATTTAGAGTAATTTGCAGTTAAAAGGTAGGGAGCTTAGCAAGCTCAGAGCTTCCTGAATACAGAGAGAATTGATTTTTCCCAAAAATAGCTGATGGGGAATTTCTCTGCCATTTATACAGCTCTAGTGCCAGATGACTCCTTCTAGCCTGACGTAGGAAATCTGCTAAGGAAGGGACAAATGGGAGTGTGACAAAAGAGAGCCCTGCTGTTCTTCCAGCAGTGTCAGCACCTTTCTGTGAGTGCAGCAACCACCATTTTAGGGTTTTTTAGGGTTCATCCCCATGTTTCCTGACATTGTCCATACTGGTTCACTCCCACACCACAAGCAACCGGTCCCTTCCCACTGGTGGGATTCCAGGTGATTGTTTGGATTTGTCTGCCCTTTACAGAGAGCAGGGATGGGCATCACACTGGGAGTTGCTTCCTAAAGGAGGTGAGAAAAAGAAACATAGAAAAGTGTTTTGGGAGGGTTTCACAGAAATGAAAGGTCATGTTGACTCAGGAGCTTCTGCCAGGAGATTTTGGAATGTTACCTTCCTTGAGTGCCGAGGACATTATGGACTCACTGTGCTATTTTTGGAGGCCAGAAGCAAACAATGAATCTAAGTCAAATGAAAAAGGATTTTTTTTTCTTCTGATTTTGAGTCAAGAGAAAGCCACTCACAAATAAAACCTAATAAAATAAAATAAATAAATAAATAAATAAATAAACCTAATTCTGCAGTCACCTAATTTTTAGTAACTGATACTCTTGAGTGGCCTTTCTTCATGAGGACAAAACTGGGTCTGCTGGGAAGGAAGGCTGCTAGGAAATTTTGTTGCCCTTTTGTGGGAGTAAGTTTTTACCCTGTATTACCACCCAAACAGCATTTGCATTTTAGCATTACTCCTCATTCACATACTTTTTTTTTTTCCTTTAGCTGACAGATCAATACAGAAAATTCAGAAGCTAAATAAAAAAAAGAGTGCAAGCGAGATTCTGAGTCATAATATATAAGACATGTGTTTGCCCCCTGAGCAGCAGACAGTGAGGATATAATTGGCAGGTTTTATTCTTCTTCATGCACTCTAACTTTGCCAAGAGCAAGCTGACAGGGAAGCTGAGAGAACAGCAGAAACTTCTCAGGTTTCAGAGGAAATGATGGCCTGCAGCTTAGCCCAGCTTACAGAGAGGAGGTAAGTGGAATATTAGTTAAATGTGGAAGGCCAGAGTGGTGCACAATTCCTCTTCCTTGGGACTGCTGTAGGGAAGTAAATGTGAGTTGCACCTTGTCTTTGAACCATGAGTGCACAAATCTGAGACCCACAAGAGAAACAGTAATGGAATTCCTCTGGAAGGGATGGCTGGGGAATGCATGGAATGAGGATATCATTCAAGGCTGACAGCAGAACCTGAGAATCACAAAAAGGTTTGGGTTGGAAAGGGCCTTATGGATCCTTTTGTTCTGTCCCCTGCCATGGGCTTCCTGCCTTCCACTATCCCAGGTTGCTCCAAGCCCCATCCAGCCTGGCCTTGAACACTTCCAGGGATGGGGCTGATGCCTTGGGAAGGCTGAACCTGGAACAGAGACTGAACAGAGCTGGAGAATAAAGTAGATATTTATCAAAAGTCCTTTAGGGTACACCTTGGGCAGTACAAGAGCCTGGCCAGGGCTACACCCAAGATGGAACCAAAACGGTCACAAAAATGGACAATTGATCACCAGGTCTCACACTTTTATAAGTTTTGGTCCATTTGCCTATTGGGATTTAATTGTCCAATTGCAGCTTCAGGTTGTGAGGTCCCATCATTTTTGTTTTCTCTCTTCAGTCCACTCTTGTTTGTGCTTTTGGGCCTGAAAGTTGTACTCGTTGTCCTTGGTGTCCAGCAGTAAAAGGATTTGTTTAGTCTACCCACTCTGTGAAGAGCTGACTGACACTTAATGTGAGGCTCAGAACTCACCCCTGGGCAGCACAGAGTCTGAAATACATGAAAGCTGAAACCTAAGGCATCAGGGCATCCACAACTTCTCTGTACAACCTGTGTCGGGGCCTCAGCACCCTCACAGGAAAGAATTTCTTTCTAATATCCCATCTAAACCTAATTTTTTTTTTCAGTTTGAAGCCATTTGCCTTTGTCCTGTCACTCCAGGCCCTTGTCCCAAGTCCCTCTCCAGTTCTCTTGGAGCCCCTTTAGGCACTGGAAGGGGCACTGAGGTCTCCCTGGAGCCTTCTCTTCTCCAGGCTGAACAACTCTCAGCCTGTCTCCATAGAAGGGGTGCTCCAGTCCTCTTGTATGGCATAGCCCCAGGCCAGACAATTTAGTAATTAGCCCTGTAAGTTTCCTAATGCAATTCCCCAACACAGGAATACGTGCTGTGATGATGAATGACAGGACAGTGGAGGAGGACAACAATGGATAAATGTCTACACCATCACATCCTTTTATCTCCTGTGCTAAGCCCCAATTTCTCCTAACATATCCCATAAGCAAAGGAAAATCAGTCAGATCCTGTATGTCATCCTGCTCTAGGGCTTAACCTGTAAATTCCTCATATATCTGCACACTAATGATATTTTCCACAGAGGAACTGGTTGCACTGGTGTCAGGAGGAAGTGTTCCAATTAACTCTATAAAAGTCACTACTGTTTCTGAAAGCCTGAAAGGAGCAATATCACTCTAAAAAAGCAGAACTCTGAAGACTTACAGCTGCTCTGCGGCTTGGGAGATTTGGATGAGGCTGTTTGTTCCAACAAAGCCAAGTTCAAATCCCATGAGAGTTGTTTTGACGACTGTGTGCTTCATTTTGAGTGTGTATGTGTGGCTTTTTTTTGCACTACTTGTGGCTGGTTCAGGCCAAGAGAACAAAGGCTGAGGAAGGGGATGACCAACGTCTATGAATAAAACAGGAGAATCCACAGAAAGGAGGGAGACCAGCTACTTAAAGCAACTGGAAAAGTTGTCACAAGGACAAATTTTTGCAAACTAGCCACAAAGACATGGAGACTACAACGTAGAAAGCTGTCAACACGAGAGTTGTGAAACTCTGGAACAGCCAGAGTGGGAAGTGATGTGGGAAGGAACAAACTGATAGGTACCAAGATAGAAACTGATGCATTCATATTCTTAAATAATGAATAAATAATGCTGCCTGCATGCACTAAGTATCAACCAACTCTCCTCTCCCAGTTAGCACACAAACTTTGGGGACTCAAGGACAGTTTTGTGTTTTAAATTGCTGTATTTTCCATTTTTTTTTCTCCTCCAGAGAATCAATAAATAAATACCCACATAAATTATAAATCTGAGCTGGAGAAAACAAAACAAAAAAATGAAAGCACCTAGAAAAATCAGAGAATGAACCATCCTCCAACCCCAGAAGAATTAGGAGCTCGACTGCAAAGAAAGACACCAGGCACAGAGACTGCATGTCCCTGAAGCCCTGACTGTGAATGTTTCATCTGTCCTTACAACCAAGAACTGAGAACATTTAACAAACTATACAGTGTTCACAGATCAGACCCGGTGACATGTGACTGACATGTGAGAAATATTTGGTTCTGTTGGGAAAACACTGAGAAATTGAGACTCTTTCTCCCTGCTTTTTACTTTAGAAGAAAGGCTTTAAAAACCAATCCAGGCAAGCCCCACAAAAAGGAATTTTCTTAGAAGAAGACTGACCCACTTAGGTTTATTTTTGATAGAACTAAAAGACCTGAGATATTTCAGAGACTAGAAAAGTAAAAGTAAATAGCACAACCTCGTTTTACTCTGTAAATGGTGTAATGAGAGAAACACTGGAAAATTGCTGTCTTTCAGGAAAAAAAAAAAAAGGCAAAAGAGAAGAAAAACTAGATAGTGTGGGAAAAACTAGCAAATATTATTTTAAAGCTGAAGGGAAAGCTTTAAGGAGACGAAGAGATAAATTGATTTCTTAGGATGGCTTTCTCTTTCATACTAGGAAAAAAAAAAAAAAAAAAAAAAAAGAGAAAGGTTAAGGCATGGACCTGGGAGTGTGACAGAACATTGTGCCACACTGAGTATTAGGGCATCTGGAGCTGAATTCAGGTCTCACTTTCTTATTTGTGTTTACCTGTAAAACTCATCTTCGTCAGTACTGAGGTGTCCTGGTTTGGCCCAAATAACAACCTGATCCTGTAGCAGCACCCTCAGCTCGCTGTATCCAAACAATTTCCCTGTCCTGTATAAAGACATTATTGCCAAAAATTTGCTACCATTGTTACATTTCAGAGAACAAAAAAAGCAAGAGTAGTGAGTTGTCCAAAATACAGAGAACTGACAATAATTACAGACATCCAAACTGGTTTTATTTTTTCTTTTCTTCTGGTAACGGGAATGCAAATCCCTCATGTCTTGAGTCGCAATGCAGTAACCAAAAGTATGTAAACTGTCACCATCTGTTGAAACTGGTCGGGGAGGTGTTTTTCTCTTCCACCACCCATCCTCCCTCCAGGGGATATCTGCTGTTCATGGGCCATCGAGGCTCACTGCATGGCTGATACAATTACATCATCCCATTGGGAGATGCCCCACCCAGGGGGAGGAGCCAAGCATTCCTACCTGGATAAAACCTGAGATTCAAAACACCAGCACAGCTTGTTTGCACTGGATTCCCAGAGGAAGATCAGACCCATCTCACCACCACTGGACCCACAGAGAGAAACTCACTCTTCTACAGGATCATCTCTGCTTCAACAGAGCCATATTTGTCACTCCAGGAGGATTTGATTGGACTGCTCCCAACACACTGACTGACAGGGTGTCAGGTTGTATTCTGATTCTGTCAGTGTTTTCTTTTTGTTTGTTTGCTTTTTCCTATTACATTTTTATTTTTAATTTTCCTAGTAAAGAGCTGTAATTCCCATATCTTTGCCTGAGAGCCCCTTAATCTAAAAATTATAATAATTGGGAGGGAAGGGGTTTACCTTCTCCATTCCAAGGGAAGCTCCAGCTTTCCCTGGCAGACACCTGTGTTTTCCAAACCAAGACAATGCACTTCCTGGTTCTTAGAATCATGAAATGAACTGAATCATTGAAATTGGAACAGACCTTTAAGATAATCAAGCCCAACCATCAAGCCCCCTCCACCACTGTGTTAACCACTAAGCCATGTCCTCTGGTGCCCTATCCATGTGGTTTTTGAACACTTCCAGGGAAGGGGAATCTCCCACTTCCTGGGCAGTGATTTACAGCCCTTGCCATAAAGAAATTTCTTCTAACCCGGACTTCTCTAATGCAACTTGAAGCCATTTCCTCATGTTCTGTCATTTCTAACCTGGGAGAAGAGACCAACCCCCACCTGGCTACAACCTTATTTCATGTATTTGTAGGGAGCAATAGGATGTCCCCTCTGCCTCCTTTTCTCCAATGGAGACTACTAAACTTTCTTCCTAAGATTTTATTCCTTTTAAACTTTCTTCTTAAGATTTTATTCCTCTGGTTGCAAGCACGGAGCAAAGTCTGTGTCTCAAGGAAAACTCAGCAGTGTTTGTTTCTGCAGCAAAGTGCAGCAGAAATAGCCATTCATGGTCAAAAATAGTGGAGAAGTGGGAAGAAAAGAGCCATAAAGTTCCTGCCCAGTGATGGGGAAGTAGCAGATGACTGAATCACCTGAAAGGAAGTTGTGGTGAGGTGAGGATAGGACTCTTCTTCCAGGCAGCTTGTTACAGGACAAAGGGAAACAGCCTCAAGTTGCACCAAGGTGCAGGTCAAACATATAGAAAAATGTCTTTGTTGAAAGGGTAAGGATTGGAACAGGCTCTCCAGGAAGATGCTGGAGTCACCATCCCTGGAAGTGTTCTAAAAAGGAGTAGACATAGAATTTTGGGTTATGGTTTAGTGGGTGTGGTGGTCTTTGGTCAGAGATTGGACTTTGAGACCTTGAAGGTCTTTTCCAACCTCAATGATTCTGTGATTCTAAACCAGAACTTCCAGATCCCATTTCTGCTCCTTACTGATTCCTCCTGTGACTGAGTCAATATTTGTGGCAAAACTGGTATCCAAATGCAAAGAAATCTTCCTTCAAATTTCCTCCCTCTCTGCCTCCTTTAGAGGGGATGATTAACAAGCTTCATTCTTTACCTTTTCCACCTGTATTTCATTGCTAAAATTGCTGCTGATTCTGTAGAGATTCCTTTTGTTTCAGAGTAATTATGAGTTGTACACAACAGCAGAAAGAAAAAAAAAAAAAGCAAGAGGAGGCTGCAAGAGAAACTCTGCCACATTTATTGTCATTTCATGGGATCCTAACCAAAAAAAGAGACTTCACAAAGCCATTAATTTGCTCAATTATGGCTGATAGATGTTAGCTCTTTCATTCCCAGGAATCCATCTCTTTCCTCAAAGCTTGTCAACGAGTCCCTGAGTGACACTACAACCTTCACCAGCGACAGATCTCGAGGCTTCATTATGGAAGATTTTTATATTGTTCAGTGATTTGTGTGTCAGTAGGTGCTACACACTCACAAATCTGCATGCAGAGACAAGAGAAAAAAGACAACGTGACAGTTTGGTTTCTTCAGCATTTTCTGCCGTGGAGAAATGGAACATGTTCAATCTTCATAAAAAGAGAGGTTTGGTAACACAGCCTGTCCTCAGCAACTCAGCCCAATCAGATCCAAAGTGCTCATTAGCTGAGGTATTCCATGACAAATTGCCTACCTAGTACAATATGCAGAACCTCTCATACCAATTGCACCTTTGAAATGGTCTTGAGTTAAGGAAGATTGTTACAGCTAAATTATAAGTGAGGGAAGGAGAAATTATCAGGCAGGAGCCAGGGAGAGATGAGCTGTTTTCAACTTGTGTTTGAAATGAGTCAGAACAAATGGGACACAAGGATAAAGTCAGAGCTGTGGGGAAGACACTGGCAGCAGAAATAGCCCAGGAAATGCCTGCTAATAATGAAAGAGAGGACAATTGTGGCCTTGCCTCTGTGGTGAATTTTATAACACAGAAGAGTCATTTTAAACTGGAAGGTGTTGTGCATGAGGGAGTTAAGAGGAAATGTCTAAGGCAGGGGAGAGTGAGGACTTTGTCTTTTAAATACATAGAAAATGGCAATAGCTTTTGTGCTAACCCTTGATGAACTGCAATAGCAAGAGATGGTGATAGTGGTAATGAAGACCAGAGGAGAATCTAATTAAATTCAATTTATTAGTATTACTCTCTATTTCTCTGTGTTCCATACTGATTATTACATATCTGTTTCATAACTAGGCTCCTCCTGCTGTGTTGCTTCCTAAGCTGCACTGATAAGCATTTGGAGTTTCCACGATGCACCAGGTAAAGCCAATTTGTCTGGGGTAAACATTCAGATTGGAAACTGACTGATGATTCCTGCAAACAGAAATCTGACAGTCCACAAGGAACTCCCCAAATCCTAAATGAATGTTGAAATTAGAAAGAAACAAAAGTTTAAAGTCTCTAGTTGGGGCACACAGCTGAGGATTAAGGTGAGTTTGTATTGCAAAGGAGGTGGAGGGTATTTGATGGGTGTTCTCACACTGGGAGAGGTTGAAGCCTGTCCTACAGGGATTCCAACAGGTCCTATCAGTCCTCAGAGCAAGAATCAGTGAGGTCCTGGAGCATTACAAAGGAATTTTACACACACAGGGAGGGACAGGAGGAGAAACTGCCTACCCCTGGTAAAAATCTCCTCATCTAGAGAGTAATAGTGAAGTTGGAAGAAAAATAGGATGAACCATAAATTCACACCTAAAGGAAATGGCTAAAATACACCTTGAGAATTCACTGTCACATTTAGCTTTTGCTTATTTTTCCTTTTCTTTCTTTTTTAAAAAAATTCTTATATGAAGGAGAAAAACTCCACTGGATTCAATAAATCTGCTCCATTTTATCCATCCTACAATTCAGTCTGACTTTCTGCTATGACCTACCATTATCTTTCTACTTCACTACTCTTTATTACTTGATTCATTCCCCGTAGACACCAACACAGAATTTCTTTAGGAAGGAGGTGAGTGTGATTGATGCAGCGAGTCCATGTATGGGTTCACAGAAGGGGTGGGATTAATTTAATTTCCCTTTAAGGATCTGACACAGGTGTCCCACCTGAGTCCCTCGTCTCCCATTGAAGACACTAGAGGTATGGAAAATGCAGTTAATGGAGTTCAGTGTGAGTCATCTGGCCAAATGTGGGTGCCTATTTTGGGATGGGAAATCACACCCTGAGCTCCATTGACTCTGCTGACTCACCCTCCATTGACTGTGAGCAGAATCCAGGGCAGCTTGCCCGGGTACTGACACCCACACTGCAGACAATCACAGCTGATGAGACAGCTCCCACCAAATGTGCTCCAGGTGAAGACACAACCTGCAAGGTGAAGGGGCTACTTGGGATAGAGGGACAAAAGTGGTCCTTCTACAGGGAACAGGGTGTGGGATAGGGAGAAGTTTTGTTGGCTTGAGAATGAAAAGGAAGGGATGGGAAAGATTTAGCTGTTAAATATTTTTGAAATATGCTGATCATTAAGAAGCTGATTTTCAGAAGTGCTGAGCAGCCATGACGCCCACTGAAGACAATGGGAGCTCAGCACTTCTGAAAATCAGGCTCTTGATGCTTATATTGAATGTAATCTTTAATATTTAAAGGAATAAAAGGGTCTGGGGGACGGGTATGCAGGAAAGTGAATGAGCTTCCTCCTCAGATGCTTTGCAAAGCCCTTTCCATCATTATTATTAATGCCTGCAGATATTATGTTCTAAGGAACACTACAGCTGGAGCATTACGTGGAAAGGAAGACTGCAGAAGGTTGGGCAAACTGGCTGCTGCTCCAAAGGCTGATCCAAAGATTACTAAAGACTAAAAGAAAACACCTACTGGAGTGACAGTCAGAAGAGAGGTTTAATGTGGTTGGAAAGAGGTTCCCAGTGGTCCATCTCTGTCAAGGCACTGGAGCTCGCTGTCCCCTCAGGGGTGAAGCTGTGTCACTCGGCTGAGCTGATGTAAAAACACATCTCTCAAGAAATGTGTGTCTTGTTCCTTAACTCCTGTCCCTCCTCACCCACCCAAAGTTCCAGTGTGTGTGCCAGCTCCAGTCCTGGACTGAGAACTGCAACTCCTTTCTGCTTTTGAGGAAATTCCCTGCCAGGTGAATAAGCTGGACTTGTTCTCTACAGCGCTGGGCAGAGCAGACACCACAGCCAGTACAAAGCAAGGTGAAGCATGAGATTTTGGGAAAAGGGAAACATGTCCTCACCCTTCTACAGATGGCAATGTGGTCACCTTGAGGCACTTTGTCACATGAAGCTACACCCTGCTGTGCTGACCTGGGAGGAGGCTGGAGTGAGGGGAGAATTGTTCTCTTCTGACATGTCTCAGATGGGAGAGGAAATGGTCTTAAGTTGTGCCAGGGGAGGTTTAGATTAATTTTATTTTTTTCCACTGAAAGAGCGATTGGGTATTGAAATAAGTTGCTGAGGGAGGTGGTGGAGTCACTGCCTCTAGAAGTATTCAAGAGGTATCAGGATGTGCTGATTGGGGATATAGTTTAGGGCTGATTATGATGGTGGTCCACTGATGGTTGGACTCAATGACCTTGAAGGTCTCTTCCAACCCTGATGGTTCTGTAAGGGGCACATGCTCTGAGAGAATTTATGAAATCACAACACGGTAGTGGGGAAAACAATACATTTCTTTCTGGTTTATTACTTTCCTTGTAAAAAACCACCTGGATTATTTTCCCAGCATGGTCTTTGGTGTGACCAAAGAGCAACTGCTGCAGCACAATAGGGATGAGGCCACTTTGCCACTAATTTGCTTATTTCATTGATCAGGAATACACAAGTGCCCTGGTGAATCCCATTTCCAAGGAGAGAAAGCAACTCCTGAGCTTCAGCACTACCATCAGAAAGATAATAATGCTTCTAGAAGTCAGATGTAAAATAGTGATGATTAACGAGGGTGCAGAGAGAGCTGAGGTACCCCAGGGACGTTTTGCTTGTCTTGGCAAGGATGGTAACCTGTGAGTAGATGCCGACAGAGTTATTCTTACCACAGGAGACTGGATGGAGAATGTGTCACAGGAAGAGTGGGTTTGAAGCATTTCATGATGGCAGAGATGTTTAAATCAGTTGGGTCTTGAAGATTTTGCAGGAAACCAGCTAAAGCAAACTGAGTCATTAGCGATTATTTTCAAGAGTTTGTGGAGGATTCAGAAGTACCAGAGGATTGAAGAGGGACAAATATAGAACCTGCCTGCAAAAACCAGAGTTGATGACTGAGAAATTACAGACTGCTAGGCCTAACTTCAATTTGTGGGCAGATGCTAGAAGAAATTATTAAGCAATCATCTGCACATACTGAGAAGATAATCACCTTCCTAAAGACAAATAAATAAAATGCAAATGTACTATAAGAAATAATTCCAAATAACCTAATTTAATTCCTCACTTAGAAAAATCTAGATGTGAGAAAGATGATAAAATAAGATGCTACATGAGGCTAGAAAAAGTTTTTAACAGTAAGGTTAGGAAGAACCAATTGCAGTGAGGAAGGGATAATTGGCAAATCACTTTTGAAGAGTAATTGTCAGAAGTTTCTTAGCATCAGAATAGAAGAGGATCTTAAATGAGATATCTTGATGATGTTTCTTAGAACTGCTTCTATTTCAAATACAACCATTCACTTGTTTTAGTAAAAAAAAAAAAAAAAAACAAAACTAAATGCTTGTGAATATCAGCAGGGTGGGACATATGTAGAAGCATTTTGGTGAGAGAGGTGGAATCTAAAATGGTCTTGAAAAAAAACGGAGAAGAGGTGAATTTAGGAGAAAAATAATTAATTTGTAGACATACAATATGCTATGCCACGGATTAAGAAGTTAAATCATAGAACTGTAAAATGGCTTGGGTTAATGACCACTCAGTTCCAACCCCCTGCCATAGGCAGGGACACCTCCCACCAGACCAGGTTGCTCCAAGACCCATCCAACCTGGCACTGAATACTTCCAGGGATGGGGCATTCATGTCTTCACAGCTTTTCTGGGCAAAAAGCAAAAATGTTTGGCAGGATATCAGACACGATCCTGGTGCTGAAAGGGGATGCTTAACTCCCTCTAAAGCAGTGGTGTGGTGTTGTACAAGAGTAGAACTCCTTTGGGAATGTCTTGATGGGACCATTATCAGTCAAGCAGAGCAGACTTGTCAGGGAACTCAGTGCCAGCAGGGTCAAGAGCTGCAGCACTTCACAAATTGCAGTTTTCACCTGGTAATGGTCCTGGTGGAGCAAGAGAATTACAAAAGGGTTTGAACTCCTGGTCTATCTGGAGAAATTGGGTAAATAATCCCCTTCTGTTTCAGCTAGTGCAAACATTTCTCCACCTCTCAGGCAGTTCTCTGATTCCCAGAGGCAAAGCAATGCTCAGATTAAACACTTGATGTTTTGACCATCCTGACTTCTCCCTTAAAGACCTGCCTCAGAATACCCAGGCAAAATTCCTTCTTGTTGCTTTCTGAGGATGTCTGCATTCACTGCTCCTCCACATTCATCTGCCTCACTGAATTTTGGATCCTCTTTGCTCTGTTCCTTACAGGATGAGAGTCCCTTCTGCCCAGCTGATACCCCAATCCCCTCGGGAGAATTCCTCTTCTGTGTTTCTTATTGACCTGACTGAAGAGCGAATCACACTTCCTAACCCCAGGAATGAAAATCAAACCTCTTAATTAGACCTATATTAACCAAGCAAATTCTTCTCAGTCCTTCTCAGTTAAAAAAAAAAAGGGAACAATTACTGTCTTCTGCAGGGCCAGGAGTTGAGCTTTGATGATCCTAGTGGGCCTCTTCCAGTTCAGGATATTTCTATGATTCTGTGATACTCCAATAGATGGTCTGATACTTCAAAGGTCCAAGCCCTAATTTGGGTATCTCAATTAAATGCATAAAGTCAAATGCTGCAACTCCACCCCAAAATGTCCTGCCTTAAGTTGTCCATGTGGACTTCATCCTTCAGTGGAAACTTCAAAAAAGTTTGGTGGGGTTTTTTCTTTTTTTTGTGAGGATACTTGTAAGAAATCTAGAATGTCATGACACACATCAGCACGTTCCCAACTCTTTTAGAAAAAAAACAGTAAAATATATTAAATGTTCCTACCCTAACATCCATGCTTTTTCATTTTAATAATAGGACCTCCTCAAGATAGGGAGTTTTCAAGAACTGACACCTCACAAGCACTATAGAAATATTTAATAAGTAACACATTTCAAAAATTCCCATTTCTCCCTTATCTTCAGCATTCTTGCCCACATAATATATAAACTGTCTCCTATTTCTATTCTTCCTCCCTCTAAAAGCTTATTTTTCCTTACAAACCCAGTCATTTGACACACATTTCCAACATTTCCAGAATAACCACTCCAAGTCACTGTAAACCCAACCCTTTAAGATAATCCCCTGCTAATCAACCATGAGCTTCTCTATTGCAGAAAAGACTCTCCAAAAGCATCCCACACTAATATTTAAGGAAATTATTTTCAACCCAAAAGTTTGACTAAGCGCAGTGAAAACACATTGACTGCAGGCAACACCTCTTCACATGTGAGCTTTTCATCCTCAGTAGGAAATGTAGCCTTGTGAACAGAGATAATTCAGGTTTCCAACCCAACTCTGCAAATGATTTACTGTCCACTCTCTTGGTTAATTCGGTTATAAACTCTGCTTATTTCCTGCTGAGTAAATCAGAACTTAAAATCTCATCAGAAGTGGAAAGTTCTCCACAGTAAAGGAATTAATATTTCCACACTGGCACTGCTCATTCAGTTTTCTATTTATACTATTATTGTCTGGATCTGAGTTAGATTCCAGTCAAAAACTCACAAGAATTAATGATGATTCTTCATAGAGTTGTAAATCAGAAAATTCTGTGCTGGAAAATATCTGATCTGAAATGAAATGGTTGCAATACAAAACTCAGAGAAGTTATGAAAAGAAAACAAGCAGTTGCAGCTAGGCATGTAACCTACATTTTCCTAAAATTTATTCTTGAATGTAGGAACATAAATTGTAAGTAAATTGCATTTTATACCAAATTGTCATTGGGTATCTTTGCTCTAGAGGACTTATTTCCCATGCCAGTCTGTTCTGTAGGGTTTGATCAATAAAAATCCCCAGATATTTTGCAAACAGGGAAAAAAATAAGAATGTGTTATAAATCAGAGGATAGGAAATGAAGAAAATTCATCAGGTGAACTACAGGGCACATGACAAAAACTGTGATTGGCAATAGTAGGGACAATAAATAAGAATTTTTCAGGTATGAGAAAAAAGACAAACCAAAACCATCTTAAGCTAGAATCTATTACTGCAGGTGAAATGTGAGAGTGTCAATAATAAAGCTGAGGGGGAAAAGAAAGAAAGGTGAATGAATTCAGTGACATTTAGGTCCAGTGTTTGTGAAGAAGGCAGATGATGCAGACAGATCAAAAAAAGGGATGGCCCAGGTTATTACAGGCCTGTCAATCTAGCATTGATCTTAGTCAAAATAGTGGAGCAACTGATACAGGACTATATTAATAAAGAATCAAATACAATTAATATAAATCAGTATCAATCATCACTAGCTTCTGGAGAAGAGACCTCATTAAAAAAATGTTATGTCCCTGTTGCTGAGGATATAGGACAAGTTGGTGTGATGAAGCCAATTATGTAAAATTAATGTCCAGGCTGGTGCAATGAATCCCCAGGACTCAAATGGTACCAAACATAGGATGACCAAGCACTCTGGCTGCCCCAGTAACCAGGAAAATATCCCACAAGAAATTGTTAATATAGTTTTCCTTCAGACAAATGGACTCTCTGAGTATTTCTATCAGCAACATGACAAATCTACCACATTAGACAGATTATTGTAGGATCCTTGTACAGAGGTATCAAAGGATGTCCCTAAGATCAAAGCAGTCAGTGGAGACAAATGGACATCCAGACATGGATTAAAAAGGGATTTGAGATCCTGGAATGTCAGACTCTCAAGCAGGAATGAGAAGAGCTTGTTTTCAGCATTTGTTATTAAAGTGCTGAGATCCACATCTGGGATCCACAAGCTATGAAAGGTTTTGAAAAATAGGGAAGAGTCCAGCAAAATTCAGTAAGTGATAAAAACTAAACAGTCCTACCCTCAAAGGAGAGGGAAAAAAAATAAATAAGTGGGGGGGGGGGGAAGGAAAAAAACAGAAAAAGAAAAAAAAAAACCAAGAGCAAAGAAATAAATAAAAACCTAAAGTCCACATCAAGAGAATGGGATCAGGAAATTGTATGAACTGTCCTTTTCAGAGAGAAATGGCAGTCTCTCATGGCACCAGGATATGGTTGTTTGGGGAATATGACTTTGCCAGTGAGGGCTTTGATAGATGACACGGGAAAAGTAAAATACCACTGTAGGGCCCATTAGATGGACAAATTCACTTTGGAAATCTGGTGTGGGTTGTGAGCACAGAAGGGAATTTCCATCAGAGAAACAGAATGCAGGTTGTGGTCAGGTCTCTCTCATCATTCAACATTTTAAAATTGTAATTCCTCCCTCTATCTCTCTTGTCTCCAAGGTGAACTAAGTTGAAGCCAAAATTGATTTAGGTGAAATTCACTGGATAATGATCACTTTGTGTGATCACAGAAGTTCCTTCTGCTCTCACCATTTAGGATGCCATGCCTAAATCCAGTACCTGATAAAAGCTTCCTGGTACTCCAGTGTATTTGCTCCCCCTGCAATGTACTTACGTAGTGTAACATATGTTCTCTGGGTGCACAACACGGTATTGTTGTTATGAAAAAGCAAAATTAAAGGAGGAAGCCAAACAGACCTTCCCAGGCTGTATTTGCTTCACACTGATGTGTGTTTTTCATCCCATAAATTTGTTATGGCTTCAGCTCCCAAGCCTGAGTGAACATTCATCTTTCTTCCTTTACATATATACCCAAACAAAGCTGAGCTGTGGGCTGGCAGTAAAGAAATGAGACTCACATTATTGGCTTTGCATTAGGTTTGTTTATAAAAGACAAGGCATATTAATCATAGATATCTACAGTGGGAGAAGCATGCAGCAATGCAGGAAATGTATTCATTCCAGAAAAGCAGGATGTCAAGCAGACCAGGAGGTGCTGTGGATTGATGCACTGGCTTCTCTCTCGTAAAGAAAACTAAACAAGATTTTTCTCCAGCACAGGCAGAAAACACAAATTAACCCTGCCCATTTCTGGCTCCCCAAGGGACATTTTAAAACAGGGTTTGTTGTTTTTGTTTTTTTTTTCCCTTGGAGTTGCCAATTTGTTTGCACTGCTGTGACAGTCAGTAGGTGATGTTTAAACAAGAGTTTGCTCCAAAACGTGGTCCTTGTCATGCTCTGATCAATTTTTTTTCACAGAGGTGTCATGGCAAGGTTAAACAGACTGTCCTAATACAGTTTTGATAACAGTGTAAAGAATACACCACAGGTGTTTACACACACATACCCATGGGAGGAGGTAATTGGCTACTGATGAGACAGGCTGGAGAGTCCATTTGCTTCAATTCTGGTTGCTTCCAATTTGAAGGCTAATTCTGTTTTTAATTTTGTAATGCCATGCAAAAGTCAGTGATACTCCATGGGGGAATATCTGCAAAGTAGCAGGAACTTGCCTTTAAGATGGAAATTTGCATTAAAACCAGGGATAAGGGAACCTTATACTATTCTGCATATAAGTGCTTAGGTAAAATTACTGGACAAAAATATTTTGATAATGAGAGATGCTCCGGAAGTCCTGCGCCTGTGCTATGGGATGGCCCTGCTTGAACAAGGAGGTGTCACCAGGTCATTCACTGTGGTTCCTTCCAGCCTGACCTATTCTGTGATTCTGTAACTCAAAATTGTGAATCCACTACTATTAAAAGGTAGCACAGTTTGTGCAACAACACATTGAAGGAAAGGAAGGGGCCCTGTCCAAAGGAGCCTTTTAAAAACATCAGCCGCTGGGGAAGAGTTCAGTTTCTAAAAGCTTCCACAGGGCTCTGTAGGAAATTTGGATAAATGGTCCCAAAGAAGAGAAATTTGACCACAAGTGATTGGTGGTGACTTGTTCCTTAATTGCTTCTCTTCAATTTTCTGCTTGTAAATGTGACCTAAACCTTTTAGAAGCTCTTAGCTAGTTGCACAAACAACTTTCAAATGGGTGAGAAGACAGAACACGTGGTCCCAGTTTCAGTGCTAAAACAGGAGATCTTTTCCTGTGGTGGTGTGGCATGGTGATAGACCATAAACCCTGGATTTCTCTCTAGCATTGCATGACTGAGAAAAACAGGATTGACAAACTCCTGGGAGGAAACTGAGCTCAGCTGAGTTTTATGTGTTCAGTAACCCTGGATTTGTTAAGAAACAGCTGCTGATAGTGAAAATAACACAGGAATGGCCACATGACTATCTTGCATAGTGGTGACCTTGAGGAGTCACTCACAGGAATGTTAAGAGAATGTCAAAGGCCTCACAGAGTGATGTCCAGAGGCAGGAGATCCAGAACAGATTCAGACAACTGAGATATTTCAACCAGAGGAGACAAAAAAGAACTCCTAGAGTTGGAAATGAACCACCCTACACAAAAGAAAGTAGCAGAAGCTTCCACATTTGTCTCTTTGCATAAATACAGTTAAGCAGCACAAGAAGCTGACTGTGGCTCTGAGAAGTCAGCAGATACCAAGAAGAAATGCTCTTGGTGGAAAAGCAAAGTGATGCAGAATTAATGAACAATGGATTTTATTCTCCAGACAAAACTCTTGTTCAGTCTGAATGGGAACAAATGACTGGGAGCCTGTGAACATCTATCTCTGTTTATTTATTTCAGATCAGCCAGGACCTTGATCTAGTCATGCCTCCAAAGGACTCTGGAGGATTTCTCTCTTTCTTTACAAAACTACTACAGTCACTGGAAATGGAGGTTTTGACTGGTCACATAGTCTTGAATGTCACAGATAGTAAAGACTATTCCCTTGGCTATGACATGGAATCAAAAAGGAATTGAGAAAGTGAATTAACTTAACCTTCAAGGATAAGATGCGTTGCCCTGTAGAAAACCACAACATGCCCTCTGTTTTCCAATATTAATCTTGCTCGGGAGAACATTCTATGGAAAACCTGACCTGGCAGCCCTTGTAGTTCCAGTGGAACGTGAGTTCTTTCTACAGAATCTGTTTGTAACACAAGCAAAGCAGAAGAGACAGTCTTCAGGAAAAGAAGGAAAATACTAAAATCCTCCCCACCGACAGAGAGATCTCACAAAATCACAGAATGTTTGAGGTTACGAGGGACCTTTGGAGTTCATCTGGTTCAACCTCTGTGTCCAAGCAGGACCACCCAGAGCCACTTACTCGGGCCCCTCTACAGGATTTAACACTTCTTGTTCAAGTTCATGAGGTCACTGTCATCTCCTCTTGAGCATTTTTGTTTTCTGCTCTTGTAGATTAAAAAAAAAAACAGTCAAAGAATTCATTATTTATCAGATCACTGATAAATATCACCAGGTCACTGTCTGTGCAGGACACGTGGCAGTTTGACTTCTCACATACAGCAGTGATGCCACAGATCAGAGAATGATGGAATTGCTCTCATCACCTTGGTGCCTTCTCTGGACTTGCTCCAACAGCTCCAGGTCTTTCCTGTGCTGGAGGCAGCTCTGCAGGTGGGGTCTCACCTGAGCAGAGCAGAGACTCCACCTGAGACACCCAAGATGTCACCTCTGTCCAAACCAATGTCCTGTCCCTCACCGAGCTGAAATGAGAGTCATTCTTGGGGTTGTCCTGTGCTGGAGGCAGGAGTTGGGTTTGATGATCCTTGTGGGTCCCTCCCAGCTCAGGATATTCTGTGATTCTACCATGTTTCCCCTCCAGCGCCAGTCTCTGACAGTCAGGTTAGTATTTTCTTGACCCAGAGACCCACATGAACAGACATCTCAGCACACAGGGCCTGACGGCCACCTCAGCAGGCCCAGCCACAGAAGAGGGTGGTGGAACAACCAGAGGAATGAGTCACACCCCTTCTCCTCCACACCCCATGTCATCAGCAGCAGCTGCAGCCCAATTCAGCTCAATAGTTTACAGGTGTCTCCAGGAACAACTGTCGTAAAAAGCTCCTAAAAATGCACTTTTTCTTTCTTTTTTTTTTACTTTTTTTTACCACTCTTAAAATCTTGTACAGCAACAGTTACCCAATGAAAGCAGGAATTAACGGAAACTAAAGGAAATGAGAGACACTGAAGGAAAAACAAACATAATCAGCACCAGCTGCAGCTCAATTAAACAACCGCTCAGAGAAAACTACTCATTCACAATTTACTCACAGAAATCCACTTTCTTACATTCTCTTCAGGATTTCAGAAGCACTCTAAGACTCCTTATGGAGTAATTTAAGGCCCTCCAAACTGCAGAGGCAAATGGCACCTGCTTCACGGGCCACCCTCAAGGAAGCTGGTGAGAGATGAGGCCAAGAAGTGATGTCTCACTGTTAGGGAACATGTTCAGAGCCTGCTCTCACAAGGACAGAAAGAAACTTGAGTTTCTTCTCTTCAGGGTCCTGAGCTGTGCCTGCAGCCTCCTCTTTGTGATTTGGTTTTTGGCAAACGTGTGCTCTCACCGTTTGTCTTCACACACCTGTCCTTATCTCACATCCTCCTTGTCTGAGATGATCCCAGTGTTTCCAATTTACACAGGAAATGTATTATGAGCCCAGTGCAGACACAGCCGGTGTTAAATGTCCCAGGAACATGATTTAAGATTGAAAGACTTTTCCTTCAGACTCTGACATTGAAATGTTGATCTTTCTTCCCAAAAGACATGGGCTCTCTCTTCATGCACTTGTCTCACCCCAGTAGGAATCAGCTTTTATTCCAGCAAGAGCAGAATGAGCTGTGCAAGCAGCAGTGAGGTAAACTCTCAAACTGGAGAAGGGATCAAGTACAATATTGTGCCTTCTTATTTTAAACCCAGCTCCAACTGTGACTAAACAGTGTCCTGAAAACACTTCTCATATTTCCCCCCTCTGTGGGAGAGTTGCTGATCCAGTGTGACCAAAGCAGACTGTTGGAATCTTTCCTTCCAGTATTTAGGATTTTTGTGGAGTTTTTTGGGGTTTTTTTTGTTTGTTTTTTTGTTTGTTTGTTTGTGGGTTTTTGGTGGGTTTTTTTGTTTGTTTTGTTTTGTTTTGTTTACAGTGTACCATGGTTTGCAAAAGCATGAATTTGGGGGAAAAAAATGGATGCAAACAAAGTTCCTCCAAATATTTCTCAAATGTCAGCAGGATATACTTCATATTAGGATTAAAAAAGAAAAGAAAAAAGTATCTTATCTTGAGTTTTAATGGACGGGTAGGTAATATAGAGAGGTAAAGGGAGAAATTATCTTGTCTAAAATCTTGCTGTTACTGAAATAGCTGTCAAGGCTCACAATAAGATTTGTGTGTTTGGGGAAAGGTGGATGTCACTAAACCACTGACAAGCTTTTAAGGTGCAGTCTGGGAAGACCAAGACTCGCTGGCATTTCCAAGGTGGTGCTTATCTATCAAGCCTTCATTTCCAGTGTCTGGGCACTGGATACTGCTATACCTTCTTTCAGCATGTGATATTGTGATTTTCTTAGGCAAGCACAACTGCAGTGACATTGCTTTCCTCCTGCTGCTCTCAGATAGTAAATAATGAGATTCTATTTTTTTTTTTTTTTTTTTTAAATCAGAGAAAAGCCAACCCACTTGTCCACTCACAATGGTAAAGAAATAAAGGATTTATAAAACATGAAAACAAGACGTCCACTGCATAATCAGTGTAATTACCACTGTTTGGAACCTTGGTTATAAAAACACATTTGTGCTGTTTTCAATGTCTGAAAAGCATTGAAGCCTGAACTCTGCTCTTTCTTCAGACCTTTCAAACCAAAACTGCCCTATGCTGAATCACACATTTCTTCCACAGCTGAGTGCAGTTCTCTCAGTTACAGGGCAGGATGTGGGATGAAATATTTTGAGTAGTCTCCTTATTTTTTAATTCAAGTTCAGTAGGGAATGGTGTTGAGGAGCACAGTCCCACATTGATTCTACAGAGGGGCCAACCAAGAGGACCTGTCCCAGAGAGGTTCTGGACTCCCCACCCCTGGAAGTGTCCAAGGCCAGGTTGGATGGGGCTTGGAGCAAAGTGGGACAGTGGAAGATGTCCCTGCCCATGGCAGGAGGTTGGAATGAGATCTTAAAAGCTCCCTTCCAACCCAAACCATTTTATGACTACAACTCTATGATCCTATGACCTTTCTCAAGGTGACATTTCAAAATATGTCACCATGACCTATTTTGCCTTTACAAATACATCTTCTACCTCTCCTACTCAATCTTCTTCAGTGCACACCCATCATCACATTCAATACCACCCTGAAGTGTCTGTAACTGATCCAACCTCTGATAAGGTGCTCTGCAGCTCAAGAATGTGTGGATGTCCTGCATCGTGGCCTCACAGAGAAGCACAAGGAAAAAGTTTCAATAAAACAAAGGCCCCTGAGGATTGTGCTGTAAATATCCCTGTTCTCAGTCCAGCCCTGAGCCTTGAACTGATCCCATGAATTTCTCATCAGCAACCTGAGGCTGTTTTGGGAGACCTGCTTTGTCTTCCTCTCCAACACTTTGCAGCAGTGCAGCTCTCAGGCTGAGGGAGATTCTGTCCATCACCAGTGAGTATGTTACTAATTCTTTATTAATTAGATAGTAATTTAGTTCTTTACCAAAAGAGAGTATTTAATTCTTTACCAAAACCTCTCCCTGGTGTAACCCCAGCTCTAACGCCCAGGCTCTTCCCTTGGGATACACAGAAATGGGAAGAAATGCCAAGACCCTGGATCACCTGCACCCATCTGAGTGCTCTGAGCATGGGTCTCTTCAGCATTCTGGGGTTGAGAAAAGTGTTTTGTCAAATTGGTCTACACACTGCGTTAAAATAGGAAGACAACCCATAAATATTTAGATTTATTCCAGAGAAAATTTCGGATAACAGATTAAATATTGGAAAGTTTCCAAGGGAGAAACAGAACCAAACCAAAATAAAATATCTCCTGGCTCTAAATCATAGTCCTCTGCCCTGTGCACACCTCTACGTATTTTTATTGTCTTTTTCATGGCTAAGTTAACTTCCCTTTGCTCAAAGTCTGAGATTAAGAATTGTGTTACTAAAAATTTGGGTGTGATCCTCCCCACCTCATTTTAGAAGCCCAAAAAGGTTTATCAGGACATTCTGGGCAGAAAGTTCCATGGGATTTCTTGAAGACATTTCTTTGACTAGAGACAAGAACTAGAGACTAGAGACTAGAGAGTCTCTTTGTCCTGTATTTACATATTTACAGCTGCAGTCCTTGAGAAAACTGTTATCGTTTGGCTTGCTGAGCAACACAGAAGTGCTGTGAACACCTTTTGGGACTCTGTAAATGACAGATAAATATTAACAATAATGTGGCTTAACAGCTGGTTTTTCTATCTTTTACTACCCTGCTTCCATGCAGTAAATTGCAATGCTGTAAAAATGATTGGAGTGAAGAGAAATTTTAAGAGGCGTTATCGATTAATATTTCGGCATGAAGAGCTGAGTAATTCTTGGCAAAGAATCTTACTGAATTTATTCACTCTAAATTGCATTCAGTGCCAGGAAAAGGTGACCAAGTGACATCACTGGAGGCAAAACTTCTGAGAAGCAGATCTTCACTAGGAAAATCATCTGTGCCTAATGGGACCTAGCAAACCAAAGCAAAAGGGAAGGTGTGGAAGTTTCCAGGTTTTAATCTATCCAGAAGGCCATAATAATGTCAGAACACTCTGTAATCACCAACCCAACCTCACAGCTGACTGCTGTAATAATTTTTTTATTATTATTTTTTTATTTTTTTAATTTTTTTTTTTTTTTTGTGATTGAGTGAAGGATTTGTGTCCTTTAATAAGAAAGGAATTAATGAAAGTAAGCACAAAACCAGCACAGTGGGCAGGGACAGTACAGACTCCTGCAAACATTTCTGTAACACAGAAGGATAATGTCCAAGGATAAAATCACAGAATGTTTTGGTTTCAAAGGAATCTTAAAGATCATCTATTTACAACACTCCTGCCAAGATCCAGGACACTTCCCATTACACAAAGTTGCTAAAATCAAGATCCAACCTGGCCTTGAACAATTCCTGGGATGGGACAGCCACAGCTTCTCTGGGCAACTTATTCCAGGCCCTCACCACCCTCCTAGGGAAGAATTTCTTCCCAATATCTAATCTACCACTCCTGGAAGTGTTTAAAAAGTGTGTGTCCCTGGCACGTGAGGACATGGTTTAGTGCTGAACAAAGTGGTGATGTTTGGTTGACAGTTGCAGCTGATGATTTCAGAGGTCTTTTACAACCTAAAAAAATTCTATGTTCCTATGAAAAGAAGTGTGAGACACAGGCAGCAACCTCGGGCTGCCTCTGTGTTGTGGGATGGGAAACTGCATCATGCTATGGCACAGAGAACATGTTGCAAATTATTGGATATGCGGAATGCACCCACCACCTTAGCCCTTTCCTTTCTAATCTGGCACTTCCAATTCACAAAAACCAGTTTGGCACAACAATACACTATTCTATACATTTCGAGCCAAATTGCCACTGCCAAACAGAGCACATTTGGTTTCTAAGCAGGGATTTAAATGGGGAAAACACTGATCCTCAGACAAGCTTCTGAGGAGTGTCTCATGTAAGTGGTGAAAGTCAGTCCATGAAGAGATGCCAAGCCACCCAGCTCTTCCAAAAGCTGCACAGAGGTGCATAACCTGAGCTAATAAACCCTTCCAAACATTTGTGGTGTTCCCACTGTAGTTCAGGTGCTGTGTGTGCTCCTGTATTTCCAGATAATGCTGTATCATACCATGGGTGCAGTTCCCTCATGTCACACTGAAAAGTTGGGAAGACCAATGGATCTGGAGTTTATAAAAACTCCGTTAAACACAGCCAGGGTTTCTGAAAATTCTCCAGAACCACTTCTGCAAATATTATCCCCAGAGGTCAGAGATGGGAAAGGACAAGGACCAAAGTGCATCCCACTTCATCCAAGGAACAGTTCAGCTGAGCAGCCCCTGTGCAAACATTTTCAAACATTGTGCTTGGAAAAGAAAAACACAATTTGGGAACATGAATGAATGAGAATGGAAATTACACGGCTGCCTTGCAAAATAAGTGGAAAACAATGGAGTGAAAAATAAGTCGAGTAAGAGAGTGAGAGCAAGCACAGCGCTAATGATAAGGCAAACTTTTCCAGATGTGAAAATCAATTTTACTCCAAAACTTCCCAGCCTTTTCATTTACAAAGCAATAAAATTCTATTTGTCCCCCATTCATTTGCTACATAAAATGCCACTAAGCTACTTGCTCTCGGCAACCACACAAAACGTAATAGGTTAGGACTGCAGCCTTAAAATATATTAGGGTTTTTTAATGAAACCAATTTATATCAGTTTGTGCCAGTGAAAGGGCTGAAGCAACTTAATTTAGTTTCATTTTCCACACATTTGTGGCCAAAGCTAGGATTCACTTATTTCTAATTCAGCCTGGCTTCCACATGCCTGCCTAAGCCGTTTCTAACTGATTTAGCTGGTGACCTCTATTAAATAGCCAGGTGTTGGGCTCTATTAAATGGAAAATCTCTTGGTTCCTACACATGACCACCTCCTCATTTGTATGGTTTTGATTTGTGTGTGTGCTCAGTCAGAGGGCACAGGACTTTTTGTAAGTAAGGGGAAAAATTATAGCCATAAAATTGAAGATTCTTGTAGCTAAAACCTGCCTAGGTCTGTCCATGCTGCATGGAACATCATCATAATCTGAGATTTAAAGATTATAAAAGCCCCAGACAAACAGATTTTCAGGGCTTGATTCTCTAATAACTAAATAACTTTTTTTCTTCTTTGCTTTTGTCTTTCCTTGTCTGCACACTGTTTCTTCACTTTATAAAGTCATTGAACCACAGAATGGTCTGGTTGGAAGGGACCTTAGAGATCACCTAATTCAAATCCTGCTGCCATGGAGTAGTTGCAGCTAATTTAGATCAGTGTGACATTGGTCAAAAAAAGCTCTATAGCATGAGCATAAATCTTTTTATTACAGAGATAAGACAGAAAACTTTGAGGCACATGAGCCAGTCTTCTGGCCACTCCAAAGGTCTGTGCTCCTAAGAGTTACTCTGGTTTTGTTTTTTCCCAGATATCTGGCTCAGTCTAATAAAAAAACATAATCTCCACTACAAATCCTGTCAGATTTTTATCTCAGAGCACCACGAACACAGTCAGTCAATTTCTTCCATGCTCTCTGTGGTAGTAGTAGTGGATCATTTTGAAGTTTACTCCAAAATTTAGTAACTCAGAGAGCACCAACACTTCCAAAGCTGTATTTCTCAAACCTTCAGTTGTGTAGGGTATTTCACATCCAGCAGGGAAGGAACTTGCCCAATACCAATTCCCCTGGTGGAGTTATTACTAACATTTCTCCTCTGCCTAGGTAGAGGTTTTTCCAAAATTTTGTAGGAACGTAAAACTGAAAATTTCTGCTTTGGCCAACTTGATGGAAATCAGATGGATGATTGTAAATTTATGCAGAGCAGAGAGGACACACAGATGCAATGACCCACAAATGGCACATGGAAGCAACATGTCTGCAGACAAAGTAGAAAGGAGAAGAAGGGAGATTTAAAAGGAAAAGAACCATCCCAGTTTCTAAAAATTCAGATCCCAAGCCAAACTTGTTGGAAAACAAATTTGGAGAGAGGCCTTTCCATCTGGCCTCATCCCTCTGAAACCCTGCCTTGGCCACAGGGATTAAGGGATCTCCATCCAGTGAATTCTGTGGAGGGAGTTTCATTTCATGTTCAGTGGAAAACAGGAAAACAAGCTCTTGTGGTCATTTCTCAAAGGAGTGATGAAAGGCTGAACTTCTTCTCACCTCTGTGAGAATGTTTACTTTGCCATTATTCCCTAGAGAATTACCTGTGGGACAACACAGCTAACTTATTCAGGAAAAACATCCTGCCTGAGGTATCCCATGAATTGAAAGGTTTGGAAAAAACCTCCATTTTTTCCCAACACCTGGAAGCATTAAATATGAGAATGAACAATGTGTTGCTGTTTAGGGATTTCATGTTTTTCACAGTCCAAAATTAATATTTTCTAGTCTGAGACTAGGAGATCAAACTGGATGTTAGAATCAAGGAATCTTTCCTACCTTGCTTATTTACACTCAGACAAAAGGGGGGTGATGATTTTTACTCTCTGGGGTAGTTCAGCCTGGAGAAGTCTCTGGGGAGACCTGGCTGCAACCCTCCAGTATTTCAAGAGATTTCATGAAAAACAAGGAGAGCATCTTTTTAAACAGGCAGATAGTGATATCAGGGGGAACAGCTTTAAACTAAAAGAGGAGAGATTTAGATAAGATACTAGAAAGAAATTCTTTACTCAGAGTGTGATGAGAAACTGTAAATGTTGCCCAGAGAAGCTGTGGCTGTCCCATCCCTAGAAGTTTTCAACACCAGGCTGGAAGGAGCTTGGAGCAACCTGGTCTCATGGAAGGTGTCCCTGCCCATGGCAGGGGGAGTTGAAATGAGATGGTTCTTTAAAGTCCCTTCTAATCCAAGTCCTTCTGTGATTCCATGATTCTATGATTATTCTCTTTTTCCAAAATGGAGATGATTTAGTGGACTAATTGGTTACTGCTAGACAGATTGAACTGTGGTCGTGTCAAAGTGTTAAGAGATTCATTCCACACCTGATGGACTAAAGTGCCTGTTCAGTGTGTTTGAAAAAGCAATGCATCACATATTTGGCTCTACTTAAACTGATTTTCTATGCAGAAAGTTATTTTTAGTAGTTTTCTCTCGCTCTCTTATTGCTGTTGAGATCAGAAAAGCGACTGTGAATATTAATCATTTTGCTTTCCACATTTCTCCCTTCTTCTAGTGTGAATTCCATCCCTGTGCATGCCAAAAGTTTATTTCTGAGAGCCAGTGTTTTAAACTCCACCAGGGATTTGACTATCAAGATGTCCGTCCTTTCTCCTTTGCTCACCCTCATCATTCACAGAGATTACAGGAAAGTATTAAATGACAGTGTTGTTGTTGATGCACAAGGCAGAGCACCACGACATCCACCCTGCTGCAGCTCCATCAGCCTGCCTAAAAACGAGTGAGATGAGAACTAATGCATTTCAGTAAAATCCATCAGAGTCAACATCACAAAGGACAAGACTGGCAAGAGGTGGAAGTTGATGTAGTGCCACAGGCTGAGTCTTTGCCAAGTTTTGCAGCTGAAAACACAGTCCAAGGGGAGGAAGCTTCAGATATTTGATTAAATATTGCTTTATCTTATAGACTCTAGTGACACTTCATTAAGTATGAAGAGTCAGGGGCGAGGATGTCAAATCTGACGTGTTTCTTCATTTGCTTAAATCTATTTGAAAAGTTGAAAATCCTAGACTTACTTTTCCTTGAAAATTAAAGCTGTCTCTTAAAACTTTTCTGGTGTCTCTGGCTTTACTGGTAAAATACAGACCTTCAGGAACTCTGGTTTGGTTTCCCTTCGTGCTCATTTGATCTTGCTTGTTAGCCCTTCTCTTCACAGTACAGCAAATCCCTTCAATTAAAGCTTCATTAAATCGACATTGCCATAATCACCGTATGTTACTTATATATATTTTAAAGCATAACTGCTATCAACTGATCAAAATACAACTGGGCATTTTATATGTCTGCATTCTATGATGTACATACACTATTTATGGCATACTTAAATTTTCACTTCCCTCAGCACGGACCAGAAGGAATTGCTGAAATCATTTCTGCATTCAATTTCTGTGACTCCCTGACAGGAGGCTGCAGCCAGGTGGAGGTTGGTTTCTTTTCCTGTGCAGCAACAGGACAAGATAAAACTGCCTCTAGTTGCACCAGTGGAGGTTTGGGTTGGATATTAGGAAAAAAATTAATCACAGAAAAGATGACCCAGCATTAGAAGTGTGTACCCAGGGCAGCTGGGGAGTCACCATTCCTGGAGGGATTAAAAAGACAATCAGATGTGGCACCTGGGACATTATTCACTGGTGGCCTTGGCAGTGCTGGGCTAATGGTTGGACTCAGTGATCTTCAGGGCCTTTTCCAACCTAAACAATTCCACGATTCTCTGATCATTAGTTTTCAAAAGCTCTGTGCCCCTGTGATAACGGCATCCAGCATCCATGGCCTTGACCACTTGATATTTTTCAGGTCTTTCAAACTCTCTCCTGTTTTTCTGGCATCAATAATATGGGATCCAGAGGGGAAGAGAGGCAGCAGAACTCTCAGTGGGGTGAGCCTGGGGGATGGACAGGGCTTTGAGCAGGAAGGAGAAGCCCCAGCAGCAGCAACAACCACACCACAATACCACAATCTGTCCCCACTGACAGGAGCAAGCTGGATATGGTGGCACCAGTCCAACAGCCCTTTTGATGGCCACAGAAAATAATTCTCACAGCAGTGAAGTCCAGATGAAGAGGAGCTGGTGGAAATAACTGGGATTTTCTTGGCATGCCTCTCTAAACAGCCTGTGGTTATGTGCAGATGGACCAGCTGATCACATCATGCATTTCACATGATGTAAAAGACAATAATGGAAAACAGTGGTTGTCAAAACACTGTGTTTATACCTGCATTTATTTTTCATTGTCTTGGAGCCTGACTGAGTTTGAATCAATAATATGACTGTGGTGCTTTACAGAGCAGAGAAAAAATTCATATCCAAAGCCCTCCAAAAAGAGATGGTCACACAGATCCATGACCCTGGTGTGATGATGTGTCACTTCTAAAGGTCAAAGGGAATAAAATCTTGAATGGGTATTTAATTATGAAACAAAAGTGTAATTATTTCAGGGGTTTTTTGTCCTTCTCCCCCCCAAAAATTCACAAATTTACTGACAGTCTGTATTCAAAAACAGTTAATACCAAAGAAAAACACTTTTTTCCTTTTTGTTTACTGATGAAGGTCATACAATACAATCCTGACTGTATCCTGCTGGTCTTCCAAAGATTTACTAAATGACACATATGAATTATTCCACTGCTAAGAAGAGTAGATAAGGATTGGGTGGGTTTTTTTATAACCTGATAACTTGCTCTAGCAACTTCTGAAAACTGGTACTACGTGCTGTATCTGGATTTGTTGCTGGTATACGAAAAGATGCATCTTATTGAAAGAGGAAATTTCCCAAGATTTCTGGTATAGCCAGAGAATACGCATGTGAGGACACAGGTAAAGAAAAAAGAACAAGAGACAAACAAAAAATCCAGGGGAAAATATCACGTATACAAAACCTGAGAAAACTGGTCCTTGATTTATTAGCTGTAATTGCATTTAGGCACACATTATTAGTACTTACTATTTGTATTCCAAAGGAAAGACTAATGGACAAATTAACACTTTGTGTATCTTCCAAAAAGGTATTAAACAGATGAACAAGGTACTTACTAAGAAAACAAAGCTAATTAAAATTGCTCTTTTTGTAAACATTGTTCTTTGAAAGATTAACGTTGCAATGCCTAATGGTATCAAGGCACGAGCATTTTTTGCTGGTCTCTCTCATCCCAAAGACTCTAAATGCAGAGTTTGATCTTGGTGGTGGATTTTCCAATATGCTTCTCTTTTAGGAACAAACTGCAGTTTAACACAGGCTGAAAAGTTTTTTTCCCTTGTTCAGAGAAACAAGCTCAGATGCCTGAGACACTCAGCTGTTAATCTATATTTATAGTCAGTGTGATAGCAATAAAAGCCCTTCACAACCAAGCCACAGCTCCGAGTTCATAGTTCAGAAAGGGTCACAGAAAGACAACAAGGGGAATAATCAATGTAAATCCAGCCCTGAACTTTTAGACTGGCTCTCATCAGAAGGCAATGAGAAGTCAGACGGAAAAGAGAGTTAAAAGGACAATTCCACACAAATCAATGCAGAGAGACAGAGGAACAGCTCTTAAAACTGGATCAATGTCTCTTTTCTTGCCCCTACTGAGAAGCTATGATGCCAGCCTAAGCCATGACTTCAAAAGGTGTTTGGGTGCCAGTTGAAGAAAAATAAGCACTGAGAAATGTCTGATGGATACAGGGAAAGCGATCCAAAACCTCTGGAATGTTGTACATGAGAAAGTAACTATTTATGCCATTGAAACTGCCGTTAAAACATTCAAATCAGAGCATCAGGGTGAGGAAAGCTTAGCTCTGATGGTGGTGTTTCCTTAGTGAGGTATTTGTTAGGTGGCAGGGAAGAGCACAAATCTGGGCAGGAGCTCCTCAGGCAAGAGCAAGAGGAAAGAAAAAGAAAGATTTTAATTTGGGGCCTCAGTTCAGATGTCCCAGAGTCTAGAGCCATTTGAAAGACTTTGGGGCACTCCACAGTCAGGGGATTTAATTTGAGGTGTCTTGAAGCCACTGAAATGTCACAAACAGCACTAAAAGTTTTGCAATCATTCTTTGGTGATCTATGCACAGGAGAGTCTATATAAAGTGTGAGTTCCCTCAAGAGGAGATTTTCTTTTGTGATGCATTTACCATATGAAGGTCCAGCTTAGTTTCAGAGGCACTAACACATAGTGTTATCTAAGAAAAGGAAAGAAAAGGAACATTCCTTGTATCTATGATGTGGATAGCAGGTAAACACTGTTGTTTCTCCAGCTCCTCAATGATACATAGCTCCCAGGAATCTCAAAAAACATCCTTCATCAAAATCTTCATCAAAAGCTTTCCATGGCCTCCCTCCCCAGGAAGCCTCAGAGCTCCAATATCTAAGAAAATTCATCTGACAATCCCTCAAAACCTCATATAAAACAATTTTGTTTTCACTGTAGTTCTCCTTTCTGCTCCAACAAAAATCATCACTTTATCTTTGCTTCTTGTCCCTCAGATACTGGAAGCTTCTGGAAATGCTGTGGTGATGTCAAAGACTTCGTTTAACCACTCACAACACAAAAGATCACAAGGGATCACAACACTCCTTCAGAAGTGGTAAACTGAGGCATTGAAATGACATTTAAATGACTGAGGCAATTATGTGAGGACATGTGAACTACTGACAGGCCATGAATAGATCCACTCTCCACTATTCTGTGTATTGGCTTTTTTAAAACAACACTCCTTTTGTCTTTGTAGAAGGACTTGGTGATTTCAGCTAATCTCTAAACTGACAGGGACCAGCCCAAAATCTACTCCAAAATGTTTCCAACAGCTGCCAGAGCTGTCATCTTGGCTTGAACCCAACTGGCTAAAACTCAGCCCTGAAGCTTTTGGCGATGACAGAATATATTTATTTTGTATTTAAGGAATAAAGCTAATTAATTTTTTAGACCTTGCTGAACATGAGACTCTTCCCCTTATTGGTGGCACTACTTACAATGGATCCTTTAATGCTTTTTATACTGACCAAAAGAAGAAAAAAAAAAAAAAAAAAAAAGGAAAAAAAGAAAAGAAAAAACGAAAATTAAAAAAAAACCCTGCAGCTTTAGCTGAATAAGGCATTTCCTAATGGTGGTACAGGACCTGGAAGCATTACAGCTAATTGAACTTACTGTTCTTGGAGTAGCCACACAAAGGTCAGGTTGTCTTAACAGCTTGTAGGCTGTCAAGCTGTATTTGTTCTTGAATACATACAGCAGTCCTTTCCACCCCAAGCAGTAATGACTCAGTGCACCCAGCTCCAAGAGCCCTGCTCGAGAGCCAATCCCTTTCTTACACTCTACTAAAATGGAAAAAGGCAGCAGCAAATACAGGGGGGTTTATCCCATGGGTTCCCACAGACTGAGGACGAGAAGAGCAATTATGTCACCTTCATTAATTGGGGCTGTCTGCCCAGGCACCACGTGTTTGTGGCAGGGTGTCTTACCCCCCACAAAAGCTTATCTGTTGTCTGGTATCCAGTCAGACAACTCAAGCAGGACAAACTGCCTTGCAGGGAGTTATTTTGGTGCCTTGGGGTAACCACTGCTCTGGCACCTCCCAACTGCCAATGAACATCCTGGTTTTGAATTGAGATTTGGCACATTAACCTGGATTTCTGACTGACAGCCACTCTTTTTGCGGCTATTAAAGCCACATCAGACTTTCACAAAGTAGAAATCTTCCATACATTTCCCTGTAAATATGTGGAGATTTTTCTGTGAGTGAGAATTTCACTTCATGCTTACTCCCAGGGGTAGGCTGAAGGAATCTTCACATTATCATCATTTTGTTGTAAGTTACGTTAGACTCCTAATCAATACTACTACTTTTGCTGGTTTTAATACAGGTACCTCGATATAGTGCAGTGTTTTATGTTATCCTGTAATCTACCAGTAGTTCCTTTAGTTTGTGCTGTGCATTAAGTAACTCTAATTAAGATCTTCTATCTGTTATCTCCTTAATAAATAATTTTTACACATAGATCCAGTTTGCCATCATTAAAGGTGGTGGGCAAAAGTGATTCCTTAGTGTTGTGAACATCTGAGTGCAAGGCAGGGTTTGTCTGAAGCTGCCACTCTCCCTGTGACAGCGTTTCACATGCATCAGGTACAAGTAATTCCCTCAGAGCAAGCCAGCACTTTGAGGAAGGCAAGCAGTGTGGATTGCAATGCAGCAGAAGATGAAAAACCTTCTACTCTTTTAGTAATCTCCACCAGTTTTCTATTACCCTTTCTGTTAGAAATAATGAAGTAAAGTATGAAGTGCCTGGCTCCAGCTTCTAGGCATTGATTTTTGTTGTGCTTTCTCCCTTTCAGAACCCTGAATGCTCAGTATTCTCCTGCAAGCACAGTACATGTACAGTGCAATAAACTTCCCTCTAAGTCTTCATTCTGATAATCTATACACACTTCTAGTTTTTTCCTACATGCTATTCTTTTCACCTTGGGATTTTTCCACATCCCTTTTGAAATGTGGCAGGAAGGGGTGCCTATTCTTGACCATTCAATGCAGAATGAAAACCTTCAGGGGATCCTCAGGGGGACTCACCTGTCCTGGATTTCTGCTGGGTGAAAAGGCCACTTGAGAGCACTCAAAGGAATATATCTAAAGATATGGGTCTGAAGTTAAAGTTATGCAATAACAGGTAAAAAATGGCAAGAAAACACCATAACCATGAGAATCAACAGCGTTAGGGAATCCTAGGGAAACTGATTCTTCCCTTTGACTACATCACGGACATAGAGAGACTCATCCCTGAAGTCTCTCACTGAAGGAGGTGCTTTAGCTGAGCTGTAATTAATCCTCACACATGCAACATTCAGGATCAGGACATATCACTGACAACCAGATGAATTTATTCCACTCATGTTTAAGCCACTGTTTCTTTGGGGCTCCCTTCTAAGTTCTGAAGTCCTTTTCTCAGCCCTTTTGAACCCTTAAGCAAGATTGATCTGGTAACTCAGTCTCTGCTCTTGCAATTGCTAAGTTGATTATCTTCCCTCACAGGTCTGCAAAGGCATTATTTAGCTTTCCTCAAACTTTAACTTCCTCAGATTGTCTGAGAAGCTGCCCCTTTCTTGAGCTATTTCTGTTCCAGCCTGACAGGAACAGTAACTAAAGCACAGGTCTATTGATTAAATATCCTTATTTTTTTCCCCTGCAACAGCCTACGGCATTTAATCAATATGGCAATGCCCCATATCATGGACCAGAGATACAATATCCAGTGATCATAAACTGCTCCAAGAAGTGGTATAAAGTGATTTTATGACCTGACACCTGCTAAAACATCCATTCTTAGTGGAATGGATACACGCATTTCCTTCTGCAAGCCAGTTACATAAAAAGAGCTGAACATCACATGGAGCAGCTGAATCACAGAAAAGACCCCAACAAGATTATGATTTCACATACATCAAAAGGAAACAGATTTTGCTAAAGCATTTCTATACAAAATGCCATTTATTTCTCAAAAGTGATGCACAAACACTTCCCAAGAGGAGAAGGACATGGCAGTCTATTGAACATTCTTTAAATGAATCCTCCTCCAATAACCCCTGAACTGCTCACAAGCTTATTCCTTTTTGAATTTAATTCTCCTCACAACCCTTTGGAGGAACTGGCTGGTAAATTTATCCTTGGGAATGTAGAGCTGATCTGTGTTAAAATAGTTTTTCAGTACAATAATGCCACTCAGGGTGATTATTCTTGAGCCTATGTAGAAATCAGTGAATATCTCTCTGCAGATACACCTGTTTGTAGTAAAAAAAAAAACAAAAAACAAACCCACACCAAATTAACTAAATAACAGCACTAATAACTTGGAAGCAAATACTGGAAATAGGGTAGTGGCAACTGTTACAAGTGAAAACAGATATGAACAAAATAATATTTTTTCCCACTCAAGGCATGGTTAAAAATGATATTTTTGTGCACCTGCTTAAGATCATGGTCCATGTGGCAAGGATTTTTAGTGGTCAGAGGACATGGTCTTTTATCAATGTCTTAATTGCTCGGTTGGAGTTTGGCAACTGAGACTAATTGTAAAAACTTAGTGGTCATCAGCAGAACTCAATATTCATCAGCTCAAAGCTCTTGAAAAATTAAAGGACCAATCGATTTCTATGGAAATCTTAGGAGAAAAGCCAGGGTTATTTATCTTATAGAAGACCCATGAAAGACTGGAAACAAAAATTATGCTGGTGGTCACTACTAAAATCTGCTTTTTCCTAAAGCTTGTCGGTCATTTTATCAGCAAATCCATGAAAAATAAACTCAGTGATTGTCAGTCCTGACATAATCATGACCCTGTTCTGAAAGAAAAAACTTTTTAAAACTTCCGCACTTAGTCCTATTTAGCTACAAGGAAAGATGTGTATTTAAAACATTCCTTCATTCCCCACCATCTCCTATTTCAGCCCCCCAGGGCAAAAATCTTTAGGATTAAACCTGATTTGTTTGGTCATAGCACAGACTGTCTATTGAGGGACCTCATGTTAGGGAGCACTTTGGGCTACAAACCAAAAATATTCAGTGTGAAAGGTTCAACTCACTTGACAGCAATAACCTAATAGCCAGGTGGCTGAAAAACCACAGTCACTGAATCCTGAATTAGATCTTTTAAAAGGGGGAGGACCTCCTAAAGGCACTGATCTTTTTCAAGTGGTTATAAAGCAGAGCTTGAGAATTGGTCTAGCACAGGTTCAGAGAGAGATCCCTGCAGCCAGCCTAGCCCTCCTCACACTCCTCAGAGCCTGGAAAAGGATAGAGATGCTTTTTTGGATATTGGCTTGTTTGGTTGTTTTGTTTTTAATTTTAGCTGTCTGCTGTAGAATAATGTGATTGGCATCCAAGTACAGGATGAGTGAGAAACAAAATAAACCGAGTGACAGTGACTTCCTTCAGATTATTCCATATTTATGCAGTTATTAGGAATGTTTAAGAACGTTATATATGCAATTCTCAGGCTGGTGTGATAAAAGGTTGAAAAATTATGTACAATGCATTCACATTTAACTTGGAAAGACCTCTTTCGCCTTTAGATATTTTGCAATAGCTCAAATTTTTCCTTTCTGCCCTATCCTCATAATTATTGTGAAAGAACACACTGATTAAATTTTTTTTCAAGGTCATTTTCATCTTTTGCTTTAACATTTGCATATAACAGAAACATCCAGCCACTGCTTCTGAAATGAGGGGGACAAAAGCAGGGAGATTTGAAGAGACTTGACAGGAAACCAGCCCTTTGCTTTCAAAGGGGGGAAAAAATCAGTAATTACATGTGCAGTTCTCATAAGCACAGCAGGGATGGTACATAATGCCACAAAAGTACAAATTTATAAAAATCTGATCAGCTGAATGACATTTTAAAAAATGCTGCTTTCTGGGGGGTTCTGATTTGTTAAAGTCCATTGTAGATTTCTGTGAAACACACTTCCCTGTAATTTAGTTTGATGCACCTGAAAATTAGAAATGTAAGCACTCCTGGGAGGTGGCTGTTGCTGGTAACAATAAGGAAAAGTTCTGCTTTCACATCCCTGAAGATACATTTGGAAAAAGTTCAGATTTCAGCACTTAGTCCAGTTTACAGGGGTGTAAGTCAAGGTAAATATTGCACAGTAAAATAGTAATTTAAACCTCCAAAAATACACCATGAGCAAAACAAAGCAAATTAACAAAGTAGTCCTATAACTTGCATTTATCCCAGAGTGAAACTGGGAAAACTGAGACTGAAATGTACCTTTCTTCAGCTCTAAATGTAACTACAGAAACCATCTGTAGTTTGATTTGGCCACTAGATCTGGACACACAACAAGAAATATTTTTTTCAGATAAGGAGAAGGAAATCTATTCTAAGTTGGATTTTCTGCACCATTCTTTGTTAGGAGGTGAGCTCAGCTGGAAGTGGACTGTTTATAAGAAATTAATTAAAATGTAAAAAATCAGAAACAGCTATAAACATAGAATTTCCGTGAAGAAAGAAAGGAGCTACAGGATAAACGTGAAAGAAGCAATTGTTTTAATCCTATTAAGAGCTCAATTAATGCAATTAAAGAAACATATTTCAATTAGGGCATGTTTCAAGCTGCCTTACTCCAAGGCACTTCTCCCTGTGGTACCACCCTTTAGCACACCAGATTTAAAATTGAGGTTGGCACTGGCAGCACAATCCTTCTGTCCCATTTATCCATCAGGAATTAATTTTCTTTTCATAGTTTTAATAATGTGGGCCTAAAGGATTTAGACATGTGGAACAGGAATGTAGGTAGGATCTATCACAAGTTCAGATTTCTTAATTTCTGGTAGAACAAACGCCCTCGGTGTTCTTTTGTTAGGAGGGTGCAAAGCAAACAGAGGAATAATTTTTATGTTTCCTGTTTGAGGAAGAGGAAGGAAGACTTTTGAGGGCTGAAAACCCAGCCTTGATAAACTGAACTCATTCTGGGGAATTATGGCTGTGGCCAGGGCTGGTGTTATGGGATGAAGGAGCAATGGGCACCTGACTTTAAGAGAAGGGAGGTGCTTGTTTTGCTCAATGAAACTCTCAGAAAGGTCGGGGGAAATGTAGATTATTTCTTTGTGAAGCTCCCTGCCAAATCTTGGACTCTGAAAAAAATAAGCTAACTGAGCAGGGAGAGGGAATAATTCAGCCTGGATCCACCCTGGGTTCAGGAAAATCCCAAAACTGCCCCACACCCACAGAAAACACCTTTTCAGTTCCTAATTAAGTTTGGTACTCTGGACATCATTTGGTAAAGTATGTCCTTAACTTTTCATGGTGTAGGGAGAACCGGAATCACCTGAAGAGCACCTTCCCGTAAAATTAAAAATGGAATTTCTAATGTGAAACATTGACTTTCGCATTACCATCCCTGAGCTCTCTCTGAATATGGGGTAAATATATGTAGAACTTCAGTAATGAAGAAATAGGAAATGCTGATTGTAAATGAGGGGGGGAAAAAAAAAAGCTTAAGTGATGAAACATCAAGGTACTTCCTTTTTTCCCAAGTGCTTCCATAAGATTTATTTTGCCATTGATTCACCCTGTTCATTCCTCAATTTGAGGTAGATTAAGAGAAAAATCATGAGGGGAAGGCAGCTTTTCACCCTGAAAAGCAATTTTCTGTTTGGCTTGGGGAAAAAACCAACCAACCAACCAAACAAACAAAACCATAACAAGAAAGGAAGAAAAGTGAGAAATAAAACTATGTAGAAGTTCAGTCCAAGAGACCTCACAGACCTGGGAATGAAAAATTTTAAATGAATCACTGATGTGCTCTGATGGAGAACGCTATGGAGGAGAAATGAAAGGAATATAAAACAAACAAACAGGAGTTTGTTTCAGAGGAAAATTGGCTTGTTGTCAAGAGCAGCATCTGCAGAAGAATTACAGGGCTACCTCACACTCAGCACTTCTGGCTACCAGATGCTCACCAGCTGAGGTCATGAAGACATCTTCACCACAGGGCATAGATGTGCACATCTGAACCTCGCTGGATTTTCATGCATTAGTCCAGAAAAAAAAAAATGGAAAAAAAACAACACACACACACACAAAACAACAACAACAAAAAAAACCCAAACAAACAAACAAAAAGTCCCAGCAAAAAGCCACAAAATGACACACCAAAAAAACCCCCTGAAAATTCCATAAAGGAATGGAATGTATTCGCTTATTTTAGGCAACCTAAAAATTGTTGGCAGCTGAGCAATGAAAAATTCTTCTCAAACAAAGGAAGAGTTATGGCAAAGTTAGTCATCCTCCCATCCCTTTTTCTGGTGAAGGTAGAAGTGGCTAAACCTTGATGGACAAAATTAATGTAAATGCAAGGAAGACACCATAATTCACTGCTGCTGCTCCCTTCTGCTTTCATTTTGAGCATCAATGGGTCACAAATTGACTTGCTTTACATGTAGACAAATGGGTTTGGAGGGGAGCATCCACACTTATGAAAAGGCTGGCAAAGAAGCTACAGGTGGAACTTTTAGGAAAACGCTGGGAGAAAACATGGCCTAGGGAGACAAATTAATTAATAAATAGCAAAAAAAAACCCCACATAATTTTTTTTTTTTTTTTTTAGTAATTAGCAAAAATCAAACGAAATGTGTTAGACTAATATTGTGGCAGGAGATGTTAATGCTTCACAAAAATACACTTGGAAAAAGCCATTCAAGCAATTGATCAGTTTGGCAGGAGTGAAGAATAATTCTCACAGGTGTATAGAATATTCCCATATTTTTCTTTGAAACATGGAAAAAAAAACCAAATCAACAAAAAATGAAAGAAGAATGAGACCAATGAATATACTGGAGTGCTGCTGAACCATTCCCAGCTGGAGGTGGGACAGGGCTTGTTCCAGATGTTGGTGGGATGGGTGATGGGCTTTGCAGTGCAATCCTCAGCCAGCTACAGAACAGAGCATTCACACAAATACTATCTAAAAAAGAGGGAATGAGACAGTGCTAATGGCAGGGGAATTGGAACTAGGTGATCGTTATGGTCCCTTCCAATCCAAACCATCCTATGATTATCCCAAAGAAAGTCCCAGGAAGTTTGAAATTAAATGTCTTTTGGTGATTGAAAGGAAAGTGAAAAAAATGCCATTAAAGTAAATCTCGGTTCTGGTTTAAAATCCTGTGTTCTTGACTGTCAGTCACATCCAGCATGGACATTCCATGGCCACACAGGAGCAGTAGGAACTTCCCTCCACCTGCCACCTGTGGGGTGTAGACATCCATTTATACATTTAGTGCTGCAGCCTCTGTTTTGCCAGCAGGGACATCCACACTGGGATTAAAAAACCCCCAATGTATTTCACTGCCACAGCAGAGCTGAATCGATCTGCAGCTTTCCCCAGGCTGACACCTGATGGGGCCTTCAAATGCCAGCACATTTTGTCAGCAAGGTGTCAAGCCAGACCCAGCTCAGGGTGCAGCTTAACTGCACATAAATGTGCTCAGCGTGCTGACAGAGTTAATGAACCTGCAGAGGGCTACAAAGGCTTCATCCTGGGGGAAAAGGGGCTCAGGGAGGATCTTACCACTCTCTACAACCCCCTGAAATGAGGATGTAGCCGGCTGGGGGTTGGTCTCTGCTCCCAGGCAATCAGAGACTGGAAAAGGGGACATGATGTTAAGCTCCACCAGGGGAGGACATTGGAAGAATTTCTCCACTGAAAGGGTGATCAGACATTGGAAGGGGCTGCCCAGGGAGGTGGTGGAGTCACCACCCCTGGAGGTTTCTAAGGAAAGATGGAATGTGGCACTCAGTGCCATTATCTGGTGGATAAGGTGAGCGTTGGACCTGAGGATCTCAGAGGTCTTTTCCAGCTTATTTAATTTTGTGATTCTGAGGTTGAGGTGTTTTGGGGACTTGGGATGAAGCTCATCTAATACAAATTGTTGTTTGGTGTATTGTTACAGTTGAAGTTACACAGATTTTTCAGGCTACTCAGGTCATTTCCTGATACTCTATCCCTGCCATATCCCTCCCCATCTTTTATCTTGCTCCAGGTACGTTCAATAACTTGGGATCAGCCTTTTCTCCCAGGCAGTCAGGGGCAGGACGATGAAAAACAGCCTTCAGTCATGCCAGAGAAGGTTTAAGCTGATATTAGGAAAAAAGTCTTCACTGAAAAAGTGGTTAAACATTGGAACAGGCTGCCCAGGAAAGTGGTGGAGTCACCATCCCTAGAAGTGCTCAAAAGATGAGCAGATGTGGCACTTTCTGATATGGTTTAGTGGGCAAAGGTGATTGAAAGGTCATTGGTCAAAGGTTGGACTCAGTGACTCTGGAGGTCTTTTCCAACCTCAACGATTCTGTGATTCTGTGATAAATAAGCCTTTCCTTCCAGCTTCAGGAGGTGACTCCTTTTCTTATTGCTCTCCATTAACAGATCTGAAATAATTTTGGTTTGCCTTCATTATGAGGAAATCTTTCAGGGATTGGAACTGCATTTAGAAGGTGGACCAGTCATGAAGCAAAATTTTACAAGTTTATGCCTGTTTCTCTCTGAAAATCCATCTGTGGATGGCTACCCAAGGGCCAACATTTTATTCATTTGTGAAAAACAAAGGAGGTACACCAGAATTTTTTTATCTGCTCGAGAACACCAACTCAACAACCTCTTTCTATTGTTCGATCCTAATTAGCTTTGGATAAGCAATAAAACAAGGAAAAACAATAAAACAACACCCACTGCTGAAGGCAGTGCTGCTGGAAAAGGCTGGGAGATATGTTGGAGACCTAATCCAGTTCCTGGTGTCCACTGGGTGTTTATGGCAATGGTGATGGATGCAGCAGGCTGAGTGCCACAGCCAGCAGGCAAGGCAGACATTTCACTACACCTGGGGCTGGGGAGAGAGCTGAGGGATGCCTCAGCTGGTGCAGGAGCATGGTCAGAGTGGGGGGTGTGTTCTGCTTGCTTTCTACCAAATTATTCCTGTCCCAATTCTACAGTGATTCTCCAGGTTCATGGCAATGACACCAAAAGCAGGCTGTGACTTGGTGGCTCTTTTGCTGCATGCAGGAAAGTATTCCAAGTACTCAGAGAACAACTTAAATTACACTAAAGAAAAAAAAAGAAAAAAAGGTAAGCTCGACTTTGTATCCTACATTGTTCTGCTTTGTATTTCTCTGTGCTCTCATTTCCTGCTGCATAGATCAATCTGCTGCCTGGTCTTGGGCATGCTGCTCTCATTTCCAAATCCTTGGACTTTCAGGTCTTACTTTATGGCTTGCTGCTGATCCTCTGCTATGTTTAAATCCTCTCTAAATGCAATACCCAGAATTCAATGTCTTCCCTGCCAACACAATTCAGCTTTATGCAAGCAGTCCCTATATTCAGCATCCTTTTTCTCTCTACAGTGAATTTCCAGGTTGATACAGGAATACGTCATCCCTCCTTTGTGCTCCAGCATATCTGTTCCTAAAAGTTGTGAATTCTAGTGTCCATTTATAGAGGCTCTCAGACAATTAATGACCATCACTTCTGTGATCATGGTGGAAAAGATTTGTTTCCATGTGTTATTTGGGATTAGTCTCTATCAGAGCCCAAGGGTCCAAGTAGTGCTTCAGTTCCCTCTTCATTTTGACTCTATTATCTCTTTTAGCACCAAAACCCACCCTGTCTTATAAAATTAAGAATTCATTTTGGCTGTGGAAAAGTAGCATCAGTAGTAAAACAGCTATTCAATATCCTCACTGACCACACCACAGCTTTTTCAAAATCTATGGGTCAAAAAATGTTCTTTCTGTTTATAAATGTATCTCCCCCGGAAAAAAACAACAGGAAAAGACAAAACAAAAAAGCACTGAATTGAACAAGTTCATCACTGACTGGATCATCAGAAATAAAATTTAGGTTTTTCTTGACGCATAAATACCAGAGCTGGTGAACACAGGGCTCAGCTTTCTCAAAAACCATTCAAAGTGATGAGCAAGTTTATGCATCCCTGAGAGAATTTTTATTTTGTGTTGCCAGGGAGCTGCAAGCCCAAGCTGATCATCGAGGGAGGGCAAACCAGGAAAGGGGGGGACAGGAAGGGGAGCTGGGGCAGCACCTCCCCACCAAGGGCTCAGTCCCACAGCACCCAAGCAAGAGCAGAGCAGGTGCAGTGACAAAAATCAGGGTCAGGGAGCTCCAGAGAGGAAATAAAGGAGATCCAAGGCCAAGACAGAGAGACAAATGAGTGAGCTGGGTAGGGTTCAGCATAGTGCCTGGGCAGGAAGGGCAGAGAAATGGCACAGCTCAGGCAGGGACCAAGAGCAAGGGACTGATTTTCAGTTTATCTCTGAGACAAAGAGGTGCTGCTCCCATGGAGGTATCTCACAGCTCTGTAACCAAGGATGCAGAGGGGTGTGTCTCAGACCTGGCCTAAAATCACAGTGGTACAAAACCCTGGGGCAAAGGGAAAAAAGGCAAAGGGTGTCTGTGCACAAACTTTGGCACAAAGCAGCTGCTCCTGTGCTCATAACTCACAAAAGGATGAGGCAGAGGCACAAATGTGGCTCTTCATCATCCATCCATTCTTTTGGGTGCAGCTTTGTCCTGTTTTCCCAAGGTGTGTAGTGCCCTTTCCCAGAGGAGTGTTTGGATACTGTCCTCTTTCTGCATGGGAGATGTCCCTGCTCATTGCAGGGGGTTGGATTAGATGACGTTTAAAGGTCACTTTCAACCCAAACCATTCTATGTTTCTATTTCATAATTTAATCATGAGGACATAAACAGGCCTTGGATTCACAGGACAGCCCCTGGCCTTATTTAATTCAGCAGTAGGGATACATTCCCTCCTGAATTCTACCATCACATTCGTTTTCCCTCTTCCTATAAATCCTCCTTATTTCCAGCCCTGATGTTAATCAAACATAACCAGAACTCAGAATTCCAACAGCTTGTTAAAGTGAAATGTGGTGATTATCTGCTACCCTTAAAGGAGAATACAATGCCAGCTCCCACAAATGTCAAATCAATGCCTGTGTGGCTCAGCTGCCTCATCCAAAGGACTGTTGAGGACACCCACCATGATTTTATTGACTACACTTCTATGGAAATAATTTGGAGAACAATCCGGGACACCTGGAAGCCATGTAGAAAATACTGGGATAAAGTGATTTATGGGATTTAATGGCTTTAAGCTGAAGGAGGGTAGATGTAGATGAGATGTTAAGAAGAAATTCTTCCCTGTGAGGGTGCTGAGGCCCTGGCACAGATTTCCAGAGAAGCTGTGGCTGCTCCATCCCTGGAAATGTCCAAGGCCAGGTTGGATGGGGCTTGGAGCAACCTGGGATAGTGGAAGGTGTCCCTACCCATGGCAGGGATTTGGAACTGGATGATTTTTAAGGTCCCTTCCAAAGCCATTCCATGATTCCATGATTTCTCCCTGACAGCCAGTCTAAGCAGGGCTGACAGAAAATGCTGAGTCTCATCACCTTTGTCAAACTAAATCAGCAATTTTGGTCCCTAAGGCAGTTTCCTAAGAGGAACACGTTTCTTTGGAGAGGAGAAGGCAGGAAAGGAGGAGAGGATGAGAATGAAAACCAAAGAATGATTCACAGCTGCAGCATTTTCTGATTAGATAATGATGGTTTGTGATACAATATGAACATGTCCTGTTTACATTGGACCTTGCAGCCTGATCTGACAGGCAACAGTAAAAGCAATTATACAAACACCATTCCTGAAATATGTTTCACTAGATACTGTTACAGATATCCAGTGCTAGAGACTTTAAAATCTCCCCAGAAAGTATTTCAATCTCCTTATCATTAAACAGCTTTTCTTAATATCAGCCCTGATTCTTTCTTGCTGCAGCTTAAGTCCATTACTTCTTGTTCTTCCCAACTGTAATAAACAAAAAAAAAGCAGTGATTATTCTTTTCCACTTCGCAGCAGACTTTTTATGTACCAGGAGACCTTTATCTTCAACTCCATCTTTTCTCTTTTAGCTTAACTCTCTTTGTAATCTTCCCTCTGCAGGCTGGCTTGGCAGCTCTTGGATCACTCCTGCTGCTTTCCCATGCCCTCAGTAACTGCCCCGTGCCTCAAAGGGGGGCCCAGCACCAGACAGAAGATTAAAATGGCCTATTCTAATGTGATGAAGACTCACTCAAAAGCCACATTAGGATTAATTAATTTAATAGAGAGTTGAATTAATTAAAGCCGCATTAAAGTCAAATTAATTAGAGAATTATTTTTTTGAGGAAACTAAAGCTTGTGTTCTCAACCCAGGCATAATAACCTGCCCTGAAATGTGCTCTCTCCAGCTCAGTGTGGCTCACTCCCACCTAAAGACAAACATCTGGATATGAGATGCCCTGTGGGATCTGGCACATCCACACAGACCTGAGGGATATGGCACAGGCCATGTCTGAGGCTGGGACAGACCCCATAGTCTGGGGGGTCCTATGGCATCACTGATCCCATCCTGCAGCAGCCATATGAAATCAAAATGCTCCCTAGATCTCTACTGAAGATGTAGGGCACCTTGGCAGCACAGCCAGTGGTTAATTCCTAATTTGGATACACCCAAAGTTAGTGGAGTTGGATCCCACCTCATGCATCAGCTGAGCTGTGATCAATTCCACGTTCATGACCATTGCTTGTGGCAAAGAGAAGCAGCACTTAAGATTTTCTTCTGCTTGAGATGTAAGGAAGCCATGCAGATAGTCACCAAAAATTAGGTTTAATTGTTTCCTCGCTAGATTCAGATCTATTTAAATCTTGCCTGGATGGGGAGAAATATAGCCTAGCATTAAAAATATTGCAATCCTTCAAACTAGAGCAAGATTAGCATCCTTATACTACTCAATATTCAATAATAAACCCTTTTAAAGGCACAGCTGGGAAGAGTCAGGGAAAGCTTGGAGACTGTGAGTAGAATTTAAGATTTCTCTGCTCAGAAAAAAATAAACTTACCTGCACACTCATGAATTCCCCCAGTCCTATTATATCAGTAAATGTGATCTGTGTGGTGGAAAAAGCTCTATTCTCCTTCTATTAATGTGCCTTTGACATCAGTGAAAGCCTGAAGTTACAGATTATTTCTTTTCTTTAAACTCTTAACCAAAAAAAAAAAAAAAGTTTCAGGGAAAGGGTAATATCCACTGGGACAGACTCTAAAGAGGAAAGATAAATATAAATGGAGTTTATTTTACTTTTTATATGTGTCAGGTCTATGTAAGAAAAATGTCTTCTAGAGTAAAAAGAACTGATGCAAGAATTGTGTCTTGTAAATGGACAGCACTGTTGTCTGTAAAAAGGAAGAATGATACGTTGTGGCTCACTAGACAAAAAGGAAAATATGAAGACTATAAAGAATATACCCAAACCCACTAAAAATAGATCAAATGCAGCACTTACTGTGACATAAAAATCATAATGAATTTTTGACCCACCTTTTAAATTGTTTTTTCCTAGAGTAATCTTAAAAAAATATAAAAGTGAAGTCATGCTCTAAGAAGAGGAGCAGGTTCCTGTAGATGTTTCTCAGTCTCCTAAAATCATTCCACAGAAAACCTTACTCCCTTAATTCCCCAGCAGGGAATAAAGGAATGACTGAACCTTGTCAAAGGCTCGAGCTGCCAATCCTGAACTCCTAACAGGGTGTGAGGTAAGACAAAACTAAGAGACATCAGAGCTGGCTGTACAAGAACAAACTTCTACAAATCTTCTAAACAAGGACAACCCTCATGTGACAGAATTTAGAAAATATTTCTCTGAAGACCAAGAAACCAAGTGTCTCTTTGTTGAAGGAAATCCTTTCTCTTCACAAAGAGAGATTGCAGTGACTCTTTCAAAGAGAAATGAAATCCCAAATTGTCCCACCCTGCTCAGAATTCCTTGCTTTTCATTCCTCAATTCTATATCATGTCTGTGTGGATTTATGTATTTTAGTTTCACTGAAGGTTTTAATTCAGCCCTCACATCTTTGAGCACCCCTGGGCCTGTGTGGGTGGGGCTCAGGGGGATTTTGCATCTCAACACCTTCCCCCTCCTCTTTGAGCCATGGAGAGTTCCTTCATCACTTTATTGATCATTTGTTGAATGCATTGGAGCAAACAAGGCACCATTATTAGCACAACTATTATAGCTAATACATATAGACCTATTTTTAAGAGCTTATTCTGCCATGATGTTAAATTCCATCTATCAAACAAGCTATTTCTCCAAGTCCCATCATCAATTCTAATTTTGGACACAAGACCAGGATGTCAAGTCTCCCTTTGTCGAAGGAAATCCTTTCTCCTCACAAAGAGAGATCTGCAGTGACTCTTTCAAAGTGAAATGAAATCCCAAATTGTCCCACTCCATGCAGAACTCCTTGCATTTCATTCCTCATTTCAAAATGTTTCCAAGAGCTTTGCATGTTGCTGAAGTCAGATTTAGAAAGTCTATAACTGACTCTTTTCTCCTCTGGAGCACAAGTTGAATGTAACAATTCCCATTCTCCAATTCTGATAGTGCCAGGCCACGACCCAAGAGCTGTGCTACAAAGGTGTCCTACCAGGCCTGTGATTTCTTTCAGGAATATGGAAAACACCTTTGATTAAAGTACTTCCAGGCTTTGTCAAAATGGAAATAAAAGCAATTTCATTTTCTGCAGCTTTTTTTCCCCCTTACACATCATTTTCCCTTCGTGGTCAATACAGTTATCAAAGCACAACAGGGGAATAAGCATTTACTTTCTCAGCTACTTCCTGACCACTGGAGATGCCCCAGGTTCTTTGCAGCATTTAAACACAGCTGGCACAGGTGACATGTGATTTGAGGAGGAACAACAGTCTTCCACAGCAGAAGCCAGAAAGGCAGCAGGATTCCCTACTCAGTACAAAAGGATACTAAATATTAGGTTTTAGGCAAAGAAGTCAAACTCTCCCTGTCTAGTAAAGTGGTTTTTTGAAGGTACTTGTCTATCAGCATGAAAGCAAGACATTCAACTCCTGGGCACTGCTCATCACAGACTGAGGTACAATATCCAAGAGAAACAGGATGAACAATCTTCCAGACGCATGGGAAAGGAAGTTTAGCCTGCTTTCTTCCAGCTGCCTAAATTTTCAATACCAAGTCTGATGAGATGACACCAGGTACTGACAGCAGGTCCCTTACACTGCCCCTGTGGAAAGATGGACTGCTAAACTGCTGCTCATCAAGTAAATCAAGTTAAAAATCACGACACGGGAACAGGAATATAAGTCTCCACAGTGGAATTCAATTATTACTTTCACTGTGGTCTTCAAAACCAATGTGGCATCTTTAGAGTCACCCAATGATTTGGGTTGGGAGCAACTTGAAAGATCATTTCATTCCAAACCCCCCACCATGGGCAGGGTCACCTTCCACCATCCCAGATTGCTCCAATCCCCATCCAACCTGGCCTTGGACACTTCCAGGGATGGGACAAGGCAGAGCTTCTCTGGGTGATATGTGCCAAGGCCTTCACTCTCACCGTGAAGAATTTCATCCTTATATCTAATGTAAACTGACTCTTTGTCAGTTTAAAGACATTGACCCTTGTCCTGCCACTCCAGGCTCTTCTTAAAATTCCCTCTCCAGGTTTCCTGTCCCTTTGGGCACTGGAAGGGGCTCTAAGGTCTCCCCAGAACCTTCTCTTCTCCAGGCTGGACACCTCCAGCTGTCGCAGCCTGGCTCCAGAGCAGAGGTCTCCAACCCTCTGAGCATCTTCATGGCCTCCTCTGACTCAATGACACTTTAGTGACTTTACATTAAATACTTGAGGAATGATGGCCCTGCCTGGGCAGTGTCCCTACACCAGAAAGGAAAACTTAGCAGGAGAACACTGCTGCCTGCATATGCAGATTTTCAGCAGAGGTTTCCAGTACAAACACTGACCAACCCTGACCATTTTGCTGCTTGATGAGATGTGACAAGCTCACAGCCCAGTGCAATAACACTTCAGGCTACACAGCTGGGACTCAAGGATACTTAAATTCTGTTCCTCATTTCCATGGATCCCAGGTAGAGATGCATCTCTACTGATAATATTCCTAACTCCTTGGTATCCCCAGCCCATTAAGAGGTAAGTTTAATACAATTTCTCAAAGCTTTGACCTTTGAGCAGGGCAATTTATTATATGTGCTGCCACTGGGCACAAAGATGAGTCTAAGTGTGGTTTTCCAGTCAGTAACCAAGGATTTCCATTCATTCCTCTGTTAAATGAGGCCATTAAGAGAAATGTAACTCACTAGTTTATGCTGCTGCTAGCAAGGGAAAATTGCTTTTTAATCTCTGACCCCTCAAAATGAAATTGTACCCTGGAAAGAGATTCTGTTAAACAAATGAATTAGAAAAACAAAAGACAGTCTGATTTCCTTCTGCCATCTCTGACTTGTCACAGATCAGACCTGTTCAGAGCTTTCAAATAGAAAATTCTTGCCTTTGAGATACTGAATGCAGGCCACCACAATCAGTGTAACTGATATTCTTAAAATAACAATATTCTTGACTTAGAACAGCCCCAGTGCTGCATTTCACAAAGGTGAACAGTCATTAAAATCTGTGTCCTACCTAATCATCTTCTCACCAGAGAAAACAGTTTGATCACCAATGGTTCACCACTGAGCTTGCCCCCAAGTCTTTCATATCACACCAAACCACAGAAAGGTTTGGGTCAGGAGGAACCTTAAAGATCATCAAGTTCCAACCCCTTTCCATGGGCAGGGACACCTTCCACTATCCCAGGGTGCTCCAAGCTCCATCCAGCCTTCCCTTGGACACTTCCAGGGATGGGGCAGCCACAGCTTCTCTGGGCACCCCGTGCCAGGGCTTCAGCAGCCTCAGCAGGGAGGAATTTCTTCCTGATATCCAATCTAAACATGTAATCTGTCAGTTTAAAGCCATTCCTCATTGTCTTAACACTCTGCCCTTGTAAAAGCGCCTCTTCAGATTTGTTATATTCCCCCATAAGCACCTCAAAGCCACAGTTAGTTCACGCTAGAGTCCTCTCTTCTCCAGGCTGATCAATCACAAATTTCTCAGCCTTTCCTCACAGGAGAGGTGCTCCGTCCTTCAAATCATGTTCATGGCCTCCTCTGGATTCCTTCCCTTCTCCACTCATGCCCCCATCACCTCCTTCTTGAATGGTTTGTGCTTAAATGAAAAATGAGTTCACAGTGGATAATATTTTTTTCTCTCCCAAAAATGTCACAATTGGTCTTCTACAATAAAGGAAAAACAACAACAACAACAAAAGACTAAGCTACTACCTGAATCAGGCGTCTCTCCCTTTTGGATGGTACAAATGAAGAGATGTTCTGCTGTGATTAAAAATGGCCTGAAAGATTTTTCTTTTACACACCGGAACACACAACTGCACGACATCCAAAAGCTCTAAACAACCCCCTTTTTAATAAATATTTGATCACACGGATCCATTATTTACAGAAAACAAAGAGAGTTTTAAATAAATGTTGTGGCTCAGACCTTGCTGAGGTTAAGTTGCTGCATTCACACAGTTCATTTATCACACGGACTGGCGCTGACTCGAACACCGCTTCCCATGGAAAGCAGCTGTTTTGTAAATGGCTGCATTAAAATACAGAGGAAAGGCAGGCAAAGACAGAAGCTGCTTCAAAATGAAGCACTCTAAAAAATCTGAAAACTCAGCCTGCTGTTCATAGGGAGCCAGTGAGCAAGGCAAAAAAGGAGGCAGAAGTTTTATCCCAACTGAGTGCTGCTGGTGAAGGAGCTGGAGCATGATTCTGATGAGGAGAAGCTGAGGGAGATGGGGGGACTCATCCTGGAGAAAAGGAGGCTCAAGGAGAACATTTTTGCTCTCTACAGCTCCCTGACTGTAGAGAAGGGGTAGCCAGGTCAGTGTCAGAATTTTCTCCCAGGTAAAAAGTTACAGGTTAAGGGGAAATGGCCTCAGGTTTTGCCAGGGGAGGTTTAGAACAGATATTAGGAAAATAATTCTTCACTGAAAGGGTTGTTAACCACTGGAACAGGCTGCCCAAGGGATTGGTGGAGTGACCATCCCTGTAGACATTTAAAAACACATCAAGATGTGGCATCTGGGGACATGGTTTAGTGGTGGACCTTGCAGTGCTGAGTTCACAGTGGGACTGGATAATATAAGTAGCCTTATCCAAATGAAATTATTGTTATTCCTTTAATCAATGAAAGCACTGCCCTAGACAGCTTTGTTTGCTGCCCAGACCATGCTGCCAAGACAAAGGGAGCCTGAAGGAAGGGACAGGCCTGCATCAGCAAGGATTTGCTTTAAGGCTCTGTAGAAATACAGACCACGTTGGGGCACATCTGACAGGAATTACAGGCAAACATCCATATGTGGAAGGTTTTGAGCAACCTGGGCAAGCAGATTACTGGGATCATTGTAAGGGAATGGAATGCTTGAGGTAGCAGTGGTGCTGGCAGCCATGCTTCAGCAGGAAAGGACTGGGAGGTTGGAAGTGGCAGAAAAAATAATAAAAAATATGGCTTGATGGGAGAGGGAAGGGGTAGAATTAACACAAGTGCTATGGGGAAGAAATTGCTTTGAAGCTGAAGAAATTCAGTCTGAGTGGGAAACCAAGGCAGAGGTTCCTGAACTGACCTGGTGTGAATGTGTTGCTGTGGACTGAGAGACAGAAAGTGGTGAGAGATTTGAGACATAAAGGTTTGAGAAATTAAAACAATTTGTGCAGGACTTCTTTTCCTAACTGGAGTTTGTGGTACAGAGCCACAGACTGTGGCTCTGTATGGTGGTAAAGTTTCTTCTGCTGAAGAGGAGGATTAAGGCTCAGTCATGTAATTAAACAGTCACTTCAGTAATGGCTTTTGCTTGGAGTCCTTACAGAGCCCCGAGTTCCTACTGTGGCTTTAATTCAGCTGCCATCACTTTCACAGGCAGGAAGAAAGAATAGCTTTGTAATCCCCCAAATGAAACTTCCAAGTGCTAATTACCCAGAGGAGCTGCAAACTCAGCCACGCTCATGGTGGTGACAAACACGGACAAACAGCAACACGAGGCTGATTGTTTATGTTGCAGTGGTGATGTTACATCTCTGTCACAAATCTGCCATACAAGCACCCAGCCTTTTCTTATCCTAGGAGATCACAGAATCACAGAACTATGGAGTTATTTAAGTTGGAAAAGGCCTCTAGGCCCATCAAATCCAACCCTTGACTGATCACCACCTTGTCATCCAAGTCCCACATCCAGTCATTTCTTGAATGTCTCTAGGGTGTTCCCACCACCTCACCAGAGAGCCCATTCCAATGCTTGACAACCCCTTCCATGCAGAAATTCTCCTTCAGCCATTTCTCATCCACATCCTTCCCCAGCTTTGTTGTCCTTCTCTGAATATGCTCCAGCACCTCAATGTCTTTCTGGAAGTGAGGGATCCAGATGAGGCAGCTGAGGGAGCTGGGGTTGGGCTCAGCCTGGAGAAAAGGAGGCTCAGGGTGAACCCTCTTGCTCTCTACAACTCTCTGAAAAGAAAGTGTAGCCAAGTGGGGGTCAGTCTCTTCTCCCAGGCAAAAAGTGACAGGTTAAGGGGAAATGGCCTCAAATTGCATCAAGATAATCCAACCACACTGGTCCCCCATGACTTTGCAGTTGCTGGATGGCTGCTGCACATGTCAGGGTGCAATCATGCTGCCAGGTGGCTCTTAATTATAAAACTAATGTTAAAATTATTTAGTGGCAGCAAAAGACAAGGTCTTAGAGCATATCCATAGTGAAGAGGAGGAGATGATCTTCATTTTCCCGATATTTATAAGCAACAAGTGCTTTGAGAGGCTACCATGCCAAAAAAATTCAAAGACTCTGAGAAGGTGATTTTTGAAACCGAAATTTTCTTTTGTTTTTGAAATACCAATGAGTTATTTGATGGAAAGTTGAAGACAGTCCCTTATCAGTGGTCCCTAGGCAATAAGATCTCTGCAAATAACACAGATTTATGAGGCTTTTTTTCCTCAGAGCTCCATCCTTCCAAGCGCCCCTTCATGTACCTGTGGAAGCCAGACCCAAGAATTGCTTCTTTTCTGGAAAGAAACTCATTGTTCTTAGACTACACAAGTGGGGTCACTGCAATGCTGTTTGCCTTTGCAATGCCAGTGAACCCAAATCAACTTGACTTCCTGTTTTGGGTTATGTAATCAAAAAAATGTTTATTCTATTCCATCTGTTGAAACTGGCTGGGGAGGTGTTTTATTTATCTCTTATAATTCCAGGGGGGAAGGGGTGAGCACCTTCTGATAATCTGGGCCAGGTGTTAAAACAGGGTGGGGATTGTTCCTTATCTCTTTCCACCCTCCAGGAGGATATCTTCTGTTAATGGGCCATTAAGGTTCACCAATGAGATGACACATTACATCATCCCATTGTGAGATGCTCCACCCAGTGGGGGGGAGCCAACCAATTCCTACCTGGATAAAAACTGAGACACCAGAACAACAGGTATCCAGTTTTTCCACCAGATTCCCAGAGGAAGACCAGACCCATCTCACTATTACTGGACCCTTTTTCTCCAGGACCATCCCAACTCCAACAGAACCACATCTGCCACTCCAGGAGGGCTGACTTTGGACTGCTTCCAACACCCTGACCAGCAGGGCATCAGGTCGTATTTCTGACTCTGTCAGGGTTTCTAAGATGTTTGTTTGTTTGCTCCGTTTTTCTTTTTTTTTTTTTTTTTTGTGGTTTTGTGTTTTTTTTTTTTTTTTTGGTAGTTCTACATTTGTATTCTTCATATTCCTAGTAAAGGACTTTTATTCCTATTCCCAAATCTTTTCCTGAAGGCCTCTACTTGCAAAATTATAATAATTTGGAAGGGGGGAGGGGTTTAAATTCTCCATTTCAAGGGAAACTCCAGCTTTTCTGGGCAGATATCTGTCTTCCTAAACTGAGACACTTCCACAGAGAATACAGGGGAGGAAAGCAACCAGCATCAATCAGAGCAACACAAGCAGCTCTTCCAAAACAAATTTGCTTCAGCAGTCAGCACACAGAGGCCTTCAGTCAGTGAGGCCAAGCTGAACTTAGGCCAAGCTTTGCATAAGGAAAAAAGAGCACCTGGTTTAATGTGTACCCCAGGAATCTGCGTTGGTTTGTTTTCCTTCCTCTCAATCCCCCTGCAGGAAGCTCTGAGCAAAGTGAGCAAAGTAAAAGTGCTCATCTCCACGCAGCCATCCCTTTAGTGTGATGTCCAGCCCACCTAAACTAACCTCAAAGGCAGGTTGGGTGTCTAGATATTCCCTTTTTCCCAATAAAGAGACAAGTGGTAGGCAAGGGATTAATTTTCCATTGAAGTATTTGTGGTATAATTGATATTATCCCAATTTAATGGACAAAGGAGAGAACAAACTTATCCTAAGAGGCAGCCACCTGACCTACTTAAGTCAGACATCTCCTGTGAGATGACACAAGATGTGCTGAAAGCAATTCCTCCTAAGGAATCACAGAAAGGAGGTTTAGACACTTAAACACACATCACCACCAAACACACTCATATCTGGTCCAATAAATCCCTTTCTTCCAGAGAGCAATTTGAACCAAGTTAAAACTGCTGTTTGAGATGGGTGGGATGAATAATTTTCTCTGGGGGCAGGGACAAGAAAATTTCGAGGCAAATCTGAGCTGTTGGTATGAATGGCAGGAGTTACCATTCCTGCTCGAGGCCCAAGAGAAATGAGACCCTTACTGAAAAGAAAGACATTGAAACAAGAACAGTGCAGGAGATAACTTTTATGGACTTCCCTCTGCCAGATTTGTTTGCCTCTCTGTCATTTTTCAAACTCAGATTTCAGTGAGATTTACTCTCCCTAGTGAGAGTAGGATAAAAAAGTAAAATTGTCGTATATATGTGACCAACACGGTTTTCACATGGGAAAAAAGACCTCCTTTTTGTATCAATATTCAACTCCTATTGCTTTCATCTGCATTTTGACCCTGTGTGTTCCCAGAGATAATGCAGTGGCCCAGCCTAAATGTGACTCGTAGTAAAAATAAGTTTAAGTGGAAACAATTATTTTCCACTTGTAATTTAAAATGAAAGAAAAGAAGTCTGCTTATATATATATTTATCCCAAAGCTCTGACAGCTCCCACTAATCTTTCAGAGTTTAGATGGGACACATGAGAATTCACTCAAAATAATAAAACTCTGCTGTTAGCACACATCTCAAGAGGAAGGAACACCTTACCAAATTTAAAATGCAGACAAAGAAGCTCTTCGTGAAGATATTTAGGGTTTTTTTTAACATTTCTATCATTTCAGGGAACCTAAATGTCTTATTTTGTAATAGCTGAGGAAAAAACTATTTACTGGTTCTTTGTTATGTTAATGTGCAGGTTGGGACTGGTTCTCCAAGTTGTATTGTTGAAGTGGCTGCAAGAGTTACATGCAAATATTGCGCTAAATAACCAGCCAGTGAATCATTATTCCTGACAGAAATCCCTCCATTAAGTTCTACAGAAGGTCTTAAACTTGAATGTTTCAGTGGTGTTGACATTTCTGATTTCTCAATTTATGTGTACATTTGTTGATGGACTAATAAAAACACTACACTGACTAATAAAAATATTGCACACACACATGCATGCGTTTATATAATATAAACAGTAATAAATAACAAATGTTTGTAAGCCAGTCTGCATTTACAGGATAATCACACTGTAACATAAGTAACAAGCAAACACACTCACGAATTAGCAGTTTAACATAAGAAGGAAAACTGCTCAGTAAGATTTAAGAAACAGTTTGTGTCTTTGATCCCTGAGCAACACAGATGGAATTTAGAGTGTGTAAAGCTCTGGCAGGTCCCTCAAAAGCAGTTCACCCACAGGGGCCATCTGGCTGATGACTCTCCCAAACCCATCCCAGATATTCCCAACGCATCCAAAACCAGGCAAACCACTAGGAAGGATGACCTGTACTCACTCTGCATTTCCCAAATGTGTGCAAGAGGCACCCATGTTCCCCCTTGCAGCATCCCTGAGGGCTGTGGGATCACTGTCCCATCATGGGGACAGCGTCCCTTTGGGTGTAAGATGAGCAGATACCGTAGCACATAACACACGTGGCATCACTTGCAACATGACCAGCCCAGGCCAGCAGAGCTGACAGAAATTCACCTAATTTTCTGTTCATGGTGACAGAGAGTGAGCTGGGTTTACACATATTTTTCTGGTGATCCACATCCAGTAGTGTAACTGTGCCTCTTTTTGGAGTGCAGCTGCGGCCTTTCTAAATCCCAGTCAGTCTCTCTGTAGAGAAACTGCTTAAGAAGAATTCAGGCAGCAATGAAGCTCACACAACCACACACGTTACCAGGCTAGCTCAGCAGAGAGGCAGAAGGCTCCTAGGCCCAGATCAACTTCCAGCAAGTGTTTATTCCATGTACTGAAGGAGAAATCCAGAGCCAAAGAGACAGAACATGTGGTTTTTCTTAGTTATATAGACCTCAGGTTCATGGGTGCTACAAGGGGCAGGGCCACACTCCACACAGTAGGGCACATGATAGTTTCTTGTGCTCCACAGGAGATCTGGACTACAATTTCCTTTAGCAGCCGAAGTTTTGTAAGTGAGAGTTGTCATTATGGGCTGGTTTCAAGCGCAAGAGAGACTCTGTTTTCTCATGTACACCAATCAGTTAATATTTATGCCCTTGGCAGGGGTTGCCTCTCTAAAACTGGCTATTTCTCTATCCTGATGAACATATCTGAGGAAAAAAGGGCCTCCTGTCTGTGCAGGCTATTTCAGCAGCTCCTGCTAGCTGAAGAAAGCAGAGCCTTTAGACTGTGCTGCATTCATTTTCTGCCTGACTCCTCTTTGACCTTCTTAGCCAAAGTCATCATTAACTCATTTGCAGCTTTGCAATCAGCTCTACAGTCAGGTCAAGTATTAAATTCATTCCAGTTTCATTTTAGACTTCATGTGGTACCTAACAAGTTATTTTCAAAGTGAATGCAGGATTACATGCAGGGCAACACACATTATCTTGAATATATACACACTAAAAACCAAAACGTAGCTGAAGATAGAGCTTATTTTCTGCAGTATCAAAGTTCTACAAAACACACTCTTATTACCCAAAACTGTTTCACCAGAAAATGAGCTGTAGATCATTTTAAACTCACATCACTCCATTACATCAGAGTAGAATGCCTGTGAGTCTTACCCCTTTGGTCTGGAGGTTTGCCCCAGAGCTTCTGAGTTTACTCTGTTCAAGAACCAATCAACAGACACCATGTGTTCTCACAGACCTCAGCTACATTTTGTCAAGACTCCATACACATGAAAATCACCAATTTATGCTTGAGGAAAAAAGAAAACTAGCAGGTTTTTCTTCTGTCAGTAATTTTTTTCTTTGTTCATTCCCCCACCCCCCTTCATCCCTAGAAAGTACTAACTATAACCATCAAGGAGTTCTTTCTGGGCAAACTGTTTTCAAAAAGATTAATGTTTGTGTGTGTATGTGTGTGCTTATGTTTTATTCTTGCTCCAATGAGGAAAAAAACCCAAAACAATTCACCAAAAAATTCCCTCAAATTGCCTTTGAAAAGTGCTGAGCACCGCCACCACAGCCATTATTCACCAACCACATCACGCTGTTCGACAACTCAAGTTGTTTTCCTAAAATACTGTTGCCTGATTATAGGGAAACACACCACACAGCAGCACATATGCACTTAAATGATGAGCATTTATGGTGTCTTTCCAAGAACAACAGTAGCTAATTGTTGACTTTCCTACTGGGAAATGTCTGTTTAATATGCAGATCTCTTAACGACTACTCTAAAGCAAAATGACTGTGCTATGGTAATCTAATTATATATATATATATATAAAAGTGTAGTTCCTACTTAGAATATGGTTATATGGTTTATCATCTTTCCAGGTAGCACCAATCCATGTGCTCAGTGGATCACAGCTGCCAGGTGTTTTGTTTACTGCAAATACTATCACTGAAAGCATTTGTAGGATTGTTTTTTAGTCCCACTTACTTGGTGCTGACTTGCTTTTGCCAACTGCTCATTGGCTGACTCTACGTTAGAAGAAGAGGCCTCAATGTTGGCTTCAATGCTATCTGCAAGTTAAAAAAAAAGATAATTACAGGGTACAAACCAAAAAACCACAAAGGTTTTACACCAACAGCGTTTCAGCAATTCACTCATGGGCATAATGAGAGGAGCAGCCCCTTGTTTGTGACCTGTAGCTCTGCAGGGAAGTTGGACCAACACCCATTTTGATGAACATCAAACCCATCAGTCAGAGGCAGGATGACTGACAGCTCTCCATATGCCCCCTGACAGGATGGAGGTTGCCTCTCATCCCATTCCTTCTGATATCAACGTGAGGAGTGACAGGGAATTCAACAGAAAGTGGCTCAAGACTGAAATTTACTGGATTAAATTATACAAGGGACATGGCACCTGGAATTATCTTAATATTAGAGCTCAGGGATAAGATTCATGTGGTTACTTGTGGGTTATTGACCATGCCCAGGTGTCAGTTCTTGATCAAATCATCTCAGACAACATCACAGAGAGCAAACCCAGGGTGTGCAATTCCTCCCACTCCCCAGATGTTGAACAGAATTAACAAACCACAAGCCAAACTCCTGGACCACATTTCCAAGCTGCAGTGGAGGTCTGTAAAATGGCTCAGATTGAGACAAATTGCTGGAATCTACAATTAAGGGAAAACAATCTCACCCTATATTGCTATGTTTGGCACTGGGGGAAGCCTGGAGGAACCACAAGGAATCAAAATGAGACTGGAAAAGAAAGATTATCAGCCACCCATCACAGCTGGCAGGTCCCCACTTCCATCAAAAACAAATATTAACTTTGACTCCTGACTGTGCTTAGAAATCAGGATACTTGTGGTATAAAACCTGCAAAAAAGGGTTTGTTTTTCCAGCAGAAATCCTGGAGATCTTGACTAGCTTGTCCCCCAGGAGATGTGCAGCTGATAATTTCTGCTCACAGCAGAAGGGGATGTGCCCTTGGTCTGTTTCTTGATCAAATGGGTGGGTTTGAGCACAAAACACACCACAGAGTGGGTGAACTCGATCAGGAAAACTCAGTCTCAGGTAGAATTTGGAGAATAAGGTTCCAGGGATTTTTCTAATCCTTAATAAAACCAATGGAAACTCTCTAATTAATAGTCTCAGGAGTTGGATTAAGACATGCCACAAAAGATTCAAGTAATTTATTCCTTAAGGTTCTAAAGGAAAGAGCAGGAATTAATCTCACCACTTTTGTGGTGGTCAAAGAAAGGAGGGTTTGCAGATAATTTGTGGAAAGTGGTTGCATTCAGATTTTGCCTTTCTTAAACGAAACAGTGTTAAAGTCTGTTAATGTAATTATGCGCTTATAGTAATAATTTAAAAAATCATAAAAAAAACAAAGAAAAGGAAAAAAAAAACACAAACAAAAGAAAAAATAGTAAAACCCCAAGTGCCTAATCAATGTAACAGAAATTGTTCATGTACAAAGTTTCTTGGGATCTTAGTTGCAGACATCCTTCACTGCTCAACATCTCTTAAAGGCTGATTGGCCTCAGAAAATTATTCATTTAGGCTTAAAGAAGCTACAGAGGAGAAAAGTATTAAATAGATCTTTCTAAAACAAGAGTAATCTGTCTGTACTTCTCCTGGGGAAGAAAGAAATCATAGCAGCAGCTTAATTTAGCTCCCTTAAAAAGTCCTCCAGAGGAGCCCAACACTTTCTGCTGCCCGCAGGGAGGCCTGAGGAGATTTGCCTTCGTTAGATGAAATTAAACACTGTGCACACGCCCTTAGTGCTCTGTGGAATGGGAGAGCCACACTTTGGGCACTGTTTTTGCAAACACCATCTCTGTTTTTCCCAGAACAGGCTTTCCCAGGTCAGGAAGTTGTGTATTACCTGTCCTGGATGAGTTGGGATGTTCCAGAGGGAGATTGGGCCCTGGTGGAGTTGTTTCTGCATCCACCTTCCCCCAGTGGGGGAATACCAGCCTTGGAATGAGTAAAGCTCCCATTTAAATTCCATTTTTTTTAAGCAGCTTGTAATCCTGAGGCACAGGGGGAAAACTAAAACAAACAAAAAAACTACCCACCAAACCAGTTCTAAAACTCCACAATAATGAGATATATAAATATAAATATATATATATAATATCATATATCATATATAAATAGATAAATAGATAAATAGATAAATAGATAAATAGATAATAGATGTTTCTGCTGATTAACACAGGAAAGCAAAGAAGAAGAAAGAGAATTTGGCTCAAATGACAAAGAAATAAGCAATAATTCAATTATGTTAATAAGTCAGTGATGAATATGTCCCTGACAGACATTTCAGTGAATCTTTGCTGAACACGTGGTTTCACAGCCTCACCTTGGCCACTTTTAGGCTCCTGGTAAAGACACCTCACCTGGGGATGGAGAGACAAGAGTCCACAGTAGGCTGAAAAAATCTGCTGGAGGGATCTGCCTTTTCCTGTCCCTTTGGCTTTGGGATGAAGGGGCAGAGAATTTGTCCTCAAACAGATGAGATAATCCAGCCCCAAGTCTGGAATTCCTCAAAGAAACTGCATCTCATGACAACTTCCTGCCCTCAGCCTCTGGTGACAAATTTATTGTACAATTTGAAAACAAAAATCCCAAGGGGATGCAGTCGGCATTTTGATAAACTCAGGGACAGGGCTGCACCAAATCAGATGGTGTTTGCAAAAAAATACATCAGAGAATTAGGAAAATATTCATAATTTTTCATCTAAAGCACAGTCTTGCAATAGGAGTAGTGAAGGCGGCAGAGCCAGCCAGGCTTTAGATTCAATTTTTTATGATTTTATGACACATTCATCACACAGAGATGGAAACAATGATGACCCCAAGAGGTACCTTTCAATGGCAGCTATTTCTCTGTGTCCTCAGATGAAGCCCTTTTAATGACCAACAGAGTCTTACATGGGAAATTGCTGGACTGACAGTGGCTGGAGTGGGGGTTTTGCCCTAATCTTTCAAGGAATCACTCACATGACCTGAATTTTCGCAGCAGCAACAATGGATTGGTTTCACAAGGCAGAATTTCAGCTAAACCATTTGAAAGACAGGAAAGTGAGCTCGTGAATGAGAATTTTTAAATGCTCCCACTTGGCAGTAACCAAAATGGGCCCCTTCAGGTTTTCATAGTATGCTTTTATTTTTAGCACTTTAATAAGCTTAACCCTCTTTTATCGTTACAACTTCTGGCTAAAAATAATCAATATAGCACACTGAGGGGCACAATAAAAAGAAGAAGGGAAAAAAAAGGAGTATTTTGGTAACGCATTGCAGTTTCTTTCCTAATTAAAAGCCAAGTTTGGAGGGAAATTGCTTTCAGCATGAAAATGAATTTTGCCTATTTGAATTGCCATGTACTTGAGAAGTTTTAAGTGAGTGTCATTCCATGAACAAAAGACCCTCAGGCTTAGTGAAGACAGAACTGTGGATGTTAAAGGGAAGGAAAACTATGACAATTCTTCCAGAGCAAAGTTTAAAATGGCTCAGGGTTAGTAATTTGCAAACTTCAATGTAAACATCCAGTTATAAATTCTGCACACGAGAGGATTTATAAAATAATTGTGCTCATATGTTCAATTCAGGCTAAATGGGTCACACTGGCTTTGATTGGTGCAAGAAAATACAATTTTCAGCACTGTGAGTCATCAGGAGCCATGGTTATTGCTTCCAAAAAAAGGCAGATAGAACTTACCTTCCTATCTGATTTCAGCAGAGCTCTAATTCTTCCACAGAACACATCTCAACCCTCAGTAAAGGACTGAGGCACTGAATAACCAGTCAGCACCATTTTCCAGGCAGGCCTGGAAAAGACTATTTAAAATACCCTAAAATGTCACAACCAGCTCTTCTTGTTGGTTTTCTTCAGCCAACAGCCCAAACCCCTTGGTATGAATGAATAAAAGTGGCTACAGGGCAGTGGCCGAACACCAGCACAAATTCAGAGCACTTTTTTCTCCTGAATGATTTATACCGTCCTTGAAATGCATCTTGGAAATGTCAAGTATCTGCTGCATATGGATGTGCTGAAAAATGGTACTGCCCTGCCAGAGGTTTTCCATGCCTGCCAGGAGAGCTCTCCCAGGGATTTAAAATTCAAACATTTTCCTGTGTCTGTCTGTCGGAAAACAACATGTCCTGTCAGAGAAGGAGGCGCCTCCTATCATCTGCTCGGTGCTAAATGGCAGAGTGCAGGAATATTATCACTTTGGCATCTGCAAAGCAATTTGTTGTGGTTTCTTACAGGGACAAGTGGTCTCAGATTGCTGATGTTTGCCACAGAAGAAGGGTCAGCCTATGTGGAGTGTCCTGAGGGTGCATGTTCTGGACCCAGTGACCACTGCACACTCTCAGCCACCCATCCAAGCTGTCCCTAATTCCCACATGATGCTCTCAGATGGCCTGGGATAATCAATCCAAGGCTCCACCTTTAAACCCACAAAATTAGCACATGTGAGGATATTATATCATGGCAACACACCTGATAATTCTCCCCCCCTATTTCCCATTTCCTTCTTTTTCTGATTAAAAAAAGTTATTTCAACAAGAAGGGGTTTTTTTGTGAAGTAATTTGTGAGTGTGTCATATTTTTTTTAATTCACCAAGTAATCTCTGAAAGTATTTTACAGAGCAAAACAGCTCAAATTCCTTTGAGTATGGGAAAATGGGAAATTCCAGATAATTTACTGTAACACACCCTTTCTTTTCTTAGCATCAGAGAATTATGGAATGGTTTGGGTTGGAAGGGGCCTTAAAATCATCTTGCTGCTGCCATGGGAAGGGACACCTTGCACAGTTCCAGGTTTGTCCAAGCCCTGTCCAACCTGGCCTTGAACTCTTCCAGGAATGGGGAGTCCATAACTTCTCTGGACAACCTTTTTCTTCTGATTTACACTCAACACATTTTTTTTTAATTCTGTAAAACAGCCAAGTTACAGAAAAGTTAAATACGTTTCTTTAAATTTACAAATAAAAAAAGAAGTAAAGTTCATTTTTTCCCCCAAATCCAGCTTTTTAATTGAAACAGTTTGGATAAATCCCTTAATTTCATTTGGATGCAGCATTTTTCACAAGTCCGTTTTTGTCTATAATTAACGCAAAACTCACTTTCCATCACACAGCTGAGTTATCAAGTCCTATTGCTGATGAAAGAAGTTCCAATCTGAGTTTGTCACCAGAATAAAAAGGTTGGTGGGGGTGTGGATTCATGGAAATAAATATATTTTATTTCTGCTTGCTGTCTTGGAAAGATCATATATTTTACCTACCAAGTAAGGTCACTGATATTTACGACTTGCATGACCTCTTTTGCTTTACATGGCTCGTTTGATTTACTTAAACTGCTCAAGCCATGTTTCCCAAACAGTCTGTCTGGCAGAGAATTGCACCTCCCAGCAGAAATAAACCACCCACCTGAGCAGCTTCTGCCTTTCTGACATTCACTGCTCAATTGCAGCATTAGTAGAAAGTGAGACCACGGCAGCTCTAACTTCCCAAAAACTGCTTTGGATTAAATTGATGCGAGAAGAATCCTACGGGTGGCAATAAACCTCGTGGAAGGAAGAGCCTTGCTTCTTGTACAAAATTAGCTGGCTCATTAACTGTAATTATACCAGCCCAATCACATTATGAGGGTCAAACACAGAAACAAACACAGCAGACAAATCTCCAGGCGTTAAGAGATTTGCAAGTGTAGAGTGGCCCATCACTCTTCTCCTTGTAAACCAGCATGTGCTGTCTTACCAGCACTGCCAGCACTAGAGCTAAACGTGAGAGCCATAAAGGGAGGACACAAAAAATCACACTCACAAAGAGCAGGAGGAGGAGAGGAACACAAAAGCTCCTGCAATTTTTGTGCTGCTTGTTACCTCGAGTAGAATGAGTCCAGGCAGAGATCACAGTAGCCCACAGCCTGGCCCCAAAACCTTGTTCACAGCAGAGGTCACCAAGCAGTGCCTCACATGAGACTGAGGCTGTCCAACCCTATCCAGAGGATTATTCAACGGAGGCCAGCCCTGCTGCAGTCCAGATAAACAGGGAAAGGTGAGTGGCATTGATGCCTTGGGAAGGCTGACCTGGGACAGACACTGGACAGAGCCAGAGGATAAAGTAGATATTTACTGGAAGGCCTTTAGGGTGCACCTTGGGGAGGAGAAGAGCCTGGCCAGGGTTATGCCCAAGGTGGACCCAAAATGATCACAAAATGGTCACAAGGTCTCACACTTTGATAAGTTTTCATCCATTTGCATATTGGGGTTTAATTGTCCAGTTACAGCTTTGGGTTGTGAGGTCTCATCCTTCTTGTTCCTGCCTTCAGCCCACTGTTGTTTGTGCTTTTGGGCTTCAAAATTGTCCTTGGACTTCAGCAGAAAAAGGATTTGTTTTGTGTCCCTACTCTGTGAAGAGAGCTGACTGACACTATGAGGCTCAGAACTCACCCCTGGGCAGCACAGAATCTGAAATACATGAAAGCTAAAACTTAAAGCATCAGTATAAAACACATGATAGAATCACAGAATGATTTGACTTAAAAGATACCTTAAATATTATCTTGTTCTAACCCTCTGCCACGGCACACCTTCCACTAGACCAAGTGGGTCAGAGACCCTTTCAACCTAGCCTTGGACACTTCCAGGGGTGGGGCAGTCACAGCTTCTCTGGGAAACCTGACCAGTGATCCACTGACCATGACCTTCAAATTGTTGCCTACAAGGCAATTAAGGATAATGCCACCATACAATTTCAGCAGCTGGGGTGGTTTGCAATAAAGCTTTGTTAGACTTAGCAGAAACACAATGATGACAAGGCATACCCCGAAGGTGAACAAAGAGATGGGAGGTTCCTTGGGAAGTGAATGGGAAGTGGAATAGATTCAGGAACACCCCAGGGTACCCTTCCTTCATGGGCTTTGCTCTGTACTGACACAAAACTCTGGGTCTTAGCAATTGCCTGAAAGAAACACAGCCAAGAGAAGATTTCCCAATCCATCAGGAACCAATAAGAAAATAATTGTACACATTCCCATAACAGCCTCCTCTGAGTTTACTTAGGAATCTCAACCAAATGAGAGGCTTTGCAGGCCACATTCAACTGATCAGAGATATTAAAGCTGTTACATTCAGGTATTTGGGGACTGTTCTCAAGATGTGTTCATTTTCTGCAGATGTCCCAGCTGGGGCACATAACTCGGGAGGGTTTAGTTAAGGCTCCAGTTGAATGATTTCCCAGCTCAGTTTGCAGTCTGGCAACAGACTCCTGGCTGTGCCATCCAGGCAGTCAGACTGGAGGAGGATGTGCTGATGGGCCCTCTTGACACGTTTATTTAGATGACAAACCAGCCTTCAGGTCAGAAAGGCAACAAAGTGGACTTGATTTCACAGGAAACAAAACAAAACAAAAACAAACCACAAAACCAAAAAAAAAACCCAAAAAAACCCACAAAAACCAAACACAAAACTGAAAAACCCTCCCCATACTCCAAAGCTTCCAAAATAAGCAACCCATTTGCATTCATGCAAATATCTTTTCCTTTGAAGGAAGTTTATAGTTATTGCTACCATCACTAGGCAACAAGAGAAAATGTGGCACTTCAGTGAATGGCAGCATCACTCAAGGACTGAACACATTGGCCCATCAAGAAGTTCCTCCTGAGAGAAGGAAACTAGCAGCTGCCACGTTTTTACCTCTTCTTCCAGGTCTCTGGGCTCCAGCCTGACAGATACCAGGCAGAGATGTTTGCTAAGTGAGGGAGCACTGACTTTAGATCATGTTAAGAATCTTTTTCATCCAGTTATTTTTACATACAAAAAGTCCACACTTCAAGAGTGAAGTGAAAGCTAAGTAGAACCAATATCTAAGTCTGGATAAGCATTGGTCTAAAAACAAAATCTGAGGAAGTCTTAAGCTTGACACAGTAGGACATTGACCTGCTCTGGGGAGGTCACCAAGTTAATTACAGGGATGGAGCACCTCTCCTAAGAGGAAAGGCTGATCCAATTGGAACTGTTCAAACAGGAAAAGAGAAGGGTTTTTGGTGACCTAACTGTGGCCTTCAAGTACCTGAAAGGAGCCTGCAAGAAAGATGGAGAGAGATCTACAAGTGACAGGACAGGAGGGAAAGGATTAAAAGTAAAATAGAGTAGGTTTAGTAGGAAGAAATTCTTCCCTGTGAGGGTGGGAAGGCCCTGGAACAAGTTTCCCAGAGAAGCCTCATCCCTGGAAGTGCCCAAGGCCAGCCTGGGTGTGGCTTGGAGCAACCTGGGATAGTGGAAATTGTCCCTGCCAGTGGAAGCAGGGTTGGAAGTGTTCAATCTTTAAGGTCCCTTCCAACCCAAACTGTCCTATAATTCCATGATTCTTTCAGCCAATGAAATTTTCTGTGCAAAGATAGATTTGTGTACATTCATTCTGGACAAAGTGGTAGAGAACTGGTAAATTCCTTCCTGTGTTGCTGCTCTTGAAGTATTAAAATAGGTGGCCACTGTGTGAACTTGGGATCTTTTCCCATTTTAAGGAGCTGGGAAGGTTACAGATACACAACACTTGTTTCCAAAACTACTCAAAAGAGTCAGAAATGTGATGCTTTTAAAAGTGTAAAGTGTTTCCAGAACAATGTGGGTCTTTTCTTGTGGCTTTGTGAAATGCAATGGAGCTGTAAACAGTGACAGAATTAGAGCAGTTTAGATAACGGATGTAAATTTTGAGTGTTATTCTGGCATAACTGTTAAGGTTCCATACACAGGTAGCACAAAGAAACAGCTTTTCTAAAACACAGGTGATTTCCTTTTGCCATGGGAAAAAAAAAAAAAAAAAGAGCACTGACTCCTATTCAGGTCAACTTTATTCTCACTTACAAGACAAACAGAAGCCTACAAATTGGACAAACATGCACTTGCTTTCATCAGGTTCCAATACAAACATTGGTAGTTGTGCTGTTGACACTTTCTTCAGAGGAAGTGAGGATTAAAGATTCTCTTCTCCCTAACAGCAGTCACAAAACTGATTGCATGGAAGTTTGGATCCATATCCCAGTACCATCAATCAAAGCACAAGCTCACACATATCAAATAGAAATGCTCAGTGTGAAATTCTGGGAATGTTTCAGACTGTTGTGGAACCTACAGTTCAGCTGAGTGGCCATCTATGAGTATGGAAAGGAGTGATTGTTGCTGTTGGAATCACCTCCAAATAATTTACTTCTCACAGTGCCAAGCCTTTACTCCTTGGGAGCTTTGGCTTCCGAATCCTTCTGCTGCCATGACAGTAAAATTTAGTGGAGATGAACCTCTGCTGGAGATCTTGCCATCTGTACATCAGATCCCCAAAGCTGTCCCCAGTGCATGCCAGAACCTTCTGGAATATTTCTGCCCTGTGTTGTCTTTCCAGCTGATGCTGGGGTGGTTGAAATCCTCCATGAGGATCAGAGCCTGAAAACGTGAGGCTGCTCCTGTCTGTCTGTCTGTCTGTAGAAGCCCTCATCCACTCTGCCTGTCCTCCTTTTAATCCTGACTCATAAACTTTCCATCAGCTTCTCATCCAACCCCAGGCAGCATCCCAAGCACTCCAGCTGCTCTCTCTATAAAGGGGAACTCTTCCTCCTCATTTTCCTACCCTGCCCTTCCTAAAAGAGCCTGCTTCCCTCCTAGGCTCATCACATCTCCATGATCCCAGTCAAACTGCAGCCCTGCAACCTCACACAGATCTCTAAATCCTCAGGTTTATTCAGTATTGTGTGCATTTAGCACCCCAGAACGTCCAGTTCCTGGAGAGGATTTGGGATATTTGTCCATGATGGTGGTGCCTGGCAGGCACTTCCCTCCTCACTTCCAGGTCTGAAGGTGACCCTGCTCACACCTCATTTTGGTGACTTTGGGAACCCTTCCTGCCACACCACCCCATGTACTTCTTTCAGCAATCCTGTCCTCTGCTCCCACAGGACTGCAGGTCACACCCTCCCTCCCCCACCATTACCAAATGTCTCCTTATCTGGTGGATCCCATCTCTCCAAAGCAGCTGCAAATCCCCAAACAGGGTCCCACTGAACCCCAAACCATGTCAGCAACACCAACCCTACAGCCAATTATTGTTTTCTCCTATTAGTGTCCTCCTCCTTGCCCCCTTTCCCCTCACCACAGCCCACATGATGAAGCTGCACTGGAGATGCTTTTGCCAAGAGCTCCTGCAGGATTGTGTTGGGAAGACTCTGCTGATTCTCAGCTGGTCCATTGGCTCGTTTTGCTTTTAAAGTTTTGGTTTTTTGGGCTCACTGATATGGCAATGCACCAATTAATATTTGTATCCAAAGGATGCCATGGCCAGGACCTTGGGCCTAGAGTTTGTGTGCAGAAGATGTACAATAACACAGATATCCTCTCCCAAGTCTGCATTCTATTTCGTCCCTGCATGACAGAAATTGCTCTCTCCCCTAGGGAGTGTTATCAAAGTGTTTATTAAGGAGTTGGCCCACGTGCCAGAAAAACGCCTTTTAGATTCTTGTAAGAAGCAAGGGTTACTCTGCCTGTGCCACGCAGATAAACAAAAGATTAACAGTGGGATCCTTCAGCAATTGTTTGGGAAGATACCTTGATTGCCTGTCAGGATTAAAAGATAGTCCTTAAAAAACCTGTTAAAAATCTGCTGGAGTGTAAGAGGCAGAAGAAGAACAACAAAAAACCCACAAAAACCTTATGCTGGCTCAAAGACAAAATGTCCTACTTAGTCTAACAGCTTCTCACAGGGCAGTTAATACTGGGATGGCTTCTATGCATGGGCAAAGTCTTAAAATAATAAATATTGCCTTAAGAAAAGGAGTTGTGAGGATCTTGAAGCTAGCTGATGTATGTTGTCATGTCCCTCAAGGCATTAGCATCTGATGTGCTTTTAGAGATGAATCAGGCTCCAAAGTTATCCATGTACAAAAATAAGCTTTCAAACCAGCATCAAGAGGGGAAAGGGAAAAAAAAAAAAAAAAAAAAAAAAAAAAAAAGGAAGAAAAAAAAAAGAAAATATACTAAGAAACTGAATTTAAATATATATATATATATTTACCACCCCTTTGAACCTGAGTGGTGCTTCTCAGAGGGGTGTAGATCACTCATTTCAGTGTGATAGGAAGTATCTTATGGTAATGGAAATTTGCAGAGATATGAACCTGACAAAGAAATCCAGAGCTATTAATAAGCAGCAGAGAAGAATTTCTGCTTTTAAAATCTGTATGTGGCTGTCTCAGGACTTGTTCCTGCTACCAGGAGCACCAGTGAGAACTCCAGCTGAGCCTCCAGGTGAGAAATATCCCCACAAATCCTGCTGCTCTGGATTCAGGTCGCTCAAGCAGCCTTTAAGGCTATTAACTCCCAAATTTGGAAGTGGGCAGCTGTTTCAGAAGTCCCACATATTATTATTGTGCATACAAAAACCAAGAGATAGAGAAAAAAAGTCTGATTTTCCTTCGCATGATCAGAAAAGAGTGGTGACAAAGACAAAGCTCAGAGAGAACTGATCTAAAGTCTCTTATCTCTCCGTTCATGAGAAGTGGTGGCTCTCAGTGGTGGGCTGCTCCTAAAGATAAGACCAGGATTTTCTCTGCTCTCTTTTCCCAGTTTTCTCCACCCAATTTTTTCCTAGCTATTGGGAGCTGGAGAACAAGAGGAGATCAACTAACGGGCAGAAAATTCAAACTTTATATGAGCTTGATGTCAAGCTTCTGTAAATTTAATTAGGCATGCCCTGTTATGTGGAATGAAAATTCTATTTGGAAACAAAAAGCTGGTTAATTTTCTCTATTTTCATCAATAATCAGCATAATAATTGCCACTACCATTGTTTTTTTTTAATTACAGTTCCAGGTAGAAAGGAAGAACTGGATCCCTTTCCAGCTAATGTTATATATCCTCCAGCTTCCTTTTTTGCAGTCAGAAGGGAATGGATTCATCTCTCTGTGAATTCTATTTTATGCTAAATATACCAGCAAACTGTCCATAACACAAGAACCTTATTGCACAGGGCAGCTTGTCAGATCCAAACATCTCTGGATGCACAAAATGCTCAAAACACAGGGAAAATAACCACAGCATCAACAAAGGGCTGCTCGTGAGGGACAAGATCACGTTGGAACTGCAGAAGAGGGTAATAAAGGCCATAATTTTCATGTGACACCTACCTATTGTGTCTCCTTGCTCGTGCACCATGGAGGCCAGGTCTTTGATGATCTGGTTCACATCCAACATGTCACTCTGAAAAGACAGAAATCCTGACATCAACGAGGAATTGAAAATATCCAAGCACAAAAAGCACATTCCACAGTTCCAGTCTGGCAAAAGAAAAACACAAACCCAGAAATCTTCATCGGTGTAGAAGTAAAAGGGGAAGTTATAAGGCTCCCATAGTAAAAAAATTCCCTCAGAGCCATGGTTTGCTGGATCTAAGTCAGCCAGCTGACTCAAGCTTTGTGAGAGGAACAAGTGGAATGATCAGATTTTATGGCTGCTTTTCAGAATAGTGGAGGACTAAGAAAAAACAACAATAAAAACAACAGTGGCAAACCCTTCTCTTTCTAAAAAAGTTATTGGTGACGCAGGCCATTCATCCCAGACTGTTTTCTCCTACACAGAGAAAGGCCATCTCTCAGCACAGCATCCATCTGATGCTATTCATAAACTGATGAAGATACAATCAAAAACTCCCTGAATTTGAAATTACCTTATTGGTAGGGCAATATGGAAAGAGCTGTTTGATGAACAGATTCATTTTTATGTTTTCAAGTGGTTAAAAAAAAAAAAAGTAACTACATCCAGCTCTGAAATTTTCTCTGTGAAAACACAGCAAATTACCCATGAGTTTGTTTCCTTCATTTCTGAGCATTTACCGTATAAAACAGCAAATGTGAGCATATGTTGACATCATATGACACTGTCTCTTGTAAAAAGAATTAATTTAGCAATAATAGACATAATAATATAGACGCTGCTAAATGCACTACCAATAAGGCGGCATTACCAGAGCAGAAAAAAAGACATTAAAAAAGGATGTACATTTTTTTTCCAGCTGTACAAGTCAGATAACGACAGAAACACTGAAATGGGAAGGAAACTCTGGAAATTATTTAGCCAAACAGCCCTTCTCAGAGCAGACAAATAAAGCACGGTGCTCAAGGCCAGGGATTTTTCTGCCTCCAAGGATGAAGATTCCACAGACTGTAAGTCCATGGCACCCATCAGATCTGCTCTTCCACTTCCCTCTATAAGTAGACAGGGGACTGAAAATATAATGAAGAGTTCATAGGTTGAGACGAGGACCAGGAGATGTCAACCTCCAAATATCATCATGGGCAAAACCAGACAGATCTTAATCAAATTTATCACTAGCAAAATCAGAGCAGGATAATGAGAAGTTTCAGAGCTGTCTGGACACAATCCTGTGCTCGTGCTCTGGGATGGCTTGAGCAGGGAGGTGGGACCAGATGACCCCTTTGTGCTCCCTTCCAGCCCACTCTGGGATTCCTTGTTCATCCCAAAAGATCCAATTGCCTCCACCACATTTTTATAAAGAACTCCATTTCCCTACTAGCAAATTTAGAAAATGGTGCAAAAATTAATCCATGTCCTCCTACTGAAGTTTGCTGTGAGAATGTAACTGGCATAACACTTCAACACGTAATGCAATAGAACTGCATCAATTTAAAATGAGGTCTGGGAGTCCCACTGTGAGTGCTAGAATAGACCAAATTGTTGAATAACTGAAGATGGAGGAAAAGTGAAAGATTGAAAAAGCTGTGAGAAATCATAATAAAGCAAAAAAAACACTCCTCTGATCTAAGATGGGGTAATGCACCACAAAATGAACTTCATTCCCTCACTTGTCAAGCATAATGAAGCTTTAATTATGGATGATATTATTCCTAACTTGTAAATCCTGCAGAATATTTTGCAAAACAATGAAATTTAGGTAAGTTGAGATGGTACTTGGGCATTGTGTTAGTAAATCATTGCTGGGGAATGAGGAGAAATTAGTGGTGAATATTTTTTTGTGTATATGTAGGGAATATTTTTGAGGTTTTTGTAAAAATATTTTAATGGAGAAAGTTGAAATTTAGCAAACTATGAAAAACTGGGAATTAACTTTAGTGTCTTGTTCTGCTCTTGTTTAACAGCTTTGCAAAAGATGATTAAGGAAAATATAAACAAGCAAACAAACAAATAATACTAAAAAAGCCCAGAATGCTAATTTGTCTCTCTTGGCTAAATTGTCACTGATATAATTTTTTGTTTCTGTTCCTTGCAATATAAACACAATCCTTTCTACTCTTCAATCTGGTCTATTTTGTTGTGCTTCTTTTTCAGCACTTTAAGTGAAGGTGGCTTAAAACTCACAAATATATTTTTGCACGTAGATTTGGTTAAACAGAGTTTACAGCAATATATTGAATTACACATGCCCCCTCCCAACCCAAGCATTTCTGCTGGAATAAAACAAATCATACACTGACTTCTTAGAGGACCCTTCTCAGGTAATTGAGGCATAAGGAGCTGGGTTGTTTGTGTCTGATCCCAGATATTACATGAGTCAGGGAAGAATGAGAAAGAAAATCCAACATTGTGTGCGAACGGCGCTGGTTCAGCTTTGCCATTTGTATTCAGGTACTTGAAACCAACCATCTGCAGCTGCAGAGTATAGATCCTTTCCATAATGTTGCAATAACACTTAAAATTACTGTTTAGCAAATATGCATCAGTGAGAGCCAGCGCTGGGTTGTGAGGAAGGAAAAACTGCCACTACTGCACTTCAGGAAAAACAAACAGGGGTGAGTTATAAAGCACAGAGCACAAGCACAATCTGACCTGAAGCAAGAAATCTGCTGAATAATTTAACCTGGCAATGGGAAGTTTCGAAGTCCTTGATATATGTAAGGAAAACAAAGGGAGAAATAGAAGAAAGAAAAACACCCAGAAATAAAGACCTTCCAAAATGGAATATACCTTGGAGCTACTCTCCTGCTCCTTCATGCCAGGTCTGCTCCACCCCCAAGTACCTCTGAACTTGCCAGGCACCAGAGTTTTCTAGGAAAATCAGACTGCCTTTGGTTTCCCATGTTTGCACACCCTTTGCAGAATCCACAATGAAATACAGCTCCTCATAAATCTCTGACACCACAGAACCCAGGAGTGCAGCAGCCACCACCACTCCCAAAATTCTGTCTCCCTGCCAGCTAACCAGGCTGGGGCTCCCTGGGTTTTAATTAACACCAGCCTTTCCTATCTGGCAGCAGTTCATCGACTACATTCTGCATGAAGAGGGAGACAGGTTTAAACTGTTCCATATAAATCTTTTTTTTTTTTTTTTTTTTTTTTTTTTTTTTTTTTTTTTCCCCTGAAAAAAAAAAAAATAGGGAAATCCATTAATCCATTGTTCAGATTAATAAACAAGATTTAATATCACCTATTTTGGAACAAAAAGAATTAAACCAGTTAACAATAAAATGAAATGACAATAGCTAAAGATGGCCAAAAAAAAGGAGAGAAGTGATAGATGAGAAAAACAGAGATGCAAAAGAATTTCAGGCCCTTAAGTTCTAGAGGATTAGCTCTCACTAGGGAAAATTAGTTTGGGAAGTTCTTAGCAGAAAGTACTAGGTTAAAATGGCAGGACTATTTGAGTCACTTAACCTGACTCAATAAGTAAATAATGCCACTGCATAGTACTGAGATTTTGGGAAAATAATTAAATTTCCATGTCTGACACAAGAATGGTTGGAAATCGGATTTTGCAGATAAACCAGAAATTTCAATTTTCCAATTTTTGCATTAATGAGATAAAGATTTCAACATTTTTGAAATTAATTTGTGAGCAAGTTGGGTGATAAAACCCAGATGTTGTCACCAATGTGGGAACAACAAATCCCAGCAGCCCATTTCACCACAGAATGAGAATTACTGAAGTGTTTCCAAGACAGCAAATAAGCAAACCTCTTCTCTCTTCCTCTCTGATGCTTTGTGGGGTGAAGATTGATTCACACTGAAAACTTCCCACATAACCCTGCCCTTAACAATATCCTAAGGACACTGCTGTATTCCAGACATGGGAATGGCATCAAATAAACCAGAGAGGGGAACATGCTCTGCTCAGAAGGACAAAGAACAAATCTGTGCAGTCAACAGCTCCTCTCTCACATGGAGCCAGATCCCAGCCTCCTCTATCAGTGTCAGCTCAGGTCCTTGAGGGAAGAGTCACACTCATTTCTAGGAATGTTTGCCTTAGGTTTGTATAAAAATGGGATCAAAAGTATCAGTGGTCTATCCTATTTGGCACATGTGCTTTTGTGTTTACTCACAAACCAGCCATCCATTTTTTTAAAGGACTATAAATTAGCATTTAAATTAATTGCAGCCTCAATATTCAGGAGCTGCTGAATTTTTACAAGCGAGGTCACATTCTGAGCTGTCATCGACTGTGCAGCAAGCAGCCAAGAGAGCTATAAAATAAACCTCAAGGAGATCCTGAAAGATGTCCTATAAGGCCTATTTCTGCACATGGAAGCACTCCAAAACACAATAAAGCAAAACAAACCCCTTGTGCTTGTTATCTTTGGGGGAAAAAATAAAGAAACAAGGAAAAAAAAAAAAAAAAAAAAAACAACAACCAACAGTTCTTTGTAGTGTCTGTCATGTTTTACCAAAGGGATGCTGAGATGTTCCTTGTGTGTTGTCCTGTCTGCAACAGCCATGGGGCATCTCCTACCCTGTGGTCCACCATGTATGGACATGGAAAGACAAATCAGAGCATGGTGTTTGTCTGTCCTCATTCCTCTCTGAGAGACAGGGGAAGGAAAGGAAAAGGAAAAAAAAAATAATATAAAACCTGAGCAAGCTTCTGATGCAAGATAGGCAGAAACTAAATCTTGCTGCAACAGCCTTTCAACAAATATTTTTCTCTTGTCTATGGCTGGGGAGAAAAAAAATGACATTCAATAAATCAACCTGATTCAGCCTAAGCAACAAAAGACCAGCAGAAAATTGTTTGGAGGGCAGAAGCCATCCAGAACAGCAATTACAGACTGAGTTAGGTCTCCTCTGGGACTCAGCAACAGCCAGAGTGTGGAGTTTCTCTCTCCCTCTCTTGCCTGTGCACATTCCCGCACTCTTTTGCTGTCTTAGAGGTCTGTGTCATCTCAGGGAGTGTAGAACTGTGCTGCACAATTAAAGCAGTCATGCTGAGCTCTGGGATGCCAGCCCAGCACCCACCTGGGGACAGCAGCTCAGGAAACAGCAGAAAGGGGGTTCCTGCCTATCAAACCCAAATGGAGAGGCTCTGGGAGGGGAGACAGCTGAGGCCACAGCAGAGGGCACCTCAACAGGGATGAGTACAGAGATCCTGCAAGCTCCCAGCTGGTGTTTTATTCATTCTGCCCTTGGCTGGATGTCACACGGCCCATCAAAGCCCCTCCTCAGCTGGACAGAGGAATGGGAATATAACAAAAGGCTTTTGAGGTGAGATAAGGACAGGGAGAGGTCAGTCATCAGTTACTGTTATGGGCAAAATAGACTTGATTTGGGTAAATCAGTTTCATTTGATACCAATCAAAATCAGAGTAGGATAATGAAAAATAAAATCAAGTCTTCTTGATCAACACTTCTCCACAACCTTCCTTTTTTCCTGGACTTCACTTCACTTCCATGTTCTCTCCCTCCTCCTCTGCTGGGGCACAGGGGAATAGGGAATGGGGGCTGTGGTCAGTTTATCACTCGTTTCTTTCTCCTCACACTCTTCCCCAGCTCCATCGTGGGGGCCCTCTCAAGGCAGACACAAACTCCTCTAACCTGGGTCCTTCCCATGGGCTGCAGTTCTTCAAGTGGATCCCCCATGGGGTCACAAATCCTGCCAGTTGTATCATCAGGGAATCAGAATCACGGAATCACAGAATGGTTTGGGTTGGAAGGAACCTTGAGGATCATCTTGTACCAACATCCTGCCATGGGCAGGGACACCTTCCCCTACTCCAGGTTGCTCCAAGCCCCATCCAACCTGGCCTAGGGGCAACGATTCCAGGGATGGAGAAGCCACAGCTTCTCTGGGAAACCTGTGCAAGGGCCTCAGCACCCTCACAGAGAAGAATTTCTTCTAATATCTGATCTAAATGTGCCTTTTACTGGTTTAAAATCATTTCCCCTTGTCAGGGTTGTCTATGGGAAATACAATGACACAAACATAGGAAGAGCTGGCTTGCACTTTTAAAAAACCATTTGGATGTGGAAATAGAAGATGTGTTACTGGAGGAGGTCATCAGTAGTTCTGTTTCTGTGTAGATATTGTCACTTTATATTTGGGAAATATAATAAAGCATCAAAGCTCACATAAAGCATTCTTTTTACCAACTTTGATTCTGATCTTCAAATTAATTAACACCCCAAATTTCATTTAAATTCATCAGTTTGTAAAGGTCTGTGAATTCCCGTGTGCATGTACATGTGGGTATTTATACAGGTATTTATACACGTGTATCTTCATGTACCACAAACACTCCCACCTGTATAAACAGCCACCCTATATAGACAGACACTAATGATTTTAAGATTAACTTGCCCTGAACATACACCAGGTGTTAAATGAACATTTGAGTCTTAGCAGATTGCAGAGGTATAAACACAGCCTATTTCTGTCTACAGTAGCAGAAAACAGACCTTAAATCTCAGGCTTCTTTTTCCTGGCTAAACGCTCCAGTGTAAAATAAGCATGAAAACTGATATGACGGGATAACAGGCAAGTAAACAAAAAATAAAAGAAATTTTTTTTTGCCTTGCTTAGTTTAGAAAAATAAATATCTGTTGATTCCATTTTGTCTTCAAGTCTGTGATAGTTTTGATATCAGGTAGAGCAGGAATGATGTGAGGCAGGAATGGGTCACATCAGAAAACGGAGATGCAACAGTTGTGTCATCATGGAATCAGAATCATAAAGTCACAGAATGGTTTAGGTTTGAAGGGACCTTAAAGATCACCCAACCCAGTTCCAACCCCTGCCATGTGCAGGAACACCTTCCACTGGACCAGGTTCTCCAAGCTCCATCCAACGTGGCCTTGAACACTCCAGAACTGGAATCAGTGCTCCAGGTGGGGCTTCACAAGAGTGGAGAAGAGGGACAGAAGGGTGTGGAGAACAAAAGAATTATGCTACAAATTCGAGGGGCAGAGCAAATGGAGAATGTTTCAAAAATCACCCATGATGGAGAAGAGCATGTGAATTTGCGTATTTTGCAGTGCCCTGCCCTTCCTTAATCTCCACCATTCTCCTCTTCCATCAGACAAGAGTGAAAGAGGAAGGGAGATTCAAGAAGTAAGGAAATGAAGAGGGAAGTGACTTCATTCCTCGCCAGAGTGAACATCAGCTCTGCTCTCCAAATAGGAATGTGCTGCAATTTTATTTCTCATTATGGAATGTCTGATGTCCTTGTAGGTCCTGTAAGTAGCACAGCTGGAAGAAGACTCTGGGATGTTACAATGCATATTTGGAAGCAATAACTCGGAGTAACCTGATCCATGACAGTGGAGTTGGAACTGGGTGATCTTTGAGGTCCCAAACCAGTCTACGACTCTATGATTTATTTTCTCACAGTTGCAAATGAAAGTTTCTGCACCCACACTACAAATCCAAACTTTTGCTCTCCTACAGCCGAGTTGCTACCTACTTTACCACTAAAGAAAGATTAATATCCTTGCTTTTCTAACAAACCCTTGGGCTGGATATGAAAGAGACTCATGGACCAGAAATATTGCTTCAGTTTTCTGATATGCTAGAAGGGTTTTTGTGGGATTTTCTGCCTTCTCACCTTTCCCAGCTCCTTGGAGTTGAATTAAGGAGTTCCTTCTGAGTTAATTCACGTATGTATATAGGCTAATCAAATGGCACAAAAGTAATTACATGAAGGACCCGAAATGAAGAGAGATAATGAAGTGCCTGACATTGTGGCCTTTGTGGACCAGGAATGAAAATATTCAGTGAAGATGAAGGTTCTCCCAGTAGAAGATATCCATTTGTATTTCAAATATGGATTGTAGCTTAGGGTTTGTGAAATTTGCTGGCCTGACATCCCCAAATCAAAAATTAAATACAATACAAAAGGTAAACATAAAAGCCACACAAACCAGAGCAAAATTATCCACCAAAAATAATCCACAGCCTTGTGCAAGAAAAGGCTTTTATATAATGAGCAGCAGATCCCTTTTCTTTCTGCAAGAGCTGGGCAATAACCACAGCAACTTGATGCAATTGTCAGGGACTATTTCATGTGGTGGGTACCTGTCCAACAGGAACTATTTGTCTGCATTGCACATTTATTTTGCTCTCCAACAGCTCCAAGGAGCCACTGGTCTCTACAGTAGTAAACTGCAGAAAGTGAGATATACAAGTTCTTACAGCTACCTATGAAAAAAAAGTTATTATTTTTTTATATGCAATAAAAATGTTTGTTGGGGACACTTAGTCTTTTTAAAATAAGAAAATAAAATGCATTTAATATTTACAGCTTCACTTTCTTGCAGCTGCTCAGAAGTACCAAGTCACCAAAGATACGGAAATCCGTCACTAAACTCCAAACTCAGTTTGTTCCAGGCTGACTTTTCCTTTAGCATCTCCTGCTTCCTGCCCCAGGCTGCAATGTATAAACTAATAGCAGAAGTGAGGGAAGTAGTTGTAATCTATCACCCTGACTGATAGCAGCCCCAGGAAAGGCAGTTTATTGCAGGTGGTATGTTATCTTCAAAAATAGAAACTGTGCAAAGATTATGACAAAAACTTCAACACTTTCTACACTTTGTTTGCAGCACTATTAATTCTCCACTCTGGATTTATTTCCACGAGGGTCATGCAGCCAGGAAAAAAATACAATGGAGGAATTAATTTTCTTTTTAGGAGTGTTCTGGGAAGCCAAGCAATTAGAGCAATCTTAAGATGTCATGCATTATCAATTGCTGCTCAATTCTTTTACTTAAATAAAATACTGATTGCAGGGTCTGATCTGAAGCTATCAACAGAGTGATTCATTTAGATGCACTATTTATTCTTGACAAATTAAAAAAGAACATCTAACTTTCACTGAAAAGAAAAAGACAAAGGGACAAGGGAAATACAGCACCTTTTTACAACTCACTGCTATGCTGCCAATCCTCTGTTTAGAAATGGCTGAGGCTGCTGTACCCTGTACAGAGTTTGGAGACAACTCAGTCCTAATTACAAATGGAGTTCATGGGCTTGATGCAAGAGAGGAAGGGAGCCACAATCTCTTACAGAGGTCACTGAAGGTCAGAATCATAAAATCACTGAAGGGTTTGGGCTGGAAGAGACCTTACAGACCACCTGGTTCAAACATCCTGCACCTGGCCCAGGATAATCAGAGTCCAGTCCAGCCTGACCCTGAGTGCCTCCATGGATGGAGCATCCACAGCTTCTCTGGACAACTTCTTGCAGTCCCTCACTTCCTCTTGTAGGAAGGAATTTCCTCCTAATATGTAAAACTAAACCTACTCTCCTTCAGCTCAAAGCCATCACCTCTTGTCCTGTCCCTCCATCCCTTGTCCCAAAGTTCCTCTCCAGCTCTCTTGGACCCACTTTAGGCACTGGAAGGGGCTCTGAGCTCTCCCTGGAGCCTTTTCTTCCCCACGCTGGACACCCCCAGCTCTCCCAGCCTGGCTCCAGAGCAGAGGTTCTCCAGCCCTTTGATCAGCTTAGAGGCCTCTTCTGGACTTGTTTGGAGAGGTCAATATCTCTCTTGTGTTGAGGGTCCCAGAGCTCCAGGTGGGGGTCTCTCAATGGGAGAGATCTTGTTCTCTTTCTTCAGTGGACTGAAGAGGCACAGCCAAAAGAAGGGGTATGGCTGTTCAGGCCATCAAGTGCTCCACAGAGCCCCAGCTCCCTGAGTAATTCCATTCCAAGGTTCACCCTCTCCTCAAAGGTACAAATTGGGCAACAAGAATTAAAATTAAACCTCTCTCTGCCCTACATTTCCCTGTGGATTTCAAAGCCAAATGCTGTGGTCTTTGTAGGGTCTTCAGATTTTGGCTCTGTGGACTGCAGACTTCGCTGTTGACACTTTTCTTACATATTTTCAGTCAATAATGCAGGTTACCTAAAAGGCAAAACTGCTGAGTTAAGGTGTCTGAGGGCAAGTTAATTACAACTGCAGCTAAAAGGCTCAGAAAAAAAAGGTTGATGGGTATCACCTCCTGCAAGTTGACTCTCCCAAACACCCTTACATGGTTTTATTCTCCATTCTATACACAAGAGACTATTTTAAAAATATCCATTACATCCAAAATGATTCATCTCATTGTTCAAGGATTTTTTTTTTTAATGTTTAATTTATTTCTCTCTGTCTTTAGTTACTACTTGGTAATTTGTTACTACCTTCAACCTTAATATTTTAAATTATTCTTCCCTTTTCTCAATGCTATTACACATCAAGTATTTCTACACAGTCATCATGGCTCAACTAATCACTGCTGCACTTTCTGAGCCTGCAATTGGTAAATTCCTGTAATCTCTCTTCATAAATTATACTTAATACTTCTTCCTCATTTATTTCCTTCTGGATCACCTCCAAATTTCTAATAGAAAAAGCAGGCCAAAATGCTCTCATTTCTCACACACCTTCTTATCATATAAAAGGTGCCAACGTCTAAGCCAGACACTAAAGGCTGTGTGACAGTTCACTTTATTTTCCAATTGTCTATGCTCAGTACCGAGTTAAAAATTTCCAATTTCTGGGTAAAAGTATCCAACAGGTCCAGTGGCACAGCTTCTTTAGTTGGATCACTCACCAGTTGTGTCAGGAATTTATCTTCTAAACGCTCCAGGGACATCCTGGACCATTTCCTCTTTGCTGTGTTGTATTTCCAGCAGACACTTGGTTAAATTGAATTCCTCCATGGGAATAAAGGCCAGCGATCATGAGGCTTCTCCCAGGTACTTTTAGAGCAATTTATCCATCTCTTCATCCTGGCTGGGTGGTCTATAACAGACTCCCACCAGGATATCTGCTTTGCTGGCCTTCCCAATTATCTAAATGCTCAGCCCTATTGACACAAGGGTGACCCAATGCCTCCCCTCTTACTGTCCCTTCTGAAGAGTTTACAGTGACTCATCGCAGCACTCTGGTTATGTGAGTTGATGCCTTAAGTTTTAGCTTTCATGTATTTCAGATTCTGTGCTGCCCAGGGGTGAGTTCTGAGCCTCACAGTGTCAGTCAGCTCGCATCACAGAGTGAGTAGACAAAACAAATCCTTTTCCTGCTGGAGACCAAGGACAATGGTTACAAGTTTTCAGCCCCAATTACACAAACAAGGGTGGACTGAAGGGAGAAACAGGAAGAATGGGACCTCACAACCTGAAGCTGTAATTGGACAATTAAACCCCAATATGCAAATGGACCAAAACTTATAAAAGTGTAAGGCCTCATGATGGGTTGTCCATTTTGTGTCCATTTTGTGACCATTTTGTGACCGTTCTAAGTCCACCTTGGGTGTAGCCCTGGTCAGGCCCCTTGTCCTCCTCAAGGTATACCCTTAAAGGCCTTTCAATAAATACCTACTTTATTCTCTAGCTCTGTTCAGTCTCTGTTCCAGGTCAGCCTTCCCGAGGCATCAGAGTCATCCCACCCCATTTCCAATCCCAGTTTTCCAGTGGCTCAGTGACTTCTAGCTCCTCCTGTTTGTTGCTCATGCTCATGTGGGCATTGGAGCTCTTGTTTGCAGAAACAGTACAATACCAGCTGGTGTCTGCCATCCCAAATCCAGAAATCTTGCGTTTGTTCTCAGATCAAAATTGTGGATTGCATTTCCATCCAGTAATTAAAATTACGGGTCTGAACCACAAGCAGCTCACTCTCTGATCAAAGGAGATATAATTCAAACAATTAATCACTCATTTTACTTTGACAGTTTTGCTTATGTGTCACTGGCAGATGGAGGCAATGCTCTCAGAGAACAAAGTCTGGGTCATTTTAATCTCTAGAGGAAGGAGGAATTATTTATAGTGTAGAGTTGGTGAATTATATGTTGATGTCTTCTACATTTACTGCTCAGCAATTTGTCCTGGCTCACTTCAGAGTCAATGGGGAGCCGACACTGGAATTGTGGAGCTCAGATTAAGGCTTAGGTATTTTCAAACTGTCTGGGACTCATGAATACTAAGGTGAAATTTTTAGAGAAATAATGAGACAACCTCAGAGCTGTAAACTGAAAATTCATGGGAGATCAGAAGAGAGAAAAGAGAGTGTCTGAGCAGTGCAAAATCCAAAAGTCTGGGAATTAGAGGCCAGATATCTTAATGCCAGCCCAGTGCAGCCCCAGTTGTACAGATGATGGGGGAAATAATCCAAGGTATGATTTGTTGTTGCACAAAACACAGCAGGAGAATGAGCAGCAACAAGTCTGCATTTGTCAAAAGTTACCTGGTACCTCTCTAGGACAAGGCAACATCTGAGGAGGGGGAAAAGCAGCAGATGACAAACACACAAGTAGAGCAAACAAAGTCTAGATGAAAATACTGTAAAACTGGCTGGGAAATCATACTTTAAAACTATTTGTTCATCAGTAAATTCTCTTTGGTGATGGACTGGAAGCATGTATGAAAAGGATTTCACCATCACTATGTCCAACAAGGACAAATAAAAGGTTGTGTTCCCTGATTGGGACAATTCCCAGAATCTGAAGAGACAGGGAGATGGAATGGCAGCAGCCTTGCAGAGAAGGAGGTAGGAATAACTGGTGGATGAAAAATTGACATGAGCTGGCCAAGTGCACTTGAAGCCCAGAAAGCCACACTTGTACCAGAGCTGCATTAAAACCAGAGTGAGTAGCAAGTGAGGGAGGGGATTTTATGATACTCTGAGTTCATACGGTTTTCCTGGATCCAGGACTAACCAGTATTTTTCAGGAATGGTTTAGGTGATGGCATAGAAAGGACAGCTCATAAATAAGATGGTGCAGTGAAGCTCAGAAATCTTCAGAGCCTGTCAGAAGATATGATTAGAATTCAAAGGGATCTTGTTAGAATAGGGTAATGCTCCAAGGAAAAAGGGTGAAACCAAATAAAGAAAATAATAAGTCCTACAGTGTCCTGGGTTGTAGTTTAGGATGTATTCTATCACCATCTTCAGTTAATGGCCCATCAATGCCTTGTGCATGACTCATAAAGAACTCCCTACGGGTGTTATCTCTCTTTAATGGGCCATCAAGGACCTCCTGTATGACTCATCATCCCATTGTGAGATGCTCCGCCCACGGGGAGGAGCCAAGAATTCTCACCTGGATATAAGCTGGGATTTGGGACAGTACAGGCAGTGCTCACCCACTGGATTCCCAGAGGAACAGAGCTATCAGACTTTTCTATGGGATCACTGCTTCAGGAAGACCACCTCACCTGGACTTCTTTCATCACCCTGCTCAGGTTGTATTCTGACTCTGTCAGTTGTTTTTCTTTTTGTATTGTTGCATTTATTTTATTTTTTTTCCTTTTCTCTTCACTAAATTTTATTTCTGACTTAGAGCCCCTCACTTGGTTTGTTTTCAAACCACAACATACAGTTAGACATAAAGAATGGTTGTAGGCAACTTCCTGAGCAGAAATCCTCAAAAAGGAAATAAACAAACAAGCAAAGGTGCTGAGGGGTGCTGGGGACAAAGCTAACACTTGTGAGATAAAATATTGTGTCCAATTTTGAGCAACAAATCTCAGGGGGACCACCTGGAGACAGCTCAGAGAAAAGCCATGGGAATGATCAAAAGTGTTAGAAACATAGCCTGATAGAAAAAATAGGAATTAGTGTAGTTTTCAATGTAGAAAAAGCAGGATGTGTGGGGTTAGAGGGGTGGGCGAGACACAACAGATGTGATAATGCTTTTCTGACAAGTGGAACTGTTGCAAATAGGAAGGGAATAACCTGTTCTCCATATTCCCCTGCCATATGACAGAAATTCATGGACTGGAACTGCAACAGGAGACATCTGTATAAGAAGTTAATGATTCGGGTTGTTGATCCTGTCTTAGAGCTGAGAAAAGGATTTGATGTTGTTTAAAGATTGCTCTTAACTCCACTTGTCTAATATTCAATGCAATCAATACAAACCTGGAAATCAGAAAGAGAGAGGGACTGTTTCAAAATGCAGCAACAAACTTCCCATCAGCTCCAGTCACTAAACTGATTAAATCATGCACCTCTCCCTCAGCCTTCCCCAGTTAAGACAAATTTGGCAAAACTCTGCTCTGTTAAACATCCTCGTCCACAAAAAAAACCACAAAAGGTGAAGCTCAATAAGCTTTCACCAACTTATCAATAGCCACAAAGACACTTTCTGCCATTAAACTGCAGCAGATAACAATCAGACAGCATCTCCCCTTCAGCAAGGAACAATGGTATCTGCAGCAGGGAATCCTGACAACAGTGTGCCATCTATCAGCTGTGTGTGACAACAAGCCGCAGCCAGCCCCTGTCCCAAGGGCTGCATTTAGAAACCATCTACATCTACAGTGACAGAGCAGAAACTCCTGCGCTTCTAAACCCACCAGTCACTCAGCAGAGAAGTGAGTTATCCTGCCTTCCTTCCTACCTGCATTGCCTCCTCCCCAAGGAAATGATAATTGAGGAGAAGTTGGATTCAGTTCTACAGTTTTAAGAAAGTTTTAAGCATTTATATTCAATAGTTCTCAGCTTGTGCTCCTGAGTTCAGATTAGCTTTCAATGGGCTATTGTGGTTTTCTTTTGATTTGCAAATGAGGTAAATGAGAGTCTAGACCTGAAGAGGGGATGGCTCATCTCATTCCCAGCCACACACTGGTGTCTCTGGCTCAAAGGATGAAGCACTATAAAAGCTGGATGGATCTAGGGGGTGGGGTGAGAACTGGAGGAACTGGGGAGCTGCTTTCAGACTGAGCATGCCCTGAAGAAGCTGCTGTTTACTGTTAACACTGCAGGTAATTAATTGCTTTTTCCATTCAAGGAATTGCAGATTGGCAAAATAAGTATTTTTCCAGCACAGAGGACTTTAGACTACAGCTATCATACCTCATTTTATGATTTGTCATAGAGTATGATACAGAATTGTAGAATACTTGAGGCTGGAAAAACCTTCAAGGCCATCAAGTTCAATCTTTGACCAAATACCACCACATCCCCAAAACCATATAATGAAATGCCATGTCTACTCATTTTTTGAACACTTCCAGGGATGGTGACTCCATCACTTCCCTGGAAAGCTTGTTCCAATGTCTGATCACTCTTTCATTGAAGAATTGGTTCCTAATATCCAACCTGAAGCTCCCCTAGTACAACTTCAGGGCATATATACTTGAACATATATATTTGAATTTTTTATTAATACTCAGTAATAGCAGAATACTTTAATCAGGAACAATGCTGAAAAGTCACGGAAGTAGTTCAAACACTTCTAAAAGCAAAAGGAAACAGACACTTCGGGGTTTTTTGTCTAGTGACAATAAGTTTTCACTGTTTGATGATTATTTGGCATAAATTGATGGGTTTTCCTCTCTGTCCAGCCCTTACCAACCACAACTGCAGCACTCCTTTAGTTGGTAATATGAGGAGGCAATTTAGAGCAGAAACGGAATAAAATTTCAGTTATCATAACCAAAATCAAAAAAGCACAGAATCACAGAACATCCTGAGTTGGAAGGGACCCATCAGAATCATCAAATCCAACTCCTGGCCCTGGACAGGACAGCCCCGAGAGTCACAACATGTGCCTGAGAGCCTTGGCCAAAGGCTTCTTGATCCATTAAATTTGGGCCACCATCATGTCCAGACAGCCTCAGCTCAGCAGAAAACTGAACTAACATCCCTTTGCATATTTTGCCCATGAAAGACCCCAAGCCATGCCTGTAGAGTAGCTCCTGCCTTTGCAAAGTGTGAAACACCAGAACCATCCCCCCCCTTCCTCAGCATCATCACACCCTGCCACATTTTGATTTATTGGGCTCTCAGAATGGTATATTACAGGAGAGTGTTTCTGCCCTGATTCCCACCCTTACACGTGCACTGAACCCTCACCTCTGTCTAAAGTCTGAAACCTCTTTGTTTAGGTTTGTATCTCTTCATTGAGTTCTTTTTTTTTTTTTTTTTTTTTTTAGCAGAAAATAGATTGCCATAAATTTTGCCCTTTCGAGAGTTTAGTGACAGAGTGGAGTTGCCCTCAGTCACATCTGTTTATCCTGGTAAGCACATTTATAAAGTGATTTCCCATCCTCGTTATTCTGTCAATGGCATTTCACACTGCAGCTACTTTAATGCAGCATTTTATCACTTGTCCTGGGGGCTGCTGACAGCTGCCAATTTCAAGGCTTCATTCCAATCTTAATTTTCTTCTTTTCCTTTTCTTTGCCCTCACTCCCTTTCCCTATCTTCTCCTTTATTTCCAGAAGAAAGGGGAGTTAGATGAGTGCAGCGAACACCGAGGATTTCCTCTCCCCTTTAACACACAGACATTATAATCCCATAATAATCCCATAATGTGAAGTCTGTTAGTGAGGAAAAGTTAAAATTCAGGAGAGTGCTGCTGCATTTCACTTAACTATTGGACTTTTCATCTTTTTATCTGAAAAAATTCTCCATTAATGCTCCGGGGATAAAATTTCCCTGAAATTGGACTGTTCATGTCCCAGGGAAGTACTTTGTGTTCTTGATTGCTGTGATACTCCTGCCATCCAGAATTACCTAAATCACACCAGAATAGGCTACAATCCAGGTCAAAGCACAGGAGGACAGAAATTTTACCCAAGGAATGCTTTTTAGACCTCCTTGAAACAGTTCCCTTCCTGTAACAGCACCTGTATCTCACAAAACCATAGAATCATTTAGGATGGAAAAGACCTTTCAGAACATTGAGTCCAACCATTAACCCAGCACTGCCAAGGCCAACACTAACTCACGTCCCCAAGTGCCACATCAACACATTTTTTAACACCTCCAGGAACAGTGACACAACCACTTCCCTGTTCCAGCACTTGACAACCCCTTTGTGAAGGATTTTTTTTTTCTTAATATCTTATCTAAACCTCCCCTGGCACAGCTTGAGGCCGTTTCTGTTGCAGTGCATTTCCACATCCAGGCAAATTATTCTATTTAAGGAAAAAAAGTTTAATTTTACCTTTGACCATCGTAAGAAACCAAGCAAGATAGTTCTGAGCCCTCTGGATGAGCATTGGCCCAGGGCCAGCACAGGGGCACTGGTTGGGCTTTGGAAATGTTTTGCAACATCTGTACCTGCTTCTATTTGCAGCAGGCCAAGTTGTCTCTCCTAAAACATTAAGTATTTGTGAAGGTGCACAAAGGAGCTCAAGTGCTTTTTAAGATGTCTTTTTGTTTTGTTTCTGTATCATTTATTTTGTTTATTTTTATTATAACTTTTGCTTTACAGAACACACTGAAAGAGCCATCTCACACAATTGTTTTAAGCCATTTCTCTGCAAGGGCTGGCCCCTCAGAGGTGATGGAACTTCGTGGGGTTTATTACATCTGACCCCAAGCAAGATTCCATCACATTTCCTCTTGTTCCCTTGTTACTTTGGAGAAGAGACTGACCTCCACACTGGTCTATCCATGACCATCCAAAGGAATTTTTCATTGTCTCAGGCTGAGCTTGCTTATGCCTTAATGGTAATTCCTACTTTGCCCAGTGTTCCATCAAGGAGAATTTTACACAGCAAGAAAACTTCACAGGAGCCTGTTCCAGTGCCCAACCACCCTCTGGGTGCAGAACCTTTTGTTAACATCCATCCTAAACCTCCCCTGACACAACTTCAGGCCATTCCCTCGGGTCCTGTCACTGTCACCACAGACCAGAGATCAGTGCCTGCCCCTGCTCTTCCCTCATAAGGAAATTTTAACTGCAGTGAGATCTGTCCTCAGTCTCTTCTTCTCCAGGCAGAACAGACCAAGCTGCCTGAGCCCTGACTCACATGGCTTCCCCTCTAGAATAAAAATAATGCTCTGCCAGCACCAGAAATGTTGGCCTGGTTCGAGATACTGTCACTGGTTTGCAAGATCATATCAAAGCTGGTTCATATCATTGTTCTCCAAGACCAAAAGAAAAATTTCTTCTTGTCACGGGCCAACCATTCTCTTACTCACATTGTCACTTAGTTTTACAAAATAGTAAAACCAATTTTCTTCTTCTGATCTGCAATTAACATGAGTTCCAATTACCAGGATTTTCTTCCAATAGAATCGATTTTTTCCCCCTTTTTCTTGATAGAATGCATAGTCACGTTGGTGAAAAAGGGCAATGTGCCAGAATATTACTTAGATAACTCTGGCATGCTTAAATGGAAGAGTTTTCATCTATGCAATTAAAAATGCACATCAAAATCAGGACATTGTTTTTCTTTAATTTCATTATCCAGACTGATGGCTTATAAATGCATTCTCATGGCATCATCAGTCTGTGATTATCAAGAGAACTGAATCACGGAGTCACCCTAGAAGTCACCCTAGAAACCATCTGGTTATGCCATACTCCGAAGAGGAGGCAGAAAACAAGTAGGTCAAGAATTGTCTCTGAAAAACAAATACTTGTTATTTCCTTGAAAATTTCCAGGGGTGCCCCATCCCTGGAACTGTTCACAGTCAGGTTGGACAGGGCTCTGGGTAACCTGGTCTAGTGAGTGGCATTCTTCTGTGTGGCACAGGTGGTTGGAATTAAGTGATCTTTAACATCTCTTCTAACCCAAATTTTTCAATTATTCTCTGATTTTTATGATTCTCTAGATGCAAGTTCAAATTAAAATAAATCAAAAAAACAGGTGACAAAAAATTTTCTCCACTCAGAGACAAAGGGAGGGAGTTCTCTTAAGACATCAGGGTGACAGAATCTGGGATGCATCACTGCCACTCAAAGAAAAAGAAAAAAAAAACCACAAAATTATATTTTGTCCAAAGAGTCTGGTGAAGAAGAAGCCTACAGGTATCACTGATTATGGATGCATGTTTGAGATAAACAACGGGAGATTCTATACAGTACATGAAGAGAAAGAAGCTGATCATGGATCAGCTCATGATAGAACAGATGTCTAAAATCATAGTGGATGAACTGTGCTCTAAAAGTGTGTGTTCATAGATTATTTTAAAACCTTAAGGTCAAGCAGGGGCATCTACACCCTGGAAACCTCCAGTTATGGGAAAAACACCTTGCTCTGAGTGACAAGAAATCCTAATAACCTGCAGAATCCCCCAGACTTGCTAACAGGAACATTTAATCCCTGTTTAGGAACAAGCCCTGTTGCACATTGCCAATTACAAAAAACTGAGCTTTACAAAAAGTCTTGGCTGTTTGAATGATGAATAGAGTAATAAAACCTTACACACCGTGGTAAAATGGCTAAAACAGAACAAAACAACAAAGCACATGCAAGGCTGTGACAGCCTGGTCCTTGTAAGGAAAATCACAGCTCACTTAGCCCTCACAATTCTTTAAATAAGTCAATAGCTTAGTGGAAATGAAAAAGAAAGTGCAAACCAGTTGCTTTAAATTTTTTTCAGATTATAGAAGTCTGTGATGTTGTCACTCCTCAGGTGACTACAGAAAGTAACTACCATGGAGAGAGGTACAGAGCAATGTCAAATGCAAAAGCAGGTCAGGAGAAAGAGGAAAGAAAGAAGAAAGAAAAAGTAATAAAAACCAAACAAAAACTCGACCCAAAATTAAAAGTAGGTCAGTTTTCATCCTGACAAAAGGTTAACAGCCAGCTTCCTCTAGGCATTTTGCTGGATCCCACATTGTTAAATATAAGTGATCCAGGAAGGTGATTCACTGGTGCAGAGAGGGGAAAAAAAAATCCCAAAAAGAAGACCAAACACATCTCAATCTGTCATCATGATAATCCTGCAAATTCCATGTTAACATGAAAACTCTATTCAGAAGCACAAGACTGTAACCTTTGGTGAGCTCCCTTGGGACAGGACTTGGATACAGAGCTATCTACAAACCTGGGACCACTTAAACAGTCTCACCTGGAGACTACACGGGTGAAGGAGGCACAATTATTCAAGGACATAGGGTTTACAGGTAGAGCCAAAATCTCCAGGCAAGTCTTGAGACCGGAAGATGGAAAAGCCCACCAGGAAAAATGGACCATGGAGCTGAGTCAGGCTGCCTGGTGAGAAGAAGAGCATCCCCAAAACCTAGGGAGGACTTGGCTAAATGTTACCGGGTCTGAAAACACCCTGAGAAATGACCGAATCCAGCCAGACTGAATTTGGTCAACTGAGTTTGGACCTTGTACAATGTGCCAGCTGGATGTTAATGCCAGGCTGCATCCAGAGCAATGCCCAGTGTTCAGGGCAATGAGAGGACATGTCCTGGTTTGTAGTATAGGATGCATTCTATCACCATCTTCATGAACTGATGAAGCCAATTGTTGGAGCAGTGCTCTTCCCCGACCCCCTCCCTCTGGGGTGCCTTCTGTTAATGGCCCCTCAATGCCTTGCCATGACTCACAGATAACTCCCTCCGGGGCTATCTCTCTTTAATGGGCCATCAAGGACCCCCTGTATGACTCATCATCCCATTGTGAGATGCTCTGCCCAGGGGGAAGAGCCAAGCATTCTCACCTACATATAAGCTGGGATTTGAGACAGTACAGGCAGCCCTCACCCACTGGATTCCCAGAGGACCAGAACTACCAGACCTTTCTGTGGGATCACTGCTTCAGGAAGACCACCTCACCTGGACTTCTTCCATCACCCTGATCGCTGTATTCTGACTCTGTCAGTGGTCTCTTTGTATTATTGCTTTGTATTATTGCATTTATTTTGCTTTATCTTTTTTCCCTTTTCTTCTCATTAAATTGTATTTCTGACTAGGAGCCTCTCACTCGTTTTACTTTCAAACCACAACAGGACATCATCTGGAATGGATGGAATAATGAACAGCATGGACTTGGTACACAAAAGTTGTAGAAGGCAACAACTCCTGGGGGCAATCACAAGGCAGAACCAGACTGTATTTCTGTAGTCAGGCTCGTCAAGACTGGACAGAGCTGTTCCAAACATCAGAAGGTGCCAAAGCACTTTCAATAATACAACTGTGAATGATGGTCAACACTGACAAATGCAAGTGTAGGAGGGGGAAATGAAAATTCCTCCTGCAGCTCCTGTGACTCCACATTTGGCACAGAAGTCCAGCAGAGAGGCTTGAGCAGCCTAAGGAAAACCAATGCTTAATGCACTGGCACCTTCCAGAACAGCAAACAAGGGATGAGGACACACAATGCACCAGGCACTGAATAACACAGGGTTGGGCAGTCTGGCACCACTTCCCAGCTCCAGCCTCGCTTAGGAGGAGAGGATTAATTTATCCCTGTGCTAATGCAACACGGCCAGTGAGTGCCAGCACCGTGGTGGCTGACAGGAACAACGTGGCCAAGGCAGGTGGCACTCCAGTGGCACTCCTGACCCTGGATCTCAGAGGAGGGGGTCCTGCCTCACCTCATTTGAAGGTTACCAAGCATCAGAGAGCCTTCACCACAAAGCCATCTGCTCAGACACCCAACCCACCACAGCACGGGGACATCCTGATGCCTACAGAGAAAACCCACCTAAGAGACAAAGCTCTGGCTCCTCACAGCTCCTCCAAAGCTGTTGTGGCAGCCTGTTTGGTGGCACACAACAATAGGTGCTCTAACTCCATAGGAATTAGGAGAAAAAGAGATATTTATATAACAGGCTTTAACCCAAACCTCACCTCACAGAGTGGTGCAAAATAAACAACACCAGTTTCAGGGGGAGTGGGAGGATGGAGAAGAAGAAAAGAGAGCTCTGACTGAGCTAGATTTGAAGCCTTTACCATTTTCCCCATGGTAAAACCGCATGGGTTTGGTGGGAATGTCTTGGTTGTGCTGGTGCCCGGGGGACATCAGAGCTGTAAAAACTTCTAATATAGCACTGTCCCCAGTTAGGAGATGATGGCACTACTGTGATATTGGAGATTTTCCTCTTGCCCCTCAGCCTGTTCCAGTCCTTCTCTGCGCTGCACCGATTCCAGCCCTGAAATCCTTCTGGACTGCCCTCTGCCTGCAGCAATGAAGGTGATTCCACGAGGTCCCCCCAGCCCTAGGAACACACAGCAGGAAGAAATACAAAAAATTATTCTGACTGTTTCCCACCCCCCAGCAAAGGTCCAGGATAAAGACTGGGACAACAGGGAGGACCCACTGCACCCTGAGATTTAGGGGATAACACGGTACCTTGAGGGAGGGACAAGGACAAAAAAAAACAACATTGAAAGATGATCTAGTGCGGCAGGATCTGAGTGTGGCTGTAAAATACCTTGTGCTCCTGCAAAAACACCCAGGGGAGAAGAAAGCTGTGCATGACAGAAATGCTGTTCATGCTTTTCTTTGGAGGAGTTTGAAAGTCATTCAAAAGGAAATACCTGTTCATGGACAGCATGGAAGTCAGTGGATCTGTAACTATTTCCCATAGCTGGAGATCCACTCTATAAGCAAATTAACCCCCTCACCAAATTCCTGAAGTTTATTTAGGGAAGTCCACTTGTATCTAAAATCTACTCTTTTATGAGAAACTCTCCTTGGGTCTCTCCTATGAGGTGACTCAGAAGAAGCAATAATCTTCCTCCTGCAATCCAAATAAAAGGAAGTTCCTCTAAATTTTAATAGGTGAGCTGTAAAAAGTTGTGACATTCAGCAGCACCTGGAGCTGAATGGGGAGACACAGGACTAAAAGACGCAGAGTCCTTAATCCTCAGACAGGGAGACAGGTGACTGGTGGAGAAATGCACAGCCAGTTCCCTGTTTGCATTTAAAGCTCTTTATTCCCTGGCTCAGCAATTCCACTGCGGCATTTATTTTTAATGCTTTATTTTTGCAATTTGACTTTCTAATGGCAACACCTGAAGTCACCTTCCTTAACCCTTCTCAGTGATATAAATTAGACAGAACATCAGGGGGAAACAACCGAGGGAGCACAACTCGGCCCTGTCAGACTTCAGCAGGAGGTGAATCCCTCCTAAGCAATCAGCACCAACATGCAAAGGTGCTTCCCTTTTATTTCCTCCAGATACACTCAGGACAGAAGGACCTAATCCCAAAAGTCCTTGCATCCTGGTGCTGAGACTTATATTTACAAATATGAGCTGAATTCAGGCAGGAAGTGGAGTCATGGGTTTGCTCCTAATTTCCTCCTGCCCACCTCTCCCATCCCCACTTTACATTTTCTGGATGCATTTAGAAGGAAAAGAGGATGGGAAGAAATACCTTGTGTGACGACTGAAATGCTCCAGAAATTTCATTTTTAAAGGCTGTTTTAAAGGATCGTGCCAAATACAGAGGCTGATGCTTACCGGGTGACTTTTGGGTCTGGGCTGCTCACAGCACCCAGTAATCAAATCAGGCTGAAGGACTGAAGTTTGCAGAAATTTGCAGGATTTTTATGGAGACCGTCAAAACAAGACTAAATATGAAAGTCTGCTGAATCATTGCTAACCAAGACATCCTTCACTTTGCCTCTTTACTGGTCTCCCACTCCCCTGCTCCCAGCCATGCTGAAAAAAAAACCAAAAAATAAAGAGACACTTCTGCTTTCACCTGAATTTTGTTGAGAAAGACACAAATCCCTGGAAACCACTGGAGGGATACTGTCCAGGAGCAGTTGTGTCTGTTTTGGGCAGTGGGGAGAGCACATGGGTTCCTCTGTGCAACCCCCTTCAGCTGCAGTGATCATGAACTGGCGCTTTCTTGTCTGAGATTGAACCATCAAATTAATTCAATCCCTGTTAAATTGAAGTCTTGTGAGGGCACTTTGGTTCACCTGTTTGGTACAGATGACAGAGCACCAGGAAAGACTCCATTCTGAAGGGAAAAAAATGCCCAGTGTGCAGACCAGACTTACTTCTTAGGGCAGTCCACTGCCTCCCTGGGGTCTGGGCTAAAAATGTGTAGAGAAAACTTCCTATCCTGCTACAACTCTCAGATTATTGTACATTATTGATTTTTTTTTCCTGTGAGGTAGCAATGAAGTTGCAATAAAAGGGACAATCAAGAGACTTCAAGGGCTTGGGATGACAGATTAACAGATCATGAGCACAAGCAGTGTTGTCCTCTATCCTCCCAGGAGGTTGCAGTGAGGTGGGGCTTGATCTCTAATCCCAAGTAACAGGCAACAGACAAGAGGAAATGACCTCAAATGCCACGAGGAGAGGTTTAGGTTGGATGTTAGGAAAAAAACAAAAATCCCAAAAGGGTTGCCCAGGACAGTGGTGGAGACATCACCGCTGGAGGATTTAAAAGATGTTTCGATGAGGCACTTGGGACATGGTGTAGTGGTGAGTAAGCAGACAGATCAATGGGTTTTAAATTCATTATCTGAAAGGTCTTTTCCAATCTGAACAGTTCTATGATACTATAATTCCACAAACTCACTGGATTTCTGCCAATTCCTAAAACTGGGCAGCCAAAGACACAGTAGCTGCTACCTTCACACAGTGGTCCTGCAGATGAAGTTGAGTTTTTTCCTACAGGAAGGATAGCAGCCTTTTCAAAGAGTGTGCAAGTGCTCTCAGTGCTGTTTGAGATTTAAAGCTGCTCCTCCTCAACACCAACAAACATTTGGGCTCTCACCACTTCCAGGAGAGCAAAAGGGTCTGCCAAAAACCATGAGAGGAGCAAAATGAGCAAAGATTAATTTTGCAGTCAGCAATAAAGCATTCTTGAGAAAATCAGCACATGCTAATTGAAGTCTCCAGAGCTCAGCTCTGAGCACTGAATCCCTCGTGCACATCCTCCTCAGGCCCACAACACCCACCAACTCATCTTTTAATTCCTTAAAACCACGTTGTCTGACACAACTGACATTCACCTGTAGGTTTTTTCCCAAGATGTGTTTTATATGTACGAGCATGGGGCAGATCTTTCCCCTTGCCCTCACTCCTGTTTCCTCATCTTCACATCTGAAGATTTTCCAGAGGGCAAGAAGTTCTCTGTCTCTGAGAGAGCAATCTGTGCTCTCAGGGAGACAGGCTGTTGTTCAGCATCTCCTGGTGAAGTCATGATATCATGGGTGAAACTTCATATCCCAGCAAGCCCCCCCGTAGGGATGATGTGCCTTCAGCTACAAATGATGATCAGTATTTTCTTTGAGCTTCATCCAAGCTGAGAGGATGACAGCGTGTTTTCTGAACAGGAGCACGCTCCCTCTGCCTCGCAACTCAAACACGGGGAGAAAAATTAGAAGCTATATATGCCAGATCTTGTATTTGGATCTCTCATCCCAGCACAGTCTGAAGAGAATTTGGTACGGAAGTGCAGAACAAGCAGCGTTTAAATCCTGGCACTGATCCTGACTCTTTCCCAGGTCTTCAGCAAGGCATTTACATTTCTATGGAGCTCCACCGGCAGAGAAACAATCCATAATGTCTCAGTTTCTCCAGCTGTGAAATGGGAATAGGAGCACGGTGAGAAATCTGTGGCAGCTTTTCTCCCTCGTGGGAGAGCTGACAAGGAAAGATGAAACTCAGGAACATTTGTTCCAAAAAGGCAGAGTTAAAAAATAAGCAGATGTTTGTTGTTGTAGGTACAGCAGAGAATCATGGAATGGTTTTGGTCGCAAAAGACCTTAAAGTTCATCCGGTTTCAACCTTCTGCCATGAGCAGAGACATCTTCCACTGTCCAAAGGTTGCTCCAAGCCCTGTCCAACCTGGCCTTGGACTCTTCCAGGGATGGAGCAGCCACAGCTTCCCTGGGCAACCTGTGCCAGGGCCTCACCACCCTCACAGGGAAGGGATTTTTCCTAGTAGCTGATCTAAACCTGCTCTCTTTCAGTTTGAAGCCATGGAAAAGTTTAAAACCTGGAAGGAAGGAAGTCTTAGACATCCACAAGAAAACTTTGAGTGATCCAGAAGAATCCTTTTAGTCTTGACAGCTTAGTAGAAGCTGTTAAGAGTAAAACTACAAAAAACTGTCTGGACATGTGTTGATGTTTGATCTAAAATCCTTCTACCACTTATCCTTCAACAGCAATACCTTATCCTTAAATTAGAAGATATTTAAACTTTTTTTTCATATCAATAAGAATCTGCATTTTAAAAAAATGCAGATTTTGATGCCAACATGAGCAAACCACATCTGCACTCCAGTTATTGCTGGACCAGAGAGATCTGAATTCTTCTGAAACATGACTCTGGTTGTATCTCTGCATCAAAATCACAGAATCACTGAATGGTTTGGGTTGGAAGGGACCTTAAAGATCGTTTTGGTTCAACCCCTTGCCATGGGCAGGGACACGTTCCACTATCCCAGGTTGCTCCAAGCCCCATCCAACCTGGCCTGGGACACTTCCAGGGATGAGGCAGCCACAGCTTCTGCTTCTCTGGGCATACCCACTGATGGCACACAGACCCACTGGGCACAGGGTCACCTCAGAGAACTTCTCCTCCAGGGACACCCATCTTTCTGATGGGCAAAATATCGTAATTCTTTCCCCAAATAAATGAGAAATGCTGTATGAACAGAGGAGCAGAGCATGAACTCCTGCCTGTGGTGACAATGGATGGAAGAGGAGGGAGAATGAGGCTGACTCAGGAGCTCACACAGGCAGGAAAATAGAGAAGTTTTGTCTTTAAACTGAAGCAAGATTAACACATGAACTTTTGGTAGCCCTCAGTGGTGCAGTCAAAGGAGGTGGAGACATAATGGGATCATGAGATCACAGGATAATTCAGGTTTGAAAAGGCCACAGGAGAGCTCAAGTGCAGCTTCTCACTCACAGCAGGACCAACTCTGAGGTCAGACCAGGTAGCTCAGGGGTCTAGCTAAAAATTTGTACTGAAGGAAATATATTATAATACTAAAATTTGCAATTCTCCATAGTTCCTAGGTGAGACTTAATAGTCCTTCTGCCTCAAGTGAGCTGTCTGAGAGCCTCAATACAGATGGGGAGAGGTGACTTCAGTGCAGAGAGGGAAATGACAAACAGAGGAGACACTCTGGGTAGATAAATGGTGAACAGGCTGGTGGGAATAGACAGCTCTGTAACATCCTCTCTCATGAAGGAGCAATTAAATGTATTAAAGAACACCTGAATTAAATGAGCCTGCATAGTGCAGAGGGCATAAACTAATACTGTCTTTGTCATCAGCCTCTAAAATTTGACATTCATTGTTAACAATGTTAAGAATGTGATTTTCAGTCTAATTTCTATGAGGATGTGGGAGAATATTCCTGTCAAGGATAATTTATAAAGGACCAGGCACCTTTTGGTGAATAGGAGGGAATGGGAACTGGTCTTGCTGTGAAATGTGGATTTCATTGTCCTTCTCAGTCATCTCTTCCCTTGTTACCTTTGTGGGACATTTCAATATCCTTGGTTCACTTCCCTCTCTGCTGAACTCCGGTGAGGGAAGGCTGAATCACTCTTCAGTGGGTTCTTGAGATACTTCAGGGCTTTGCCAACAGGAACCTTTGTATTTCCATGACTTAAGACTCATCTGCTGGTATTCCCCCCATCTTGACTGGGGAAAATTCTGATTTCCCTACCCAAAATAATTTAAAAAGAAAGCACAGCACTCAGTTCAGGAAGGTAAGAAGTCAAACCTGCGGGGACAGCTCTTAAACTCTGCTAGTGGATCTCATCTGGTTGATGGGCTATTGATGTCAATTGTTATTCATTAGCATCACAGAACTAGAGAGTGAACTGCTCTAACCTAAGCAATAGGTGAGAGGGGTAATTCCCCTTTGGGGCAGCAAATCACAGCCACAAAATTGCTGTGTGGATGAGGCATTTGATGTTTGTACTGTCTGTGCTAACAGAAATAGGGGCAAGATATTACCTTTGGGACAGTCGTCATCTGGTGGCAAAAACTTAGGCAAAAGTGCAGTAAATGGAGATGAAAAGCAACACATTCTTTTCACCAAAGAAATATTAACACTTAAGCAGGAGGATTTGCAGAAGCTGAACAATATTTCACCACCAACATTGGAGATCTCTCTCTTTCCAGCTCTCTGCCTTATCAATGAACATTGACAGGTCATACAGGAGGCTTTAACTCAGCTCAGTTTCCGTGGATATAAATATGCAGATGTGTCTTCCGAAAATTCAGATTGTTAGCAAATTATGTGTGTCTCAGCACTATTTTCTCCTCCTGCAGAGGAAATACTTCACTTTTAGTAGGTTCTAAAGTCCATCCCTATTCAGCAAAGCTGTTAAGACACACATAAGGGATTTGCTGAATCCAGGCTTTCATTACTGCCTTCTTCATGCAAGCTCACTGAAGTAAAAGTGCATGAAGGAAAGGGTTTAGGGCAAGACTCTCTGACACTTACAGTCTTTGGATAAGGCACTGGGAATGTAAGTGAGAAAAGGAAAATTATCTCTAGCACACAGTGGAAACCTCTCCAATTTAGTTAAAAACACTTCACTACACACAGTTTAGTCATAAGGTTACACCTGAGACATGAGAAATTGCCTAGGGCTAAAAAAGATTTGTGATATATTCCTGAAACCTCACTGTCTTGCAAAGGGATATCCAAGGCTGTACACCTATCCCTGATGAAACACTGATTGCAAAAATATACAAGCTCTAAGTATTTCCATGAGGAGAGGAAGAAATATGGTTTAGGCCAGGAAAGAAGAAAAAGTTTGGACTTTTGCATGCAGTCTCAGCAAAAGTGATGTGTGAGCAGAAAGGAGATGATGAGAGAATCTTCACAATGTGTTACCCAGTGGTATTTCATCTCTTGCCTCTCTGTCTGGATGTACTGGAATTACAGAATAGATGGATGTGATTCAATATATTTATAACAGCAGCACTTAATAAAGAGTGGAAAAATGGAAAGAGAAGGAAATACAGCATGTGATGTGTCTGCTGTTTTAGGGCAAGAACCTGAGGGAACAGGTCTGAAGCTATGTTTGGGTTGGATATCAATAAAAGGTTCTTCCCCCAGAGGGTGACTGGGCACTGAACAGACTCCCCAGGGCAGTGGTCACAGCACCAGCCTGACAGAGCTCAGGAAGCATTTGGGAAAAGCTCTCCAGGACACGATGGGATTCTTGGGGTGTCCTGTGAAGGGCCAGCAGCTGGACCATGTGATCCTTTGGGGTCCCTTCCAGATCAGGATATTCTATTATCCTCATAAAAAAAACCCTGAATCTAAAATGAATGAAACTTTTCAGACCTGCCTGACATGACAGTGGCAGTTTGAAAGCAACATGCTAAAGACATGCAGATTGAGTGTGAGTAGTTCTGACATGAAGTGAAGTCCCTTATGGCAATGCAGGAGTGTTGGAGGCCACAGGGGCACAGAGAGGGGGGCACAGTTCAAATCAATATTCCACGGAAATGGCCAATGCAGGAGTCCACTGGGGCAGGCTGCTCTTTGTTCTCCAGACTTGCAAAGGCTTCTCCACATTTTCAAAGAGGCCAGCTGCTATTTTCATGTGCACCTCATTTCGCCCTCAGGCTTGCACAGTTTCCCACAGAATTCACCCTTAATTCACCTTGCTCTTCCTCTTCCCTAAATGTCAGTGAGGACTAGAGGAAATTTTTGTGATCAACTCATAAATCAGTGGGGCTGCAGCTGTACAAAGACATGGGAAATGTCTGTTCTCAGGCACTGAAACTGCACTTAATTGCATGCACATCATTAAATCCCCCTTACCTTTGAACAGTGTGGCTGCACCAAAACTGCCTTTAGAAAACATTAGTTCTCAAACTGTGTCAGTAACAGGGCAAACATTGGCTAATCTGGGTCAAAACTGTGTCAGGATATGCTTAACAATTAAAAAGTGTAATGAGAAGATTCTAGTGTCCTCAGTGAGTTTAATTTACTAGTGCAGAAATTAACTAGAAATTTTCCATCAGGACTTGTGAGCTCTGAATTGCATCCACGAGGCTTTTTAGACATTTCTTCTGTTCATTCTGTTCTTTCTTCTTCTCTGGTACAACACCAAAATCCTATGTACAGTCTGCTACAGGAGGACCAAAGAACTAACAAATGGGAAATAATTGAGAAGAGAGCACTGAAGTGTCTGAAAAGCCAGGCAGACCAACTTGTGAAGAGGAGGATAACTGCTAGCATTTGAAGAGTTTAAAAGCCAAAGAGGAAGAAGAATTATTTGCAGGGTCCAGCAGAGTTTCACTAGGTGTAAAAAGCTGAGAATGAGAAAAGGATCTTTAGCAAGAACAGAGGGAAGCATTTCATCAACACCGAAATCTGCTGGACCGTGAAATAGTCTCCCGAAATAAATGGTAGCAGTCCTGCAGCTCGGGTCATTTTAAATTAGACTGGGCAGGATACTGGAGCTGGTTCTTTAGGGAACAACTCAATACCAGTCCCAGGGATGGCCATGTCAATCTGGCAGGCAGCTCTGAAGCTCAGGATAATTAGGGTCCCCAACGCTGTCACAAGGAGAGCTTGACACTCACACGGTGCCAGATCGTTCACAGATGGTGCTTGTCATGATCTTGTGTTATTTATACATTACTCTCAGTCAAAAAGCCTCTGTGAAGAGACAGGCTGAGCCCTCATAAGTCAAAGCCCTGGATTATTGAAGCTGATGAAAGGTATAAAATAGCTTGCACTAAACCCTCTAAACTGCAACCATCAGTGAGAGATTTTACCGAAAACACCCCTCAGCCAGAAATGATATGTAGTAATCAGGTAGCAAGGAACACGTTTGAACTAACAAACACACTCTGCCAGACTCGGTGGGGCTTTCTTTTGTTTTATTTTTATTGTGTTTCATTTTCTGTCTGCCTACAAAGGCTTGAGTGACAGGCATGGAGGCTGGCATCTATCACTTCTCTTCAAAACAGATAGGGAACAAACATCAACATTTTTCTCAACAACGACCTGGAGGGAACAACCTCTCCTAAAAATAAAAGCATTTTCCTCACACCTGTTGCCACAACCTGTCCATCTCTCTCCCTCTCTCTTTTTTTTTTTTTTTTTTTTTTTTTTTTGCCAAGGGGTGCATCAACTAAAATGCAATTCCTGGGATGTGTTTTGCTGTCTTCAGGACATCACGGAATCACAGAGTGCTTTTGGTTGAAATGGACCTTAAAGATCATCTTGTTCCAACCCTTGTGCATGGGAAGGGGCACCTCCCACTCTCCAAGAATACCAACTCTGGAAGCAGAGCATGGGGATGGGAAACTGCTGTGAGAGACAAAAAAGGTTTAGTGGACCATCTTGGGGGAGTTTTTCCTCATTTTCTTTTCTCATCACCCCTGGGGAAGATGTCTGCGTGGGGAGGATCACAGGAGACTTTCTGAATCAATACAGCATTTAGAATATATATTTTTAATAGGTCTTTCCAGTCACCAGCTGAAATTCTGTGAAGTTCCCCATTCAGTGCTTATCCATTTCTTCTCAAACTTTTATCTCCTCCCATTTTTCAGATGACCACAGGTGCAAATGAAAGGAATGGCATGGTAAATTATATATATTATACATACATTTGCTGTGACAGAGATTGTGCCAGCACTGAGCACTGACAATGCACATTACAGTTCAGCTCATGTATTTCTGATGGCACATTTTACAGTGCTATATATAAAGTTGTTATGGCATCTATTATTCACTGCCAATACAGTTCAAGTTAAAATAGGTTTTATATAACAGTTCAAAGCAATATTTTAAGAAATAACACTTGTGTCAAGGCTGCTGTGTCCTACCAGATTTTGACATTTCCAAGCAATAAAGATCTTTATCCAAAATGTAAGGTTTTGGCGAGACATCTCCCTTGCAGACGTCTCTGGTTTTAATCTGCAAGCAATAGCAAAAGGAGGACATTTAAATAAAATGAACAGCCAGGTGAACTTTTGACTTGGCTGTTATCTGTCTAGGTGGAAACTGTGAAGTGTGAAGTGCCTCAAGGGATGTTCCTGACAGAGAACAATGTCCCATTAACCTGAACCTCTGAAGAGATTTTGGAAAACACACAAGTAGGAAAAAGTCTTTGGAACATTAAGAAAATCTCTATTATAGGCACAATTTTTTATCTGTTTTTAAGGACACAAGGCAATTTATTTCCCTATTTCTTCAGCAATGAAGGTTTTCCTGGAAAAAAGGGCAAATTCAGTGTCTCTTAAAAAAACATCCCATTATGGGTACCAGCACCATGAGCTTCTCTCAAATTGTGTGTGATCAGAAGATGTGATGTTCTTTCAATTTCTCCTGTGCTGCTCAAAATCTGCATGTTTCTGGTGCTGGATATGCAGCAACATGGAAATCCCAGTGAGACCAATCTACTTGCACAGAACAAGTTCTGCACAGCTCTGTTCTTCATTCTGGTCCCCAAAGAACAAAGGACAACAAATGTCATACATCAAATTGGCAATAAATTTGCTTTATTAGTTATGTTTGACAGTTAAGAATAATGTGTCATCTTAACCTTCTTGGCTACTCACTGGTTATGAAAATATACTGGAAAAAGTTGAGGTGACTGTGAGCTCAAGGAATCCACAATTTCTACTGAAAACAGGGAAGTTTTAATGCGCAAGATGAGTCCTTTCACAGGAAATATGCTCATGTGGGTCAACAAACAGAAAAGCAAAACACAGTGAAAATTATTTAAAAGCACCATCTGCTTACTCAAATACAGCTGGAGAGAGGAACAATGCTGTCCAAAAAACCTCATTTTCATTATATTTCTTTCAAAAGAGATGTTAAGCAAAGTACCATTGGTCCTAAATATTTCCCCCCTGAGGAGAAATGTTTAAGCTACATTTGAAATAATATTTGTGGAATGCAGCCCTCTGTAGAGGATGAACAGGAATCTTTGAGAGCAAAGCAAAATGGATAGAGGAGATGGGGAAAAAACAGGTAAAAAGAAATTGCAGACATTCTCAGCAAGCAAAAGCCTAAACAACATTAACTGCTTAAGCTGACTAAATCATTAATTGCATAAACTAAGCTATTCAGAAGTAAATTCATATTTAGGCAGAAAGGTATCCAGGATTAAATCAATAGATACAAACCCTGCACAGTACATAACATAGATTTGGTTTTATTTTAAAATTATTTACAATTGTGATTGGGTTCACTTCACCCCCTTCAACTACCCCACCATGGCCATATGCTCCTGTGCAACTTGGTGCAGAGACATCAGATTGTGGCACAGAAGTGGGCTTTAACCAGCAAAATAAATAAAGATCTCTCCAAGGAGACACAACTGCATGTCTTGACTTTCCAAAGCTGGTTTGCCTGAGGCTGCCTTGGCTGCCTTGTCATTCCCCACTGCCTAATGGGCAACTACTAAATGTGTTTTTGTTTTTTCTTTCCTGGGGAGGACAGGGACAGTGTAAAGACAAACTAAAAAAGGCTCAGATTATATTTCAAACAAAAGGGATCACAAATCACAGAACCACAGAATGGCTGAGGCACTACAATGGGGTCATCTGGTCCAACATTCTTGCTCAGGCGGGGTCATCCCTGACAACATGGCACAAGACTCTACTCAGACTGTTCTTATGTATCTCCAGTGAGCTGGTGGTGTTGTTCACAAGACCATTTCAGAAATATATTTGCCACCATTCTTCCTGAATTCCTCATCAAAGTGCAGGAACAACACAAAACATGCACTTTCTTTGCAACAAAGGGTGCTGAGATCCCTTGAAGTGCAAAAACGACAATTCACAGCCAAAGATACTCAGTGTGAGAATATTCTTTGACAGTTTCATGCCCAGTAATGGACACAAGTCCACAAAGCTCATTCATGTCTGCTCAGTGAACCATAACAGAAATTAGACAAACACTGACCTCAACCTGCTTCTGTAAAACTGTCTAAATTTTTGACTTGGAGAGTTGAGTCATATGTGGCCATCACTGTTTGCAAACAGAGGTCCCAACCTCAAAGCACCAGCCCCCAGCAAGAACTTTTGTCCCCTTTTTGCACTGTTAACTCAATCATAATTCCTGCTGTACTGCAACCCAAAATCTATCCTGATAAAATTAGCCCAATCCAATTAAAGGACAAAGTATAGCCCTTAATTAAATGTTCTGATTATTCTGAAGCTTTCGTTTTTTTTGGTTCATCTTGAGTTTAGGTCTGTAAAAGCATACAAATTAGGAAGGTTTAATGTGTTCTTGTTTTACCCATTTATCGCTTAAATTCAACTAACAAGAGTTTCCCAAAAGCATGAAAAAGAAAGTATAAAAAGAAAAAATGTGGGATGTTTCACTTATTCAGGCCTCTTTTTGTTCCTTTTATTGCATATTTTTACAGTGCTTTTGGAAAAGAAAAAGGAATTAAAATAGTATGTCCTCTTTTAACTAAATCAAGAATGTCCAAATGCTTTGATATAGCAAAATATTGAATAATTTGAAAAGGTTAACAAATTATTTCCTTTTGTCTTCCTATTATTCTCTCTAACAGTAAAGCTCAGTATTTTTTTTCCCTGTGACAAATTTCAGCTTTGCGTGCACTGAAGGAGCTGTTTTGCTGCAGAACCCAGCTCAGTTAAAGCATCTCACCACAGACTCTGCTGTGGAAGACTCACTGGGAAGAACCCAACCATCAGCCCATGAACATTAATTATCTCTTGTAATCTTCATTACAAATCATAAGGATTTCCAACTTTTCCTTCTGTCTTGGGTTACGTAACCAAAAAATGTTTGTTCTATTCCATTTGTTGAAATCGGCTGGGGAGGTGTTTTCTTTATCTCTTGTAACTCCAAGGGGGAGGGGGTGGGTGCCTTCTGATAATGGGCCAGCTGTTAAAACAGGGTGGGGATTGTTCCATATCTCTTTCCACCCTCCAGGGGGATATTTGCTCTCAACGGACCATTAAGGCTCACCAATAACATGACACATTACATCATCCCATTGTGAGATGCTCCACCCAGTGGGAGGAGTCAAACCATTCCTACCTAGATAAAAACTGAGACATAGGAACATCAGATATTCTGGTTTTCCACTGGATTCCTGGAGGAAGACTGGACCCATCTAACCACCACTGGATCCTTTTTCTACAGAACCATCTCTACTCCAACAGAACCGCATCTGCCACTCCAGGAGGGCTGACTTTGGACTGCTTCCAACACCCTGAACAACAGGGTGTCAGATTGTATTTCTGACTCTGTCAGGGTTTCTGGATTTTCTATTTGTTTTGTTTGCTTTCGGTTTTTGTACTACATTTGTATTCTTAATAATTCTTGTTTCTAGTAAAGAACTGTTATTCCTATTCCCAAAGCTTTGCCTGAAAAGCCTTTAATTGTAAAATTATAATAATTTGGAAGGGGGAGGGAGACTTACATTCTCCATTCCAAGGGAAACTCCAGCTTTCCCTCGTAGATACCTGTGTTCCCAAACCAAGACACTTTCTATCACTGATTCTCACGTTTAGAAATCCTTGATGATCTCCCCCATTTTTAGTGACGCTGTACTGGCACTGATGCAAATCATCATTTCCTTCAGGTTGAGCAAGTCACAATGCAAGGATTCTGTTCCCTCAGCTCAGAAAACGGTGGTGGGAGTAGGTTACTGACCTCAATTTGCTGAATGGCCTCTTCCCGCTGGCGGATGGCTTCCAAATCCTCCTCCGTGATTTCCGAGAGCAAGGCTTGGTCCTGGCCCTGGTTCTGCCACACGCCATCACCCCCGTTAAAGATCTTCTCATCATCAGGCAGGTCAGAGAAGGGGGTCTTGGGGCTCTGCTGAGATGGGAGAAGGGAAAGAAAGCAAAGGAAGTGTAAAGGTTCTCCAGTTTTACATAGTGTTAATGTGGGGAAAGAAAATATTAATATAAGAGATGGCATAATCAGTGGTGAAAGGGTGAAGAGGAGAAAGGTAAATTACATGAGAGGAAACATTTCAAGTCTCAAAGGAAATGTTAGGACCTGAAGTCAGATCTCCTGAGCTACTTTTGGTGACCAACTTTGATTTTCCACAGTTCTGACAGAACAAAATGTTGATGTGCAGCAGAAAAATAACACATTTACCTTGTTTAACTTCCCTGCAAATTCTTCCTGAATTAGACACTTTCTCAGGAACACAGAAATCCTACTCATTTGCCTTGCAGACTTTATGATCCAACTTGCAACATTCAAAATTCCAATCTCCTCCATTTATGAGATAAAGAGCACAGCTTAAAAAGGGGGAAATCACTGCAGTGATGTGAGTTCAGAGTTCAGAGCAACTCACAGGTTTGTGGTGTTCACTCTGTGGAGTTGACCTTGTTTTTTCAGATACATCTGATCACAGTCTCAGAATCACAGAATGGCTGGGGCTGAAAGGACCTGAAAGACCTTCTCATTTCACACCTTCTACTATCCCAGGTTGCTCCAAGCCCCATCCAACCTGGCCTTGAACACTGCCAGGGATGGGACAGCCACAGCTTCTCTGGGCACCCTGTGCCAGGGACTCACCACCCTCTGAGGAAAGAAATTCTTCCTAATATCTAATCTAAATATCTCCTCTTACAGTTTTAAATCATCCACATATCTGCCTGTTTAATCATATTCTCCCCCCTCTTTTTAAAAAGCCCCTAACTTGTTTTATAAGCCTCAAGATAAGATTTTCTTCTATTTTTGGAGCTGCACTATATTCAGGTTTAAAACCTTGTTCAAGAGCTGGTTTAATCTACACAAAAAGTAGGAGCAGAGGTTTAACAAGGTCTTCTCCACCCAGCCTTTAGGTTCTGTGCCTGTGTCAGGTTTAGTCCTGACTGGATTTGGAGAATGAACTGACTCAAGTCTGGTTTGGAGGCTGAGCTCAAGTTCTGAACTAAGAGGTGCTGTTGAAGGCTCCAACCTTAAAACTGCATGAGGATTCCACTTCAAACCATGTTCACAGTCCTCTAACTTGGTCTTGAGCCGAGCTTTCACTCCTAACCAAAAGTTACAATAAAAAAGCAAGGCAAGTGCTCTGGAATTGAAAGAAGAAATGGCTGTGGCCACAGCACATCCTTGACCTCAATGTCTCCAAAGCCTCTGAAAGCTGTAGGAGAAAACAAGTACTCAAGGGGATGTTCAGTTCTCTGAATGTGGGTTTATCTGAAGCCCAAACACTGGGAGTTGTGCCTGAAAAATAAAAGCCTTTGGTCTCTCACTGTGGCTACACCTTCGAAAGTATTAATTCCCCTGAATTCCCATGGCGTGATAGGAAGTGAGACCATGGAGCATTTAGATGGAAGGGCACAGGACTGGAGAACTGGAAGGACTGGGAGGACTTGAGTCTGGAAATGTTTATTTAACTCTCTAACTCTTCTTTAAATCTTTAAATAGTTTGCAGTTCCTGTATCTAGAAACAAAATAATTTTTGCATTTGCCTAGACTTAGGGTTTGTCTTATGAAATGAATTCATTATTATTATTATCATCATACCTCGTTGGGGACAAGAAAATAACACAATGTGGTGAAGGAAGTGGAGTGATTGAAGAAGCAGAAGGAAATAAGAAAAGCAGCAGCAAATAGTCAAGTATCTTTCAAAATATGAACAGAAGATAAAAATCTTTGACATTAATGTCTAACTTTGTTTCACCTTCTGCTTTCCAGGGATCTACTGAGAAAGGGTGTGTTACAGGGAGAAAATCATAATTTAAAATTAGGTTAAAGATTAATTTACACTTTATAAGACATATTTTAATAGGATTAAGATACTCTGGGGGTGTTTTATTCACTAATTATTACGTGCCTTGGACACTAACTTCCCTGGTAGAGTGTTTCAGTGCCACAAGAGTGTATTAATGGACTCTGGAAAAAACCCTTGGGGTATTCTAATGCTTCATTTAGTGACTTCACCAGTGGGCTCAGATGAGCAGAGGCAAACTGCACATGACCAAGTGGGCTGGAAAATCCCAAGAATCTGCCTTATGGAGACACAGGAAAAGTGTTCTGATGAAATCTGTGCGCTCTGGTCACAGCAAGGACACTGCACCAAGGACCTCAACGCCAAAAAATGGACACCCAAAGCCATGCTTATCCTATGCAGGTCTGAATTTCTGTGGGAAAAGAACAGATTTATAAGTGTCCAAATGTTTCCTGTCCTGGTGCGGGAGCACAGGGAAAACAGGAGAGGCAGCAACCAGCTCTTCAGATTAGGTTAGTCCATGGAATAACACAGCTGTACCATAAATATATTTCATCTTGGCTTGTGTCAATTTTTTTTGTCATCCTCACTTGCTGGGCCCCGTATCTGTAAATAACACATCCCCCCTGTAAATTACTCAGAAGGGCAACGGCTGCTGCTCAGTCATCTTTTAGAAGAAAACCAGCTATCCATGTGTTTAAATAGGCAAAGATCTAGACACAGATTTTTTTCTCTAAACAAAGCAGTGGCCTAAGTTGATTTCAGAGCTGCTGAAGGTAATTACATGAGTTTGCATCCTTAACATCTTCCAAAAAGCATTCCAACCATGGCTGCTGAATGAGTGAATCAGTAAAACAACAGGATGCAGAGGGGCTGATACTTCCTTCCAGACATAAAAATGACTCCATAACTATGTTAAATACAGTCACCACGACCTGCTATCAGGGTCTGTATGCTGCACTAACAAAAAATAAAGAAAAAAAAGTGATTTTTTTTTTTTGCTGTCCATGGTGCTGAGCCCCTTATTCCTGTGATAAAGTGAAAAAAAATCTTAAATCTGAAACTGTGAAGAAATCTAATCACTTCTAATGCTTCTGATTGAAAGCTGCATATATCCAGGCTTATCAGTGCTCTTCATTCCCTTCTGAGTTATGTTCATTGCCATGTCTGACAAAACATTTTATTTATAGCAAGAAAAGATCAGATGGAGGGCACTCGCTGAGCCTCCACAGATAAAGTTCCCTTTGACACTGCACTGGAAGGGGCCATAACTCCCTGTAAAAGCATTTCCACAATAAATTTGATTTAGTGCCAAATTTTATGCCCTGTGAATCTCTGTGTAATTTTCTGTCAGATTTCCTTTCATAAATTGTTAATTGGATGTGTTTGAAGTTGTTCTTTTGTTGAAATTTGCCTCTGGCAGATTTTTGTCAAGATCTATACAAAGTATAAAGATACTTTGTCAAGTGTCTATAAACTGAACTCTGACAATGAAAAAAAAAATTATAGCAGAGAAAAAGTTGAGTATATCTGATAGGCTCAGTAGTTCTTTTAAAACTAAATCCTTAGGACCAAGGGTCATACCATGCTGCTGTTCATCATATCTGAAAAATTATGCCCAGGCACAACATTTTTCTTGTTGGATAAAATCTTTTCACCAGGATAAAATCGTTGCTGCTTACAGCTACACTTTTTTATCAGATTTATTCTACCAATGAGAAGATGCTGTATGCAGCTGCTGACAGGGGAAAAAAAAGGAAAAAAGGTTTTATCTGGATGGTGACAGAAGCTGTCAGTGTCTGTACTTTATCAGCAGTAAAATATCTGCCTCAGAAGTTGCATGTCTGAGACCCCTCCAAAAATAACCCCCTCCCAACCTTGGTCCTGCTTCAGTCCCCATTTGTCTCTCAGAACGTGCAGAATATCACAAATTTGACAACTCCTGTCACACAAAATCACCGAGCAAGGGATTGAAATGACCCCTCTTCTGGCTCCCATATGGTCTTTATTCCACAGAGAAGCAGAAACCTGATGGGAACTGCAGCTAACATAACACCAGCCAGCCCTCACAGTCCATCTTCAGAGTGTTGGAAGTCTCCTGTAGCAGTGAGAGTGTCCTGACACAGTCCTGCAGCTCTTGTCTACATCACTAACTTCAGTGATGACATTCCGGATTGCCAGTTACCAGACTTCCCTCACCACAAATTCAGGGCATGAAATATTGACTGGAGATGGATGAGAAATGTCTTTTAGTGCCAGAGAAATGTTTAGTGATTTCAAAGGAAAATTTCCTCTCCAATCCTCCCCAAAACCTGAAGATATAGACAAAGATTATACAACAGAGACAAACAGGGATACACACACATTCCCTCCAGTTTAGGTTAGTACCAGATGGATAATACAGGCGAGAAATAAGATGGGCCTCTCACAGTCTTGCCAGAAATAACTATAAGAGTTGATGTAAATAATCACTATTTATCAAAGCTGGATTTACAGACTGTCCACCAGGTGAGTGACAGCACAGAGACAGGAGAACTAGGGGCTGAGAAAGACACAAATTCTACTTTCAACCTTGGCATGAAGAGACTTGAGAAGGGAACTTGATTAAGCCTAGAATGAGACAACATAGACCCATTTCTATGCCCCCTCCTTCCACTCCAAACTCCACCAGGCCTGTGTCCTGGGGAGGAGGGTTTAATTTCTGGGTGTGAAAGTTTGGGAATAGGATATAAACACAATATCTTGGGATGGACATGGTAGAGCTGTTGTCAGATTGGGGAAGGGGAGCAAGAGGCTGGGAAGCAGCCCTTGGAAAGGGATCTGGGGGTCCTGGTAGACAGCAAGTTCTATTTGAGCCAGCAGTCCCACACCTGGACTGAAAAACTAATTCTGGAGAATAAGAAGGAACACAAGTTCCTTTTTCTCTGACCACTACTCCATTCACACACACGTTTCAAGCAGCTGGAGGTAGCTGGGCTGTAAGGCCCTGGAGATGCCTTTGATATGCACAGCACCCTTCACAAACTCCTTGTTACCTCCCAGTTTGTAGGAGCACAGGTAAAGCCACTCTCACTTGTCTGAGCTAATTTGGTACTACAGACTGCAGGAAGCTCCAAGGAAATCTTCTGCAGCCATGAAAAAAGAACATTTCAGAGCCTTTATATGGCTCAGGAAGTGAACCAAGGCGGGTTGCTCTATCCTCTCCAATCTCCAAAAGCCTCCTGCACCTCTAGCAGAGATATGGCCAGCTCCAGCAGCAACCACTACACCTCCCACAGCTCCTGCAAACTCTCACATCTCCTTGGGTAACATTTGGCTCTGGCTTTCAAACCAAATGCAAATGCAGAGATGTTTATCTCTTGCTTTATAGTACATATAGACACATAAACAGCCTTTATGAGGATCTCCTATTCTCAGCAGCATCCAGGCTCAGAGATTCACATTTTATTGCGTGTAGAATAATGAGGCTGGAGTGTCTGCATTAGAGATCAATAAAACACCACGTATGGAGGGCCACAGTGCAGAGCACTGCTGGAGTTACTCTGCCTGACACATTTTTAATCGCAGGTTGGCACTGCAAAGGTGCCTGGGACAAAAATGACACAGAGCAGCCAGTTTGGCCTGACTATCCCCAAAATGCAGCCAGGTTAAGGCTGACAGATAAATTGGATTAGATGATCACTCTCAAACCATCCTTCCAAAACAAGTAACCTTGCAGGCTCAATGAGATTTAGAGCTGTACCATGCCAAGCAAAAGCCCAAAGCAATTACAGGTAGAAAGGCCTCAGGCAGGCACAGAACAAGCAGCCTGGGACTTCTAAATCTTTTAGAGGAGAGAAATAGTGATATTACAATTCTGCATTATCTTTCACACAGAAGATCACAGCAGTGATTGGTAATCTGAGCTCTGTTGTCTCAGGAGAGGAGCTCCCCACAACAACTGGGAAAGAAATCCATCACAAGAAATCACAAATTAACCATTGCCTGCTCTTCCTTTTCAATCAAAAAAAGGCCCAATTTAAAATTACCACAACAAGGACAACTTTCAAGTGAAATGTGTTGAATCTTTCCTGCATGCATCATTGACATGGCCAAATACAGAAATGGATTCAGCATTTTCTTCAACTTATGCAAATTTGATTACTCTGCACCAATGTAGCAGGAGAAAAACCAGCATAGGGAAATTAGCATAAAGGGAAGGGTTTAAGTGCATTTTTATTTAAATGAACTAGAATCTTTCATGTGTTTCTGTCTCCACTCTTAATCAAGGTGTTTACTTTTGAATGAAAGGAATGTGAAATTGAGCAAGAAAACCACCCTTTCCACCTGTTTCCTACTACAGAATCTGCAAGAAATTACTAATTTTAAGGAAAATGCATTAACGGAAAGTATTTTGCTAGTTTGCTTTTCAGCATTTTTAAATTTACTCATTCAGGTCTCTGCAGTCATGAGGACTGAGAAAATCTTTTCAGTTTCATGGAACTGGAAGAGACTTAGTAACAGAGTACCTAGTTCATACCTCCTACTGTTTTCCTCTTTTTTAGCTTGCCTTCAAGACTTTATTACTTCACCAAATTCATTCTAAGCAATCCTGACCTCATCACCCAGGGTTGCTTGAGTTCAGAGTCGATCTCACTGTACTCAGGGTGGGAGAATTAAATGACTTGTCTGTGGTAGATGAAGAAAAAGAAAATAAGCCAGGGGCCCAAGGTTTAGCTCTCTGATAACTGATGTGCTTTTAAGAAGCACAGCACATTTTCTCCCCACAGTGAAGACCAAATTTAGGAGGAATGCCCTTCCTACCAGGTTTAGATGGTGAGGCTGACACTCATATTTTCCTCATGGAGATCATCAGCTTCTAGGTCAAACTTCAGTTGATTGTGAGGGCTACGTTTTGCCATGTGCTTCCCCCCTGTCTGATTGAAGGAAGGAGCAGCTTGTTTCATTCTTATTTCCAGTCTTTCTCCTTCTTTTTTTCCTCTTGATTTGGCAACTTCATCTACCATGCAAATAGAGGGTCCCAGGGCAACGTGAGTGAAACAAAACAGCATCAGTGAAGGGAGGCACACACCTCCCCTCCCTGTAACCCAACATGCTCTGCTTTTCAAACCCATTCCACTGAATGACTTCAGCCTGAATGCAGCCACCCTTCCCAAAGCCAACTGCCTGGGCTGCCACCAGCTCCAGGCAGCACCTCCATGAACACAGAGCAAGTGGATAAACGTTCCTGTAAGGCTGACAGGAGGGAGAGCATTCACCAGCTTTGTTGTAGCATCACAACACACTCCTAAAGCTGTTCCTGCCCTTTCCTAGCTGTCTGTGTCATACTGTCAGCATTCTCTGCCTCTGCACATCTCTGCTGGCACCAGGTTTTGGCTGGCAGTGCTGTCTGAGAGCTGTGCCTGGATCCTGATGCCAGGCAGAGACTCCCTGCTCACAGTTCCCTCGCTGAGCAGCTGAAACCCCCAGCGTTTGTGTAAATGGCCCATGCTTGACAGAGCTCACAGACACATCAAGACTGTCTAGAAAGTATCGTGTTGTCTCTGCCTCCCGACATATGTGCTGCACAGCTGGTGAGCAGGTTCCTGCTAGAAAGGAAAGCAAGAGGGAGAATGAGTCACTGGCTCAGCCATTAACACCCATCTAGTACCAAAAAAAATTTAGAATAGTGAGGAGTCTTTTCTCTGGGTTCACACAGAGTCAAGAACCAAATTCAGCTTGATTTCCTGCAGCAGAGACACTCCCTAGCACAGGCACAGTGCCACTCAGGAGCAGTGGAAAGGCAGAAAGATGCTGGAAATAAAAAGTATGTCTCTTTCCTTCAAAAAAACAGACTGCTTTTGTATTTTGCATTTTAGTTTTGGACTGCTCAGACAGTTTTATTTTTAGAAATACATTTGACTCCACAGAACTCCATTGGCATCAAATTTTTCATGTCTCTTTGTTCCTGGCCTTTGGCAGGGTTTCAGTGGACTGTTCAGTGTCCAAGCAAATGTTCAGAGCCTGATGTTGAGAACCACTCTCATTTAGCAGCTCTTTTAAAAATATCTGCCCATTTTAGAGCCCCTGCACTGCCAGGATGTTTCAGTCCCTGCCCAAAAGCCTGATGCCAAATTGGGGACAAAAATCAGAAGAATCTTGTCACCACACATCTGGAAGAGCCTTGGAGGGATGAGTGGTCACTTGATGGGAATGGGGCTGGGGACACAGGACAAGGTTCTTGCCTCTCTGTGAGAGAGACATTCTCCTTTGTGGGAGAGAAGGATGAAAGCAGGAGGTGAGCTTTGAGCAGCAGGGAGGGACACCACCTCGTTATCCCACCACAACTTTTGGCACCATCCACAAAAGAGTCTCATTTTGAATAATCACAGAACCAGAGTAAGTTTGGGTTGAAAGGAACCTTAAAGGTCATCTCACTCCAGCCCCTGACATAGGCAGGGACACCTTCCACTATCCCAGGTTACTCCAAGCCCTGTCCAGCCTAGTCTGGAAAACTTCCAGAAGCAGCCACAGCTTCCCTGGGCAGCCTGTGCCAGGGCCTCACACCCTCGCACTAAATAATTTCCCTCTAATACCCAATCTAAATCTCTCCTATTTCAGTTTGAAATATTTGCTCATTTCCTGGCACTCCTGGCCCTTGTCCAAAGTCTCTCTCCAGCTCTCTTGGGGAGGGTCTTTAGGAACTGGAAGGGGCTCTGACTTCTCCCTGGAGCCCTCTTTTCTCCAGGCTGGGCATTCCCAGCTTTCCCAGCCCGTCTCCAGAGCAAAAGTTCTCCAGCTTCCTGAACATCTTTGTGGCCTCCTCAGGACTCACTACAAATGATCCATGACCTTCTCATATTGGGGGGACACAGAATTGATTTCCTGTTATAATCTTCCCATGCTTCAAACCAATTTTTTTTCCCTTTTTCCTCCAAACATCGTATGTTACAGCTCAAGGGACACAATCATCCAAGTGGCAATACTGAGATGAAATTAAAAAAAAAAAAAAAAACCCTTGGAAATCTGAGTTTGATTATAGTGTTGGTTTTTCAAGTGTACAGTTATGGAAAAGCACTGCACAACAGAGCCCAGTTAGACAGGAACTTTCACAATTAAAAGAATCTGTAGCATTTGTTTCTAAAGAGATACTTTCAGCAAAACAGAGATCACATTTTCAACTAAATTGGTGAAATGGCTTCTGTCCCTCTAAGTGTTCCCCACCAAAGCCTCAAAATATCGACAGAACTTTCCTAGTGCCCACCTGTGCATACAGGAGGGGTTGATGGTTCTTTCCTCTGGCCAATGATAATTCCCACCCAACTCAGTCTAGTCTCCCATCCTGTAAACAACCTTAAAATATAAGTTTCACTGAAGTGAATGAAATGCTTGGCCTGATTTCTGTGTGCTCTGACAGCGAGGACTGACATGGACAAGAGGACATTGTTTTACTGAAAATATTTAACAACAGTCAACGTTATTCAGAGGATGTGAGCTTCAATCTCCAGAAAAATGAAGAGTGACAACTTGAATTTCAAGTCAAATCAAGAACATTTACTGGTTTAGAGAAAAACACAAGAACAGCAGAAAGGAAATTATATTCTTCCTCAAGAATAGTGATACAGTTATTACAGAGGTAGGCAATGTCTCAGGGAAGAGAAACTAACATTATTAGGGAAATTTAGACACAGAGGTGTATTTGGCACCAAAGTGCCTGCGAAGTGGAATAATGAAAATAGGAAGTGTAAACATTGCTAAAGGGAACAAAATCTTGCTTCTGAGTTTGTCCAGGGAGAATGAAATAAGGGGAATTTGGCAGTTTGCTAATTTACCCTGCATAAGTTCTTTACAGGGCAGGATGAAGTGAATTTAACCTTCCAAATGGTGACAAGAAATAGGAAGTTTCGGGAAGGGAAGCGATGCAGAGCAGCTTTATTACCCTCAGGTGCTCGGTGCTGTCTGTGTGATATATGCTCACAGAGATGTTAACCTTTCCTCATCCAGTCCCACACCACCCCATTAGCATACAGGCTTTCACTGAAAAGATACCTAAACTGTTTCCAAAATAAAGCATTCAGCAAAAGGATTGAGACAAAAAAAAAATGCTAAAAGGTTTTCAGCTCAGCGCCTCCGGAACGTGACATGTAACAAAATCGTCCATAATCTGCCCATTTTTCCAGTTAATATCGGGACAATGTCTTCACTGTGTCAGAGGCAGGAGAGGCCACAGATAAACATTCAGATAATTTCTACCACAGGTTTTTATTGCGCTATCATCATTATTTATTTTACTTCTGTTTTAACTGTGCTATTGACTTTGCAAACTGATGGGATTTTAACCATCCACACAAGTGTTCTTTATTAGTTCTAGCACTTAACCTACATGTTTCTTTCCTACCATCAGGCTATCCTGGCTTTTATCATTTAGCTCTGTGAATAATTCACCTGGTCTTCATTTGTATTTTCACCTTGAAAGTATTTATAGGCTGTAATCATGTCTCTATTGATACTTTCTTCAAGATTATTTTATTTAGCTCCCTCATTTTCTCATCTGATATTTATAGACTATATACCTCATGTTATTTTACTTGTCCTGTTCATGTTCTTTTTTGTTCACTCTGTATATGCCAAGGCCTTTCCCAAGCCATGAACTGCAAGATTTCATTTCTTGTGCCATAGAAGTCTATTTCTGTTGGAAACTGCCACCCAAACACAGGAAAAATTTTGTCAGATGTTAAAGTCTGCTCTCAAAAATGCTGCATGGGGCTTTGATTGGTTGACCTGTTGCATCTTGATAATTATCCTAACTATTTGACCCAGTCCCAAAGGACTGAAGTATGATGATTTTCCACTCCTACAGTAATAAAGAAATAATGAACTGATTCTGAAAGGCAGGGACACGCTCACTGAATTAAAATCATATTTCACTCCCTGAAAGAGACCTCTGTCTGCAAACCCACATTGGAACAGGATTCTCTCTGTGGAAAGGTGACACTTTTCTGCTGTTCCTCTGACAGTTTGTGTGCGTGAAAATGAGATTTTTATCACATAAAGTCAGGTTTTCACTGCACAAGAAGCTCCTGAGTAACACACATGGGCACAGACTCTGCCACTGAACCCAAGAGTACTGGAGGGACAAAGGGATCACAGCAAAGTACTGGAAGGGTGTTTGCAGGGAATTTATTTCCTTCTGCTCCTTGTCTACTCAAAACCATAAAGTGGGTTTCTCCAGCAGGAGATTCAATCCAATAAAATTCTGCCCTTCATTTTTTTGGCCTTTACTCCAAACTGGCAATAGAGATAAGGAGTTTTACCCTGTTAACAGAGCTGCCACTTTGTTCCATCAGACATCAAGTGTCATTCAGAGAAGGAGGGATAAATTAGGCAGATGCTGGTTCAGGACTGGTGGTATTGACATTTAAGTGGGATCCCTCTTAACACCAATTTGAGATGTTTGCACAGTGGATATCTATGTTTGAATTGATCAGGCAAATTGAACTGCCAGAAATCCACCTCTCCAACTTTACATACCCACAGTGGAGGCACTGACCTCCCAGCTCCTGATTAAGACTCCCACTATAATCAATGGCGACCTGGTCAATAAAACCAATAGAGATAAGAGCCCTATTCTCCAGATTAAAAAGATTGACAGCTACTTAACACAAGACTGTGCCATGGACTATAAAGGGAGCCTTGAATGTCAGCCTCAGAAGCAGAGATTTACACTACACATGCCCAGCTCTGGCCAAGGGAGACCATGGGGAAAAAAAACCCCAAACAATCCAATACAACATTAAAAAAAAATCCCTGATCAAAAAACACTAAGATTTTTTTAATGGAAAACAATACATCATACTTAGCTCAGCTGAGTACACTAAGATGTGTTTGTATCTACTACCTGTAAAAAGAGTCTTGTTTCCTTGAAAGATAGAAATCTACACTGTGGAGGAATTAACAGAGATTCCTTCAGCATGCATGGCTGAATTCCCAGTGGATTTGTCAGGGATTAGGTGAGCACAGAGAGGCAAGACAGGTCTGGGGTGATGCCCTAGGAGCTGCCTCTTGGATTCCCTCTTCATGGAAAAATCCTGTTTCCCCCCACCTGGGACATGTAAGAGTAGAAAACATGTTTGCAATTGCCTGGCCAATGTGACAAAGAAGTGACAAAGCCACTTTTGGTTTACTGATGTGCAATTTTTTTATTCATCTGTCACACAGAATGACCTTCTGTCTCACCACACAGAAGGCAGAATCATGTGAACAGTTCAACTTCTTCAGACAAGTTTCCCTCAGCTGGTGAGGACTGGAGGCACCCAGCATCTCCCTCACAGACCAGGTCTTTAATAGACTTAACATCATGAGAATATGAAGTGATCTAAGCTATATATTCACAGTGTATGAGATCACACTGCATCAAAACTTCAATAGATGCCCGTGCTGTTTGCTCATCCTTAAGGAGCAATGACCCAGGCATTAGCATGTCTAGTAAATTGTTCTAATGTGTGGTGAAAGGGGACTAATGGATACAGTAATTGATTGTTTGATGGATAGCTGGGGAGCCCTTTGATTATGAGTTTTTGCTACGGTCCAAGACATTTTCATTCTCCAGTTAACCCAGAGCTGATTGCTTGCATGAATTATCTCCTTCTCTGACTGCAAATATCATTCACTTAATAAATATTTCATTAGAAACAAACCAGTGGTGGGGAGAGAGGAGGAAGCAGATGCTCAGTGCTGTGCCTGTGGAAGATGCTACAGACTTTACAGAACAGGCACAGAGATTATCCATGAAATGTGCTCAGGTCAGACGAGAGTCTTTGTGTCTCTAGGATTTAGTGCTCAGAAGCAATAAAAAGCCTGAAGGTCAGTTTAAATCAATCAAGGGAGGCCCAATATGGACCAAGATGGATGTACTGCAGTGCTGAAGCCACTGTGTAAAAGTTTGCTTCCTCACAAATCCCACCCTCCTCTCTCCCAAACTCCAGGCTGGGCTTTCATGTTACATGGAGGGACTCTGATTAAGAAATACAATATCAGCAACAAAACATTTATAATTCCTGGGATATTGTTGGTGAGGGTAGAGTTTTGATCCTAGTGAAGGTTACAGAAAAATTTTCCTGCCTATTAATGCAGGTTTTTTTTTAATCCTTTATTTTACCATGATGTCTTCTCAAAAGTTATTTCTACCTTTATTTGGCTTTTGATATTTAATTATTCACCTGTACTGAATACATTTGTTTCATTTCAGATGGTTACTTTCCAGCATGACATTGTACTTTTGAGTTATGAAGATCACTTCTCTTCTCTCCAAGGAGAGTTCTCCTACAGGGCAGTTCAGAAATCAGGCAGAAACAGTTTTTTAACCACTCAGACTCCCAATTCTGGATCAGTCCTGTTTCATACTTCTTCAAATTTTCAAATAAGGGAGCAATATTTGCTGAGGACTCCCACAAGCTCCACTGAGGAGAGGAACTTCACAAACTAAGCTGGAGTCACAAGTAGTTTGTTACAACATGGAGTCACTACAAAAACTAATCCCAATTCACCTCACATTCTTAATATGCTGAAAACTGCAGCAGTTTTTAAATCCTCTTTCATTGAAAAATTGTTGATGAGCAAAATACATAATGTTCCCTATTACTCTCCACCTTGTGTATGTCCCCTGGGCATTGAGACTCTCTTATCTTGTTTTCCTAGCTGTTCCTCCAGCATATTTATATTGTTAGTCTCACAATGGGTATCATTATGTCAATAAGGACAATTTAAATATTAATCCTGTGGTTATGGGCAGAAATGTAACTGATCATATCATACGCTATAAAAGGGGAACGCGTCACAAGGAAACGGCTTCAGAGCTGTTTGCCCTCAAATGCTTCCTCAAGAATTTTACAGGGGGGAATGACATGTACAAAATGAGAGGGGAAAGAAGAGAATGTGACAAAGGAAGAGGGACAACCAAACAACTGAGAGCAGGGACTGTGCAAGAGTGAAAGAAGAACACAGAAGATGCTCGGAAAAGGGGACAAAGATCAAAGAAAACTTGGAAGTGAATTGAAAGGAAGCCAAAGGCAGATCCAGGTTACCTTCAAAATGCACAGATCTCCAGTCAGGTATGACAGGAGCTGAAATAGGACCCTCACAGGGACTGAGACCCTCACTTGTGCTGATATATTTCAACACAGACCAAGTATTGAGGAGCAGGAAATCTCATATGTAGACAAAAATATCTCTCTTCTCTTGAAGAAATATTTGTCACTAATTTCTGAAGATAAAGCAACATTCTGCCCATGTTCTGGAAAAGAATCTTTTTTGCCACCGGGTACTTCTAATAATAAAGACAAAAATCAGTTAAAAAAAATTGGAAAAAACCTGCTTTTCCAGGTAAATACTAAACTTTGTATTTATCTGAGATCAGACTGAGTGAAGAAACTGTTGGCACAGTTAGTGTTGGACATATATTTTTCACACCAAACTGGGGAAGGTGACTGAGTCCTGCATATTTTATCATAATCATGAGGCTGCACACCAGCTTTCTCCATGGGAAGCTCTCCCTGAACCACTGACACTGCCTGCTGAGGGAGGTGACACTTTCCATCAGCAAAGGAGCATCGATCTGGCTCAGCATTTTAAAGTCCCTGATGAGTTTACATTACCTTTCTGCTGGAGTCCTTCTATTTGCATCCACTGCCTGTGCTTTTACCCCTGCTGCTGCTCAGCTCAAACACAGCTGTGCTAATACACCAAAGCCACACAGCTAATCCATACTCCTCTGATCTATTTTCAGGTCTCATTTGGCAAACAGAAGGTGGTGAGACCAGTGGGAGCACAGAGGAGAGAACAAGCCCTTGAGGTGTGTCCTGGGCCAGTCTCCCAAGGACGCTGATGAAGGTTTTCGTTTTGTGAGACTCACAGAATCACTGAGGTTGGAAAAGGCCTTCAAGATCATCGAGTCCAACTTTTGAACAATCACCACCTTGTCAACCAGTCCAGAGCACTGAGTGCCACGTGCAGCCACTTCCTGAACACTCCCAGAGATGGTGACTCCACCACCTCCCTGTGCAGCCCCTTCCAAAGTTTGACCACTCTTTACATGAAGAAATTCTTCCTGATGTCCAGCCTGACCCTCCCTTGGCACAGCTTGATGCCATTTCCTCTCATCCTGTCCCTTTTTCCCTGGAAAGGAGAGCAAACCCCACGTAGCTACAACCTCCTGTCACGGAATTATAGAGAGCAAAAAGGTCCCTCCTGAGCATCCTTTTTTCCAGGCTGAACACCCCCAGCTCCTTCAGTCTCTCCTCACAGAAATGACTCTCCAAACCCTTCCCCAGCTCTGTTGACCTTCCCTGGACATGCTCCAACCCTCCTTGACCTGAAGGACCCAGAACTGGACACAGCACTTCAGGTGTGGTCTCACCAGTGCTGAGTACAGAGGAACAGTCACTGCCCTGGTCAAAAAAAAGAAACCACACTTGGCTGAGTTTTACAGAAGGTTCTGAGCAGTGCATACATCCTGAAGTCCCAGCTGTTTTTCCAAGAGGAGCTATGATAGCTCAGTTACCCCAGATAAGTATCATCATTAGCAATTCCATCCTGCCAACCAACACAACCAACAACATGAGGATTGTGAGGATGGAGATATTCTTCTCCTCCAGCCTCACCCCATCATGCAGTGACAGTGCCCAGTCCAACTCTCCTCAGAAGTACTTGGCTTTCTCTGAAAGAAATGTGAGCCCTTCCACCCCGACTTCTTTTATATATGCCTGGTTAGGTCTCATGAGTAATGTACCTACACAAAGAGATCTCAGAAAACGTACAGATTGTGCAGGAACATAAATTTTGACTGAGCAAGTGATGAATAGAATGCAGAGCAACATCCTCAGATTTTGGGCAAAGAATATATAATCATTCAGTGATGTTTGCGAAACATGTCAGGCTCTGTCAGGAAGAAGGGTTATAAATAAATGTGAGGGAGATACTTTAATAATGCTATTTCATATATACACTCAATAATGAACTTTAATTATTTCTTTGGGTTTTTGTCTTCTTTCACTGTAGCAGATGAGTCAAGCCCAGATGTGTAATGACACTGATACTGACATCACAGCATTTTCTTCAGAGGTGGCTGAAAGAGCTCTATGGATCAGCTGTCAAATCATTTCTCCTCCTGTGGGGTTTCCTTCATGCATCTCACCCAGAATTTAATTCCTCCACATATGGCATGAGTGAATCATAGCACAAGGAATTTTCTTGATGGAAAAGATTTTGCAGACAAGCGGTCTTCTCATATCACTTGTCCTGAAATAGAGCCAAAGTCATCTTTGTCAGAGGCAGTGGAGCAACCTGCCAAGAGGAACCAGTTTCCATGGTATGTAAGGCTATAACATCCACAACTTTGCATTCTGAAACTATGAAAGCTAATTTAGAGCTTATCGGTAACCTTATCACCAAATATTTGCAGCAGGGAAAGAGGAGATTGATTTGTTTCCTGCTGTGATGTTGGGAATTAACAGAGGATATCAAAAGGAAAGCTCTGAGGTGTTAAATGTAATGATGTGGATAAATATGAAATATCCCACCAATTCCTTGGCTTTTCAGTGGAAACTCAGGGAAATCAGAGGAAGGTGTCACATCACTCCTTTTGCAAAATAACTTCCTGTCAACGTCTGGGATGACTACACGGCTGTCCTGAAGAGGAAATCACATGTGATGAATCTCACTGAGATACTTTCATTCTCCCTTCCACCTTCCCTGCTCTGTAAGCGTGGAAAATGACAACACAACCTTACTGAAAGAAACAAGATATTCCCAAAATGACAAGACCGTGGCCTGATTCCTCTGCTCTCAGAGACAGGAGCTTTCAAACTCACTGAGGAGCCACACAGAAGTGTCTGAGTTCACTTTGCAGGTCTACTCCCAGTCCCATACCCAATATTCCATGATAAACAGTGGACAAACAAACCCAGGAAACACATCAATTCCGCACACTCTTTGCATGTCCTTGCATTTGGCAGCTACTCAACATATTCCTCTTTATGAACACATCCAGACCCACCAATTTCCATTTCCTTCTGAAAACCATAAAAAAAACCCAAACAAAACAACAGCAATAACACAAAAAAAACCCAAAACCCCCACAAAAAAACAAAACAAAAAACAAACAAACAAAAAAAAAAAAAAAACCAAACCAAACCAAAACAAAAAAACACCCCAGAACAAAAGAAGTAGGACAAAAACCCCAAGACAGAGGAAGGCAGAGAACCCTGGCAAGACCTGTGGATTAGTGGGGAGATGAGCCTGTGCTGGAGCAGTTTTACTGGTGTGATTTAAGACCCCATGAAGGGGCCTCACTCTGGAGGAGGGTGAGGAGGAAAGAGCAGCAGAGACAACTTGTGATGAACTGGTCCCATTTCCCATCCCCTCCCGGTGGGGAGGAGGGAGAGAATTCAGGATTGAGATTTCCCAGGAAGATGGAAAGGGTACAAGAGAGACGTTTTAAGATTAAGTTTCATTTCTCATTATCCTACTCTGATTTAATTGGTAAGGAATTAAACTAATTTCTCCACATCGAGCCTGTTTTGCCTGTGACAGTAACTGCTGAGTGATTTCTCCTTGTCCTTTCACTAAATTTTGTCTCCTCTGATCAGCTGAGAGGGTGACAGAGCAGCTTTGGTGGGCACTGGAATCTAGCCAGGGGCAACATGCCACAAGTGAGGATGGGTTCTTCCCCCTATGCACAGAAACATCTCAGTTTGCAAAATGCTTGTGATCTGCAGGGGCATCTATTAAAATCCAGCATTGGAAGGTTTCCCAGCTCACCTCCCTTTTCAATTGAGTCTTATATACAATCAGCAGTTTGTAAACAAAGAAACAGTTCCAAATAAAGCAGTTCCAAAAATAGTCCACAAAGCTCCACACCACACTTTTAAAAACCTTTGTTTTGGTGGCCGGTTAATAATTTGCAATGTTTTCCAGCTCCTCACAGCTTAGAAGAGGAAAAATGCAGCTCTGTTGAGCTCTGAGACTGGAGAGGGCACAAGGGGAGAGAAAAGAAAGCAAAAGGGTGATTAAAGGGATTTTGTGTGAACTCAAGTCCACAATGGGTCAGTGCCTGTAGGCTTGGAAGCAACAAACAGTGTAAGGAGGAGAAAAAGGTTTTATAACATTGGATATCATCAAGCTCAAAATAAAATGCACCTCAAAATAAACAGGATTGGTGTAGGAGAAGAAAACAAATTACATCCCACATGTGAAGAATCTTTGTAAAATGAGTCCCTTCGAGTCAAAATGTATAAAAACATATAACAAACAAACAAACAATCAAAAAAGGCAAAAGCCAAAATATTTAAACAAAAAAAGCCCGGTTCTCTATAAACAAAAAGCCCTTTTCTCCCTTTACTTCTGTGCAAAACTCTCTCTCTTACCCCGCTTTTTCCAAGCTGGGACTGCCTGGCAGCTCTGCCCAGGCAGGCAGGTGTCCAACAGGTGAACAGCACTTGCTATCACCTTTCCCTGCTCTCACACCGATGAACTGAGGCTTCTTGTTCATTTAAATGATTTTGAACCTTTTAAAACTAAAAATCAGCAAATTAGCACTACCTCATGCTACACCAGAAGCGTGTCACCCTCTGCATTTATCAGGTGCCTTCCAGCCCCTACTGTGCCTAAGGCACATGAGCAAGACCTGTGCTCACCTTTAGGAGCCAAAATTATGTGAACTGGGTAGGAAAAGGACCTGCACAGCCCTGTGGACTTAGAAAAGATGAGAACCAGACAAAACTGAGACTAAAAACTGCCAAACTCTCAGCAGATGTGACCTAAAGCTCAAAGGAGCTCCCAGGAGCCTCAGAAGTCATATATTTATATGCAAAATCATTAATATTATACTTATTTAAACTCTATTTAATAAGTTTGTTCTCCTTAGTACAGAGAGGGAACGTAGAGCAGATTTCCACAACTGAGCGAGGGATTCTGCCTCCAACAGGCACACAAAACATTCTGTTTCTCCCCAACTCTTTGCAGAGTTTATTCTCATCTCAGTGGTTCATCAGGGCTTCCCCGACACCGTTTTCATCTGAGAGTGTAAAACCCAGCTCCTGCATCCGACCGAGTCCTGCGCCAGCAGATGGCACTCCAAAGTGTGCAGCATCCACAGCTTCCCTCACTCCATTCCCAGCAGCTGCTGTAAAAGGTGTTCTTTTGTTTTCTCCTCTGCCTGGCTCTTCATTGGTGCTTTTAATCATGCTTAAATATAGGGGTCAGCTTAGGAGCTGCCACCGCAGGGCCATCAAACTTCCTAGTGCTCAGCTTCCAGAAGAGGTCACTATGTCCTGCTGCACATAAAAGCCACATTCCCGTTCTCCTTCCTTAAATCACCTGACCAGTTACAAACTGCTGGGCCCAGAAAGGGAGAAAACACCTTCCTCATTCGCCAGAAATCAGCTGTGATTACAAAAAGATGTTTTGATTTTTTAAATTTTTTGTTTGTTGGGTGTTTTTTTGAATTTTTTTAGGGCAATCACCTGTGTGTCTCAGCACGTCATGCTGAGCTCTTCATATGAATGTAACTCAATACAGAAAGGTGAAAGGAAAGGAAAAATCCTTCTTAAAGCAAAAAAACCGTTGCAGATCAAGAGATTCAATTGTGCCAAGTGTAATATTGAGTTAAGGTTCTAGGAACCACCTCAATAGTTTTATCACATTCAGGACTTTACAGACTCAGTGAAGGTAGAAAATAAATCAGTGAAGCTTTTCATTTCATCCAAGTGAGGTGGATGAAAACCACAGCTCACAAAAAAATCCAAGCCTTGCATGGATTGGAAACAGGATCTCCAGCTTTGCCCCATGGAAAACTGGGTTTGTAGGAATAAACATTTATGGTTTCATCCAGTTCCTCCATGCAGCCACTTCAGGTCTCTCCATGGCAGTCTTTGTGCCAAGGAAGACCTTGAGAACCTCTTGCCTGTGAGTCTGGCCTTGGGAAATTGCACAAAGAGGGGCAGAAGATCAATTTTCATTTTCCCATGAGGAAGAACCTTCTTTGGTCTACCATTCCCAGGTCCCTTCCAGCATCTGGAGAAAAGAGTGAGAACAAGAGGTGAGATTGAGACATTTACAGGTTTAGGGAGCAGGTGAAAAGTCCTCTTGCACCAAACCCAATTAATCCAAGGCTCACTGGAATGACCTAATGCTCATCCCAGAGTGTCATGAGGTAGAACAGCTTTAATTAAAGCAGAATAATGAAGGGGACAGTGCAAAGCTTTGGATTGTTTTACTGCAGGGGACACAGTGAGATGCAGTCCTGACACCTCCCTGCTGAAGGGACAAAGTGCCCATTTGGACACTCACAGGAGGAGATCTGTGAAGGTATGGCTGGATCACTTCCCCCAGGATTAATTTAGAGCTTGCAGGGATGAGCAGGGACAAGGGTGATGCTCAGCAGGTACCAACCACACAACTTTGATTTGCTCCTGACAGTGGCAGTGACGAGCAACACTCATGGCTCAGTTTTTTCATTCATAGAAATCACAGAATAACTCAAATTAGAGAGGATCCATGAGTGCCATCAAGTCCAACTCCTTCTCGTTCTTATCTACAAAAGCATATCCAGGGAATTTCCATCAGGGTTTGCTCATGGTGTAGGCTCTTAACCATCACCTCATTTCATATTTGGGACAATTGGGTGAAAAAGTCTCTTAAACTTAAGGGAGTTGTTTGCTTCAGAGGCACCTGCTCAAATCAACAAGTTTGTGAGACTGCAGTGGAGAACCTCCATCTGTGTTTAGGTGAACACATTTATTTTATATATCACACAAACTGTTGCTATCAGCTCAAAAATAACTACTTGAAATGCTATCAGCACCACATGCCTTATCCTACAGAACCTGTCGTGTTTTATAATGACACTATATATAAATTACCTCTCTGATATATGTCCAGCTTTATGAGTTAACTCCAAAGGAATTTCAGCATCCTGGATCATCATTAAAAGTGAGGATGAAACTTTCTAACAAACCAGTACATCAGTGGAAGTTTAGCTTGGCAGAAACAACACAAATTTAGGTTACAGTTTTCAGCTAAGGAGCAGAATAAAGAATCAGAATTGTAAGTGTGGTTCTGTGTTTCCTCACGTTTTCATAAACCAGAAATAACTGGGACCAATTCAAAGAGCCTGAACAACCTGGTCTGCTGGGAGGTGTCCCTGTCCATGGTAATAGGTTGGAATAAGATGGTTTTTAAAGTCCCTTCCAACTCAAATCATTCCATGAGTCTATGATTTCACAGGTGACGTGCTGTGTATGGGAGGTAACAGCACTGCCTTCTACACAGGTGTGAAAGAGGTTTAATATCTTTAAGTTTTATGGTGGATATAACATTGTTTATTTTGACCCTGGAAGGTCAATAAATATAATTTTTGTCTTCACCCTGCTGCAGCAAGGGTTAATATATTTCCAAACACTTTTTTATTTTTTTGGTGGGAAAATACCATTGCTGTCCCCATTTAATCATGTGATAAATGCAGCCATCAGAGTGGGTTTAGAAGAATACAATTTCCTTCCTTTCAATAATTCATCCCCACAGGGGGTTTAAATGTATTAAACAACACTGCATTCACTTTAGAGCAAGGTGACACACTCAGTAAGGTTTCACATTTGTTACTCCACTTGCTGCATGTGATCTTTGCCAGGGCAAAAGTCAATTTAGACTCTTGCACTGCAACTTAGAGGAGGTGGGGTTGAAGGAAGGGAGGTGGATGGGGTCATATGAGCAACCTCCTCACAAGCAGCAGAAACCATTTCCACTGGGCAGAAACACTCACTATATAATTATGCTTCTGGAAAAAAAAAAAAATAGAAGTCATATACAGAGGAGTCAAGCCCACAAAGCCAACAAAATTCAGGCTTTCAATTCAGTTTTTAATAATTACAGTACTGCCATTGTGGCCACACACGTCCTGCAGACCCAGCCTATGTTTCATCAGCTCTGGGATCTTGGCCTGTGTTTGCTCTCCTCTTCCACTGCTGTCACACAGATCTGACAAAGCTGCCAGAGGTGACCCTCACTGCCCAGAAAAGCTGCATGCAAGGACAAAGCTCTCTGAGAAAGGTGAGTGTCCATCCAGCTGCCACTGTATTTACAGTTAATTTTATTTTTATTTGTATTTATTTATATTGATGAAGGTGCAGATATCTACAGATACACATATATATTTATAGGTGTACAAATCTGTGCCAGCCGTGCTGAATGGAACCATGAACTGCCCACACTCACTGGGTAAAAAGCAACACTCAGGAAGAAAACAGGATTCAGAATTCCTTGAGACCAGGTCTAGATCTCATATAATAGGTGAGAAATTATTTCTCCTCTATATGGGTGCAGAGACTCCCTCCATAAATGAACCTGATGTGGCAGTAAGATGTGCATTTGCTCTGTTCTTTAAATTTAGGGACTGACAGTGCTTAAGGGGGTAGAAAAGCTGGAGAGGGATTTTTTGCAAGGGCGTGGAGTGACAGGACGAGGGGGAATGGCTTTAAGCTGAAGGAGAGTAGATTTAGATTTGCTATATGGAAGAAATGCCTCCTTGTGAGGGTAGTGAGATCCTGGCACAGGTTACCCAGAAAAGCTGTGGCTGCCCCATCCCTGGCAGTGCCCAAGGCCAGCTTGGACAGGGCTTGGAGCAACCTGGGATATTGGAAAGCGTCCGTGGCCATGGCAGGAGGTTTTAAACAGACGATTTGTAATATTTCTTCCAATCCAAACCATTCTGTGTCTCCACAAGACAGAAGCACAGCAACCACAAGCAGTGGGGAAAAAAACCAACTATTTACAGAGCTGTCTCTGGCTATGGAAGAACAACAATGTGGACACCAGCTGAGTGATCTGTCCCAGCCTCTGGGCACAACATAGATTTTTCCCTGTCAAAGTGCTCTCTCCCATTAGCAAGGCTGGTTCATGGCCACGTTCCATCGTGTGGCCTCAGACACCTCCACGCGACCCCGGTGTCACCATTCCACCAGCACAGCCCTCCCAGCAGGGCCTGTGCCAGCCTGGGGTGAGAGGAAAGTGTCTCCCACGATTTGGGAGCATAAAAGCAAGTGGCTGCAGGGCTGGAGGCGAGGCTGGCACATTCCAGACTCCAGCAGTGACTCAGAGCTGGGGTAGAGGAGCCAGCGGAGCTGCTCTGGAGGAGGCTGCGTACAAAAGAACCCTTTCCCTTGCCTTCATCCTCTGCCCACACAGAAACCACTGTCCTTTCTCACTCAAACAAAAGGGGAAAAAAAATTTAAAAACCCACACAAGGACAAACAGACTGAAAAAAAAAAAACCCTCTTACCTAACCAAAACCCAGCTAATGGAGACTCAGTTCTTTGCCTGGGTGCTGATGGAGTCTCTGGGTCCATCAGCAGACACAGGCAAAGTGGGCTGGTCCCTTGAAAGACACTTAGTAGAGGGTTGCCAAGGAAAATCCACAATGTTCAAGTTGTTTGGGCAATTTAGGAAATGGCAAGTGCCCCCCAAACCTTATATTCTTGTATAAATAGGTTTTGTCTTTTCTTACTTTTCTTCTCTTGTAGGATAAGGGGATTGGGATGTTGCTGGAAGCTCAGACCTCCAGCTTTTGGCAATTCCTTCCATTAAAGTATGGTATATATTATAGTAGCATTTGGGGTGTTTCTTACATGATTTTACTGAAGCCCACAGCATTCCTGGTGTCCTATAAAACCAGCCACCAGCAGCATCTGGAATCTGGGTGTTTTCCAAAGTGCTCTGGTGCAGAATTTGTCATTTCGAGTTTTACAGTTGAAAAATGCTGCCTCCCTGACAAAAGGGGAGTTTAATGGTTACTTAGGGAAGTTCTGTGCCTATAAAGCCCACTGGAATTTCTTTTCAAGACCGTGGGCATGCTGAGAAGAAAAGACCTTCCCTTCCCAGACACACTGGAAGCAGAGAAAAAGTACTTTGGGACATTCAGGACAGATCCCACCTCCCCTGAAAATACAGGGAACAAATTAAAAGATTAAGTGTGAATCTATTTCCATCCACTTATTAAATCCCTTTATGAGAATCTATTTCTCTACCCCCAAAGAGGCAGAAAAAGAAAAGAAAATATTTAAATTTTCTTAAGAAAATTGCTTTAATGGTTGCCTTAAAAAAAACCCCAAACCCTTTAAAATCAAACAAAAGCCCACACTTCAGTAAAGTCAAGAAAAAAATAACTATGATTTAAATGCTCCGTATTGACAGCCCTAGGAACAGGGGAGTGGGTTGATTACAATATGGCTTTTAATGGATGCACAGTCATTTAAAACAAAGTTGACATTATTGAAATAACACTTTTTACTGAAGTAGCTGCATCCCAAACGACCTTGAAAAGACACAGCAATTGCTACCACATATGCAAGATAAATTATCACCAAAGTTAAGGCTTGATTTCCTGAGATACAGCAGCCAGACTGGAACATTAGGAACTGGGATGAGTTCTGAGATAAGATGGTAGAGTCAATAAGACAAATGTGTAAATATAAAGCTCCATTTGTCAGGACAAAAGCTGTGTTTTGATTGTGAGAAATAAATTTTTGCTTTTCAGGGAAATACACATTACATCCTCTCACAAATGTGAAAGCTGGTTTCAAACAGGAGGAGCATGAGGAGCACCTACTGCATTAAAAACTCATGATTAATTATTGTTCAAAATAAGCTGTTGGTGTTGGTTAGCCTGTGAGATCCTCAGGGTGGCACAGTCTCGTAGCTGTGCTCATACAACACCTACCATGACAAAGGCCTGGTAAAAATAGAAGCCCAAATAACCAAAGTCATTACACACTCACATACACATATGCAGTTTATGCAGACATTACTGCCAAAAAAAGTTATTCTTCCATAAAGCCAAGGACTGGATCTTGCTGCCCCCAAAATGAGAATTTTACTCTAATCACACAGAAAGAACAACTTCATAAACACAGGAAGAAAGGGAGAAATTATGCTTCCTGTGGGAAGGAAGTCCATTTAAAGCAAGAATAAACTGATGCAGTCAGGAGGGGAAAAAAAAAATAAGCTTGTATATGCAAATGGACATTTATTACCCATCTTTGTGTTCCTAAGAAATATAATTTACTGACCTTTGAGAGATGGGTCAAATAGACCCATAGAATAAGAAACAAAGGGATCTTTTTGGCAACTGCCATGTTCCAGAGCAGTAATTATCCTTTCCTCTCCCTGTGAGCAGCAGGAAATGAAGAGAGATGCCATTACACCATGACAATTACTGTAATTTTAATTTCTAAATATTGCTAGGAAAGTTTCCTCCAAGAACCAAAAAAAAAAAAAAAAAAAAAAAAAAAAAAAAAAAAAAAAAAGGTCTGCTCAGATTTTTGAATTTTTGATGTGGTTTTAGATAAAACCTCATTTCCCAGCTAAACCAGCACTGTGCTTCCCCTTCTCCCACTTCCTTGGGGGAACCACCCACAACATCTGCATGGTGAGAAAAACCCAGTTCCCTCCCCATTCGTGGAGAAGAGAGAATTGCAGAGAATCACAGAAATGGTTTGGGTTGGAAGGGACCTTAAAGATCATCTTGTCCAACCCCCTGCCATGGGCAGGGCCACCTTCCACTATCCCAGGTTGCTCCAAGCCCCATCACTTGAACTCATTCAACCACGCGCACAAAAGCAGATTCTTTTTATCAGAAGCAGTTGATGTTGTATGCACAATAATTATTTAAAAAAAATAATAAAAAGAAGGGTTCTTTTCATCTCCTGTGCTTTGAGACATTATTTGCTCTGTTGTGGATTTTTCACAGTCTACCATTAATTATTTTAATGTTATGGATGATCTATTCTGTGCTATTAGAACATTATCATATTATATCCAGCTGTTGCACTGGGAGATGGGTTTCACCCCAGAGGACACCTCTGGTCAGCTGTCCAGCCCCTCCTGCCACTGACCACATTGTCCCAGACTCAAGGGGACACCTGAAATACTCCGACTCCTACACTGGACCCTGCCTGGGAGAAGGAGTTTGCCCCTTGGTGTATCTGTTCAGAGGGAGAAGCAGATGAAGCCCATCTGCCCCAAAAATAATCAGGAGCAGAGGCAACCATACCCCCAAATCCTGTCTCTGCTGTAGGCTGCACCAGCAATTCCAGAAACTGGAAACTACCTTTCAAAATTCCCCATAACAAGCCTTTGGAGGTCTCATTCTGGGCAGTAGGTGAAGACTTAAGATTACTTTCACAGATTCAAGGGAAAGGCTTTTTGCCTGTTTTTTAACTGTTGCCACAAGGCACGTTCAACAATGATCATTTAGTGAACTAAAAATTTGTGTCTTTCAATATATGCACCTATAGAACTCCATTGATTTGTCTATACACAAACACATTCCTACAAACATATTTGATTAAGAATTTATATAACTTCAGGCTTCAAGGAGTTTTGGATCAATGCCTTTACTTTGCCTTTATAAACAAATAAACTCAATTAAAGAGTACTTACAACAAACCACAATGGGAAGGAAAATACTTTTCTCAAGTCTTCCCATGGCAATTCTTACCTGTTACATGGATCTAGGGAATCAATTACTCCCTAAAGGGAAATTATTAGGGCTTGTGTTACCCAACATCTCACCTTTCCCACTCACCAGTAGGAGAGAAATATAGGGATAAGCATCCAGAAAAACGAGTATTCTTCAGACCTCTTACAATTTGCTGTAATAAATTAAACTATAAATAAAAGAGAACAAAGCCCTGCAGGCAAGCAGGGTTTGAATCAAGGCTGGATCTGCACCAAGTCACTGTGCAGCTTCACAAGGCCCATAAATCAGGTCTCCTGAACATATGTAGTATTTTGCATTACTCTATAGGGTGTTAACTTTAATGCCTTAATATATTCACATAGTGGTCAGGTTACAATTCCTGTGGGAACCATAAATTTGTATGCCCCAGCCAATCTGCTGCTGGAAAAATAATAATAATAAGTTAAAACTAACCACACCACCACATTGCCTTCAGCAGTTTTATACCTTTAATTTTTCACCTTTCTGCATTTGTGGGAAGGAGAAGACAGTGAGAAGCTGCAAACGTACAGGGAAGCTGAAGCAGATGTGAATTAATTTTCATCCTTTTCCTGTATGAAGGCTTGTGTGTCCCCAGCCCAAGCAAGTGTCACTGCATTCAAGAGATCTGCTCTTGGGTGCGATCAAGCTGATTTCTGAGTCAGAATCCTCTCACTCAGGACATGCCACAATCTCCTTTGTAATCCACCAAAACCACTTCACTTCACCTGCAAGGGACAGCTCCAAGGAGAAACAACCTGAGCTGATCCAGTTTAACCCAATCTCTGCTGATTCTGCCTGACTCACACAAAACTGATCCTGCTACAATCTCCCAGTGGTTGGATTCCTACCTGGTTTAAGGCAATGGGGTTGTCTCTGTCCCATTCTTCCTCCAGCCTCCTTTTGTTCCAACCCCACCATTACTGACTTGAAGATTTGAATATTTTTATCTGGCATCCTATTTTTTCCCCATATAAAAACTCTGTTTACTTCCAAAGAAAGCTGTTTTTGGAAGCAATTTCAACATACCAAAAAAGCTGGTTTCATGCAAGCTTGCTCCCAGCGCCAACAACTCCCAGTAATTAGAACTCTTCGTTCCATTTTGCACTGGTTAATGGCCAGCAGTGTCCCACATCCTATGGAGCAGCCATGGGCATGGCACTCCAGGCAAGAACAGAGCTGTTCCCTTCCCTGCAACCCACTTCACCAGCAGCAGTCAAATAAAATTGGTTAAAAGCCCAAGAAGAGATGCAATACAGACGGCGTGAAAACAAATCACGGTTAATTTGCACAAAACGACCCAATAAATATTTGATGTATGTGGGATTTGACCACGGCTAAAGGATATGTTATTTATGCCCCTGTTCAACACAGATCACCAGCTGGTGGACAAAAACAGACTGTTAATTTTTATAAACACTGAGCTGAAAAGTAGCATCTGTGCACATTCCCTCTAAAGGTAGCAGTGGAAACCCTCACTCTGGATAAAGGAATTCATCAGCCCTTTGGAGCCTCAGCTCCATTTCACTGACACATAACCCAACTAAGCAACAAGGTCTAAGGCAGACTTGTAATTGCTTGAAACTTAGTTAATATTAAAGCTTTGGTCCATTGACCTGCACTAATGATGGGGTCTTCAGTGGCACCACTCCACTCTTTTTTACAGAGAATCATCAATTCAAAGTTACAAAGTACAACTATTTCTTATACTTTAAGGAAGTTGTAGAAAACCAGGCAGCACAAAGCACGAAGAGAAAAGTCATTAGGAAAGCAGAAAACCTGCTGACTGCTCCTTAAATGATAAAAAGTATCAAAAATATCAGAAATAATCTCTGAAACTAGACAGTTTTTGGCTTTTGGTGGCACAGTATCAGCTGCAAATGCCTACAAGTTTCTTAGCGTGCAGGATTTAAGAGGCCAACCTAATCTCTGTTGGACCCTTACTTCAGCCAAAGGATCTCCTGGCATCAAAACTCTCTTGGAAATCTGTGGATATGTCTTAAACACACATGCACACATACAGCGATTAAATCTATAGTATCTCACATCACCATTTATGAAAGACTACACATTTTTCTGTATATATATATATGTAAATATATGTACACTCACACAGAGATATCTTTATAGTCTTAATAATTTGCATATGTTCACTGGCATACATGCATCTAATTATATTTTATATCTATGCACATACATGTACATATGAAACTGAAAATGAGCATTATAAATGGAGTAATCAGAGTATATATGAAAATGTGTACACAAATCAGAATAAATGTACATACTGTGATTCTAAATAGCATATATTCATTGAAAAGTTTCCTAAATTCCTAAAGAAGAAGAAAAAAATCCTAAAAAAGAAGAAAAAGGCTCAATTTGCATATGTATATAATAGGTAACCACAGTGCAATGTAGCCAAAGAAAGCAGAATACATAATCCCTTTTAAAACTGGGGACAGGTTTGATAAAAACTCTTCTCAAATTCTTCTATGAAATTGTCCTTGGAAAGTGATTTCACTCCACCTACAAGCCCATCTTCCAGGAAAAGGGGGTGTAGGACTGCTTTTTGATGTATTTCATAGCAGACAAAACTCCCATCAAGAATGGAAAAACGGCCCCATGAGGACAGAAAAGCAGAGAATAATTAACCAGGTCTTATGTAAGTCTTTTTTTCTCCCTAGTCCTGTTATCTTCCACCTCCAAAGACGTCACACATCTCTATTGCAAAAACACCTCACTGGCTTCAATGCAGGCAAGTGGAGGAGCTCCAAACTCTTCAGCATCATTTCACCCCATCATTAGTGGGGTTAGAAAACAGCTTTTTTTAGCACTGTACTTACTTCCAAACACAGAGACACATGTGAATTTACCTGTTTGGTGCTTCTCTGCCCAGTAGGAAGCAAAGCTTTGGATTTCTCTGCTATTTTCTGTTAAAAGGAAAAGAAAAAAGAAAAATCAGAGGGAAAATGGCTGAGAAAACAGAGTCCAAATATTTAGGGAAGAAGTCATATGAAGCTATTTTCTGCTGATTTCTAAAGAAAAAGACATAGAGAAAGCTCTTACACTTAAAAAAAACCCCAAAAACCCAAAAAAAACCCACCAAAAAAAACCAAACAAAAAAACAACAAGGGAGTATAAAAGCATCGAAAAGTTCAGTCTTGCAGGCTTTAAAAGTCTTCAAAGCTTCCAGAATGACAAGGTTATCAAAACTGAAACAGGCATTTAAGGAATGACAGGCAGGACGAGGATAAGTAGCAATTTATCACTCAGATTGTTTTCCTGACGCAGCCGGGCATTCACAAGCTGCAGTGGTTAATTTTGGCACTTCTGAATTGATGACAGTTTTTAAAATAAAAGAAATCCAACCTAGATATGCAGTTGAGATGGACTGTGCCCTGATGAACATCAGGGTGAAAAAAGCACAAAAAAATGTGAGTGTGTGTGTGTGTGTATGGGGGAGGAGCTCTTTATTGAAATAATTTCAACTTCTCATTTAACACATAATTTCATTTAAAGACCCCATGCTCCCCTACTTGAATAGGACAGGTAAACAATTTTAAATATGAGGCAGCACTAGAGGTGATGCAATTCCATTACACCACAGACATGCTGCTGAGCTGCAATTTTACTTACATCTCTTTATTTATTTAATTTTTAAGGCACAGGCAGCAAGTGCTGGAAAATCAATCAGTCCAGAGCGTTTCTAATAGAGACACATTATTAAGTGCATGTTGCCAGCCAAATTTCATTACACCTCTATAATTACAATACATCCTTCTCATTGTTGCAGGCATGCGTCAGACTCATTAAAGTGATATACGAAAGCCTCCAGAGTTTGTCCAGGTTGTATTTTGATTAATTCAGATATATCTCCTAACTCGCACTGCCGGGGAGGGAAGCAGTTTGGGGATGCTAAATTTAAGTCATTACTACAGTGTTTAAAAGCAAAGCAAATATCTGCTCATCAGCAGAGCCTCCCCAGGGTGAGCAAGAAGCAAATGAAGGAACTGGAGTTCAGGCTTTGTTTGTTTTATTGAACAGCTTGATCTTGGTGACAGAGCCCAACCACAGGGCGTGCCTGGAAACTTTCTGGCACAGCTAAAGAGCAAATCAGAGCCAGAAGGTGGGGTAACATTTGAATTATCAGTGCTGCCTGCCACATTTTCTGCAAGCACAAAAGGTGAACTGTGCAACCACCTTCTCCCCTGAGAGTGGAGGCACCCCAAAATAACGTCATGGCTAAGCCAGAGGAAATACTTTGCCCTGAGCTCAGCACTGGGGAGGCCACACCTCAGATCCTGGGGTCAGTTTTGGGCCACTCACAAGAAGAAGAACATTGAGGGGCTGGAGTGTGTCCAGAGAAGGGGCTGGAGCACAGGTCTGATGAGAAGCAGCTGAAGGAGCTGGGGAGGCTCAGCCTGGAGAAAAGGAGGCTCAAGGGAGACCTCGCTCTCCACAACTCCTGACAGGAGGGTGTAGCCAGGTGAGGGTCAATGTCTTCTCCCAGGGAAAAAGGGACAGGACAAGAGGAAATGGCCACAAGCTGTCTCAGGGGAGGTTTAGATTGGATATTTGGGAATGTTTCTTTAGAGAAAAGCTTGTCAAGCACTGGAACAGGTTGCCCAGGGAAGTGGTGGAGATACCATGCCTGCAAGTGTTCAGCAAATGTGTGGATACAGCCCTAAAGGACATGGTTCAGGTGGTGCTGAATTGATGGTTGGATTTGATGGATCTTAAAAGTTTTTTTCCAGCCTTAATTCTATGACATTATGATTTCTTGGCTGACAAAGACATAAAAGAGGGAGGAAACCATTCACTAGCAGCTCTGTGGAGATGCCTCAGGCTCCTGGGAATTACACTCACACTTAACACATTCCCAGATTCACAGATGAGAAAGTGGAAGCAGGAGAGACACTCACTTTCTGCACAGCTCCGTATCTCTGGATGGCATCTGACAGCTGGTTCTTCAGCCTGTCCAGCTGAAGCCGTTCTTGCTGTATTGGAAAAAAAAAAAAAAAGACTGGTTAGCAGGGCTGTTAGAGATAAATCCAGCAGTAGGCTCTGTCTGCGACCATGGGAAATTGTCCTGGTGGGAGACACCAAATAAATAATGTGGGCACAAATGGTATCCTAAAAGAATCAGTCACGCTGGGGCTGCCAGGGTGCAATAGGAATTTATTTTAGGAAATAGGATGCTTTGTCTTTCAGACCAAGTTAAATTAAAAAAAAAAAAAAAGCCACTTTGGATATTCAAGATAGCATTGGAGAAAATAACTGAAGGGATCTTTCTATATCTATAAAAAGTTCTTTTTTTCAGATGATAAATCATGATAAGAATTGGTCATCTCATTTTGGAGATTTACTGGACTTGAGAAGTCAATCAGCCACAACATCCTCTCTCCTTGGTCTACTGACAGAAACCAGCTTATTTTCATGTTTTCCAAAACATGAACCCAAATGTCACTGCCTTTATGGCTGGAGCTTGTTCCAGCAAGATTTCAACCTGTGTCTTAAAAACAAAACCTGTTCTTGGAAGGAAGAACACAGCCTGATGTAAGTAACCAATATGCTTCCACATCTCTGCTCTCGGAGGGAATGACCAAACCCAAACAGTTCTCCTGGAACTCTTCTACACCCTGGATTTCAGATACCACCTGTGCAGGAGCTCACACGTCCAGACTTTACAGAGGGAGGTGCTGCAAGGAAGTGGGGTGTCACCTTAAAAAAAAACAAATGGAAAACAAAACCCAATCTACACTAAAGCTACTGAGCACATATGTTCACTTTCCAGCTATTTCAGCTGTTTTAGGAAACTGCTTGGGATTACAAAAGTAGATTTTATAAAAGATGGGATGAACATTTTTAATTTTAATGGCAGAATTTTCACACACAGAAGAATATCCCATTCCCTCATCTAAAGATTTAAAACGATTTTTAGAGCAGGGCAAGTTATCATTATTCCCATTATACAGATAAAGGTCCATAAACCTTATGTTGATTCCACATGCAAAATAAGATAAGATTGTCACCCTGGAGAGCTGATCTTATGCTCCAGCACTCACCCTACCAAAAAAAATGAAATTCCAGAACTACCTCTCTATTTACATCCTCTGAGGTTAGTTTGGAATGAAGCCCTAAAAGAGCCATTTTCCATCAGTCTCCTGCCTTGTAGCACACTGATCCACTTAGAGCAGCATCTTTGCTCCTGCAATACTATCAATTTGCTCAGCTGGGCATCCTGACTCCAATATCTCCAGCAGCACTTGGAGATTTATGGGAAGTCAGAGAAAGTCCCATATTGCATCTCTTTGGCAGCACATTACTGATGGAAAATAAGGAAGAAACACGGGGAAAAGGCCTTCTTTTTTCTGTGTGTGCATGCAAAGCAGTCCAGAGAAAAATGGATTGGTGAGGACTAACTATAAAGCTCTGTAAGGCTTTTCATGCTGTGAGTAATTTAATGGGAGGAGAACTTGCAGTGCTACCCAGATTCCCAGGATGGACCAGCAGCCAATATCCACCAGGACAATTTATTCTATGTAAGGGACAGGGGTTACAGGCTTCTATCAAAATTTGTAGGTTTAATTACTATAACTACACTGTTAGAAAAGAAGAGTTAAAAAAAAATAAAAATTAATTGACCAGTGAGCAGAAAAGAGTCATTATACAATGTAATAGAGAGCAGCAACTATATACCTCATATTACTGAAATTGTTTCTGTGTCTGTTTCCTTCAGCTCTTAAATATTTTCCCTTCAACTTTGCATTTTTCTCCCCATGACAGTAAAACCTCTTCTCCTGAGAGTCCCCACGGGCTTCAAGGGCAAATAATGACATTCTTGTGTGGCACTGTAATTGGGTTTAATGTGACCTTGCCTGATTCCCCTTTGGACCCAATTTATGTCACAAAATAGAGCCTGGAGATCAGCACAAGGAAAAAAAAAATAGCAGCCCAGATTCCCATATCTCCAAGGCAGCATCTTCTGTTTCATCAAGCTCAAATGTAATTATGCAAGAAAATGAAAAAAAAAAAAATAAACAAACAGTCCTTGCCATCCATCTCTAGCCAAAGCAATATGATAAAAATTATTCTTGCATTAATCTTGATGTCTACACGTGGAAATAGTCATTCCAGGCTTCCCTTCCCATCCTCTGGAGTGGACCATCACCCATTCATATTTTTTTTAGGCAGGCACATGAACTGCACATGGTCCCTCACAGGTCACCAAGGTAGCCTCGGGTGATCTAAGTCTTAAATCCTTATCTCAACTGCCTGTTGGCAAGTGCCATAAATCCGGGCTGTAAAAACCACTTGGTCAGAAATGAATTGTGTGTTTAGAGCAGTCTTATTTCTAGGTGGAAGGGCAGAGTTGAAGTAATACAGGACTTTGGAAAATGACAAGGAGTGAGTGAGAATAAAACATGAACTCAGGAAAGTTCCTGACTTAGAAATCATCTGGATGCTGGAAGTGTTACAGAAATCAAGTAGAATTGTTCTTATTTTCATTTCAGGTGCGGAATGTTATGTGGGTGAAAATTCTCCTTTAACTGTCACACTAACTGGAATCTGGTCCCCACAATTTGCTTGTGCACATCATGGGCAAAAGCCAGCAGTAACATCTGGGGTATAAAATCATTGCTAGAAGGACAAAACCCTTCTGTTTGTCCAATCCTGGCACTGGGGACAGCGGGATGGGGATCATTCATACCCTGTGACATTGATGCTCATATGACTTGAACCTGTAGATGACAGCCCAGTCTGCACACAAAACAGATGGGATTTTCTGGGGTAAACTGGAATTCAGAGTGGGGTAAATTCTATTTTAAAATCCTGCTCAGATCTGCTCACATCCTGTATTTATGTATCCCCAAAAGCTGCCTTTGCACTACCCCATAACACTGAATCAGTGTCATATCCAGATATATTCTATGGCTTTAGCCTTTCCATACATTTAACACACTCCCAAACTCTGCACCCTGAGCACCCACACCTGAGTCTTCAACCAATGCCAAACTCATGCGAAGCCAGATGATTTCTGCAACATTTTCACCCAAACTGAGACCCTGAGATAGATGTTAACTGGCCAAAGGCTTTGTTGCTGAACTCATGATTTCCAATACCACGTGAGCCAGTTTTGGGAGGAGAGCTGGTTTCTGCAGCTGTTTTCCCCTGGGTCATTTATAAGTGAAAACTACACTCGTTTGGGAGGAAAGGAAGTTATAGCAAGACACGGAGCCTAACAGCTTTAAAGCACCCACTGCCACTTCTCATTTTCATCATTCCTCTTTCCACAAGACCCATCATTCTCCCCCAACAGCATCTTGACTGACACATACCCTGGATGAGCCTCTGACAATCTCAGACAGCTGCTTGATGGCTTTGGTGCTGGTCGTGATGGTTTTATTAGTCTCCTGCTGGGTGGCATGCCTGAAGAAGAGAAGAGATGATGGGAATTGCAATTGAAATTAATTGCATAATGAGACACTTGGAGAAATCTATCAAGCTGCAGAGCAATTGAGACAACACAACAGCAGCAGCACACAGAGACACAGGAGGGCTGCAGGAGTCCTGGGTCTTCACCAGCAATGGAAGCCAGAAGGAAATACTGGGAAAGAGATGCCCAAAATATTCTTCCTGCTGTCAGCACAAAAACAAAGCCTGTGGACCATTCAAAGGGAAGTGATAAAGTGAAAACAAGCAGTGGACAGGGAAAAGTCCATCATAGATGGTTGGTATTGCAAATTTTCAAAGAAGGGTTGTACAGCAAAAGGAGATGGAGGAGTTGACTTGCAGGAAAATACTGTACTCAAGAGAGAAATCTGAAATTTAACAGGACAAATTTACTCACCCTGGTCAACTACCCCTTAATGACACAGCATCTCCAGGAAAGCACTGGGGATATGGAGGTGCAGAGCTGCTTTACCAGCACTGAAACAGGCAGGAACGGAGCCAGACCAGCCACCCCTCCAGTCATGGGTGTCCCCCCCTTTTACACCCCAAATCCCAGTGCCATTGCTCCTCATAAGCACTGGCTGCTGGTCTTGTTCTTTGGGACCACACAAATGAAGAGGAAGAGACATAAATGCTTCCCGAAGGTATTTATTACCTCAGACCAGTATTCTCAAGCTTTCTAAGGTCAACAGAGTACTCCCAGCTTCCGAGCTTCTCCAGAGAGCACTTCATATCCTTTTAGTCAGGAAGAAGTGGTTTTTCATGAAGTTTAGTTCAAACACTCAAAAAATACTTGGAAAAGACCTGGAGAAAATGATGTTTTTCTCCCTTAGAGGACACATATGAGCATGAGCCACAGTTGCATCAAAAAGACTCATGTCAGTGCTTTTTTTTTTTTTTTTTTTTTTTTTTTTTTTTTTTTTTGAGTGGTGAGATTTGAAGTGAATGAAGGTTCTTCGATTAAAAAAATGTCAAAATGTCTATTTATGGTCCCTTGGTCCTGAAGACCCATGGCTTGTCCTGACTCTTCAGCTCCTTCTTTCTTCTCTGTCAGTCCTGAAGTAGAACACCTTTTTTGAGACTTAAGTCAACTCTTCCAGCACCTCCTTTGAAGATCAAGGCCAGTCCTCAAACAGCTTTTACCAAACCCAACCTTAACTACAAACACATCCAGACCTCTCTTCTTGAGGTTTTATTCCAGAGTTTGGAAGGTTTTTTCCCCGCTTCAATGTTTGTGTGCTCCCAGCTCAGTTGGGAAAGCTGTCCAAGACCATGGAAACACAGGATGGCCTGGGATGGGAAGGACCGCCAAGAACATGCAATTCCAACCCCCTGCCATGGGCCTTCCACTATCCCAGGTTTCTCCAATACCCATCCAACCTGGCCTTGCACACTTCCAGGGATGGGGCAGCCAGAGCTTCTCTGGGCAGCCTATGCCAGGGCCTCAGCACCTTCACAGTAAATAAAATTACACTTGAGTTCATACAAGGTACCTACAAGTGAAAGTTTAGTACACCATGGAAACAAAATCTCTTAGTTGCAGAACTGGAATTCAGATTTGTGTCAAGGGTTGAATGCTCACACAGAAAGTATGGACTCCTTTGGCACCATGCAAGAAGAAGAGATAATCTCATATGAAGGCAAAACCAGATCCAATAATGAGTTATTACCTCTGTTTATTTAAATCGAGATACAATTTCTGTTTTCATTCATCAAAATGCACTTCACTTACTGATGATCCCAGGACTCACCACAGCAATTACATCACTTTTAATTTGAGAGGGAAGAGGTCATATCTATCACAGACAGGTATTCCACATTGCCATTGCAAGAGAGGGAGCTGGGAATTGAATCCTGTCACACCGCTAAAATTGAGGAGTGCGCAGTCAGCCTGATCCCCAATCTCTTAATCAAGTATATCTTCCCACCAAATGCATGAATTCTATAAGCAGCAGATTCAAATCTCAAATCCAAATCTAATTCCTCTTAAAGGAAAGCAAGATGCTGGAGTTGACATCCATTCTGCAGACCTCATTAAATTATCTGCCCACAGAACAACTCAGTGATTTACATACCAGTAACTCCCCATCCCCAAAGTAAAATGGCTTGTTAGGCTCTTACATCTGATCCTTCCCAGTCTCTAAAGTTAAATAAAGCCTTCTTCATTTGCATTGTAATGTAAATTTTATGTTAGATATCTTATGTAATAAATTCGTGCTGGGCATGAACTTTGCTGCAAAATAACTAGGAGCAGGAGTACAAAAAATAAAAGTTGTGCCTTCCACCTCTTAATTCAAAGTGCATTTTAACCAACATACTGGTGCTTGATTTTGGCACATCCCACTATGCTGTCAACACAATTAACTTATTATTCTTCAGTCTCAGAGATGCACTCAGGAATTAGACAATGATTATATTTAATTTACATTAAATGCTATTAAGATCTTAATTAAAAAAAAAAAGCCCTCTCAAAACACTACTTCCTGCAGTATTTTTTTTTTTAATTTGTAATGGTAAAAAGATATGTTGTTGTTATTGTTGTTTCTGTTGTTGTTTTTATTAGTAGTATTAACGTGTTATTAGTATTATTATCTGTCTTTATATTCAGTTCCCCATGGAAGCATGGAAGTTAATTAAAGGGGTGTCTCTGATGAATAAAATTTCCTTCTCAAAAGAGTTCTCCACACAACAGTAAGTTAATACTCCATCTGTGGAGCTGCCAAGTACCTAAAATACAAATGTAATAAAAAAAAAGTCACCTGTCTACAGTTCTGCTCTGAAAACAAACCCTAGAAAGGCAGAAACCAGAGAGGGCATCTCTTATGAGGAGCAACATCTCTTGCTGAGCATTTCTGCACGCACAAGCACCGCAAAGACAATGCACTAAATTATCCAAGAGATGCCAAAAGTGTTGCCTACAAAGAGTTCCCTGTGGCTGCTGCTTCCTGTGCTGGAGGAGCACGGTCCAGCGAATCCGTGATCCCCAGCTGCTCACAGTTTGTTCTTTGAACGATCATCTCTCTAATTTATTTATCCAGCTTTAAAAGGAGCACGGCAGATGCGGCGGCTGCTCCCCTCATCCACAGGGACGCCGGGAAGGAGCTGAACTTCTGCCTCTGCTGCTTTCTTGAGACACTTGATGAATGACCAAGCCAGAGGAAAAATAATCAGACCCCAAGTGCAACAGCAAACACCAAGGAGGGAAGGAGTTCTCTCTGCCTCACCGTGCCTGCCCATACTCATAATAATCCCAAAGAGTTTTGTTTTCCAGCTCCAGCAGGAAATGCCATTTCCGCTCATAAAACAAGACATAGCTTATTTTATTTTCATCTGATCCCTAATGGAAGAGCAATAATGAGTTTTTCGGGTACAGATCAAAGATACTTTTGCTGTAGTGATTTGAACATCACTAGCTTCAGAATCCCCTTTAGCACATGGCAACTCCATAGGAAAGGAGTCATTTTTTGCACTTAAGAGTGGTCAAGTAGGATTGGCAGGAGTTAAGCCAGCTCAGCATAGCTCAAAACTTGCCTTTTTCACAGCTGCTGTAATATTTACTGCAGTTTTCTTATCCAAAAAGAGGTAAAACGCAGAGTACTTTGAGCAGAGCACTGAGCTGCAGGATGTGTGGCTTAAGCAGAAGTAGGTTGAGCAGCTGCATTTGCATTTATTCCATTGCTGCTGGAGCCAGAAATGCATAAAGGAGCATCAAATATGCAGAGGGAGATTGGCACCACAGGACATCTCTTTCCTGCCTCAAAGATGGATTCTGTGAAGAGCTGGTGGCTGTGGGAACTGATAGGCCCCAGCAAACCACAAATACACGTAGATAAAACTTCATGCATTGCCCACAGGGACAGCAATGGATCCAAGGATCCTATTCCCCTTTCTCCACCTAATAAAGTTGTTTAACTACAGAGAAAATCCAATGGAGATTCTTTGTGGTCTGTGGACGGGGGCACCTGTAGCATGAAGTTCTACCCTGGAACATGGTCAAAAACCTCAAACAATGCCCTATTTTTCAAGCTATCAGTGGTGAGCTGAGAGGGGCACCATGTGCTCAGTTTTGGCATTGAACTGTATTAAAACCCACCTACCACACCAGCCTCAAACCTCATCCTGATAGTGAGGCAGGGATTTGGCAGATGAACTGATAAACTGACCTGGAGGCACATGACTGGCAGTCAGCCCCTGCAAACTGTAAAAGTCCAGCCCACTTTCCATAGGGCACGTTCCTCTAACATATTCCTCCTTGGAGTGTGTGTGGAGATTCCTCCTTTGGGTAAAGGATGTGCCCCAAGGATGTCCCTCAAGGCTGAGTGAAAGAGATTTGCCCTCAGTCATCGGCCTGGGTGAGTTACAATCTCTAACCATTGATTGTTTTGGTAGCTGTAAAAAAAAATCCTTTAATATTGCTCTGATATAGTGCACTATCCTATCTGATACAACCATAGCAGTTTCAGCTTTTACGCTGCATAGTAACTAATTCTGATTGGGCTCTTTTTGTCTAAACATTCATCATCATAAATAATCCATTTTCATTGACATATATCTGATTGGCCATCAAAAAAATCAGAAGGACAAAGATGTAAAACTTAGACTGTAGACAAAGTCTGAAGATTAGCCTGGATCCCACTGCCCCCAGGCTCCTCTCTGAGGAGTTTAGGAGGAAGGGGTTCCCTCTGCACCTCCTGACCCAATGGGAGCTTCTCTAATAAACTTTGTGTGAAGCTCCCATTCCAACCTTCAACAGCACCTCCAGAATGATGCAGAGAATCCACACCTGAGTGGTGACCCAGTGTATCCTTCTGCTGTATCCTAAACAGCCAGGGTGATCCCACAGCAGAACCAGAGAATATCCTGAGTTGGGAGAGACCCACAAGGATCATCCAATCCCAACTCCTGGCCCTGCACAGGACAGTCCCACCCTGACCCTGAGAGCATTGTTCAAATGCTCCTTGAGCTCTGGCAGGCTTGGGGCTGTGACCACTCCTTGAGGAGCCTGTTCCAGTGCTCCACGACCTTCTGGGGGAAGAACCCTTTCCTAATATCCAACCTAAGTCTCTCTGGCACAGCTCCTGCCATTCCCTCGGGTCTTGTCACTGGTCATCAGTGGGATCAGTGTCTGTCCCTCCTTTTCCCATCGTCAGGAAGCTGAAACACTCACCCGTGGGATGAAAACTTTCCTGCCTTAGAGCACTGCACTTTACAGAGTCACAGAAAGCCCCAAACCTCATTCTTGAGGATATATATGGAAAAACATGCCGTGAAAAGGAGACAGAGGAGTCCTGCAAGTTCATTTGAATAAAGGCAGAGATTCCACTGGAGCACACGCCCTCGGGGTTTTTTCTCTCCGGGTTTTGGAGGGCTCAGTCTCCTTTTATCCCAAACTCTCCACCTTATGTTGCCCTCCTCCTTTCCCCATTGCCTGAGGTACCAGGAAGATGAACTGGGAAGGAAAGGTTATGTTTTAGAATCACAGAATCACAGTCTCACAGGATGGTTTGGGTTGAAAGCAACCTTTAAGATCAAACCCTGTCCATGGGCAGGGAGGCCACCCACCAGATCAGGTTCCTCAGGGCCCCATCCAACCTGGCTTGAGTTGTTGCACTAATTTTAACTAAGCCCTAAAGTATATTTACTGTGATGTTATAGTCATCAAAGGAAGAACAGTTAAATCTACTTATTCTGGCTCCAAACTGACTTGCTCAGCCGTTTTTTCCCCTCTACTTTTTCTTCTTCAAGACCTAATTGTGCATGTGGAAGAATAGTTTACAACAGAGCAAAATAAGAGCTCTAATTCTAATCTGTCAGCAAATCCCTTTGCATAGGTGTAAATCATCCAGCAGAGTAAAACAGGAGAAATACAGACTGCTACTTCCAGGTTTCCAGCCACACAATATTCTAAAATAAAAGCATCATGGATTTCCAATTTGCCTGTCACTTGAAAGTATTAGGAGACACGGTACTATTTGTCTTACAGGAGCTTAGGGGATGGTCTGTGGCTGTGTGGGAAAAGAAGAGGAGGTATTTCAAACCCACCTGACATGGGTGAAATACCATCTCTAGAGAGGAACATGCTTTGCAGTTCTGTTGTTCAATGGTTCTGCATTAAAAAGCAGGAATTTCTGTCAGCAGCCCTCACAAATTTCATCACAGAAGTGCAAACCTTGGCAATTTTTTTCACGGCTTTTTCAATACCTATTTTTAAATACCTTTTTTATCATGGCTTCTTAAAATTAAATAATCATAAATAAAGAAGCAGTTATTACTAAAATAAGGAGAACGCTTGCTCCCCTGCAGGATTTGACCAGCTGCAGGCAGCTAGTTACCCATTAACCACTACCAGTAATTCAGATTTGTGTTTTTCAACGAAATTATCTGCAGAACAGTTTATGAGACACCCCCCCCCTTAACCCTGCATCACCTACAGATTAGTTCAGCATCGCCTCAGACTCCATCTGCCAAGTCATTGCTGACAGCTCTCAAAACGGGACTCCACGGGAAGCAGCTCAACAATGTCACTGCCGTTAGTCACCCCTCACGTTGTTTTTCTTTCTCCCACCCATCCTATTCCCGAGTAAGTTTTAATTTTAAAAGTTTCGCTTTGTTTCCTAATGGGAGAGCCCCCTGAAGCCTTTGCAGCCGCCCTGCTAGCATCTGAGATATATTACACCTCCCTCTCCCTCACTATGCAGTAAGCCTCTTAGCTTATGAGAGGCAGAAATTAATTTGATTTGCCATAATTTCGCTTTGATGAACCCTGGTGCCTACTGATCATTATAGTTGTTTCTTTTTTTTTTCTCTCTAGGTGCTGATAAACTGCCGATTTCTTTTCACCTCTTCTTGCAACTTCGCCTGTGCTTGAGGTAAACCATCCTCTTGCACCAGATTTTTGGAAAAAAACAAAACCAAACCAAAACCAAAACAAAACAAACCAACCCCCCAAACAAACAAACAAACAAACAAACAAAAACCAAAAACAAAAACAAAAATCAAAAAAACAACCAGAAAACCAAACAAAACAAAAAAAAAAACCACAAAAAAGAGCAAACAGATCCCTCCCTTCCCATCCCAAGGACCTCAGCTGCCCTCCATGAGCTCTCAATATCCACCCAAGTTTTAAGAATTGCCCCGATAATCCTTTCAGTGCCCTGAGATAAACGGCCCCGAAGCTGTGAGGTCTCTGATTGCTCTGCCCGTGCTCTCCAATTCCATCCTGCCTTTCCCATTCCACATTAAACGAGGGGAGTGCGGCTCAGCATCTGCCGGGAGAGGTCACCGGGATGTGTTCCTGCAGCAACTCAGCGCCTGCAGCAGCCACAGAGAGCAGCTGAGAGGCACACAGAGCTGTCATCACACCCTCCTCCCAGGGGTTTGCTGGAGTTCCTTGCCAAAGCTTGGATTGGAGCTGTCTTTCCAGGTTTTTTCAGGGTTGAGACTCGATGATCGACTTTAGGGTGGTTTCCAAGCGAAGCCATTCCATGACTTGGTGATTCTGCTTCTGGGCAGGGTCGCTGCTTTTAGGGCTCTGTAGTAAGGGTTAAGTCAACTTGCAGGGAGAGATGGGGAGAACTAAAGAGTTTCTGAGTCCTGCTTGTAGTCCAGAAATACAGAGAAAAAAAATAATACACACTGTGAACAAAGTTTTAGAAACTGCTGGGAGGTGTCCCTGCCCACGGCAGGGGAGTTGGAGCTATGTGAACTTTAAGGTCCCTTCCAACCCAAACCATTCCATGACTCTGTGATGAAAAAGTCCCCCTTTCCCTGGAATGGCAGAGATGTGGATGTTGTCTTAGTTTCATCCTCAAATCTGTTTGAGTGTGGACTCCAACAAATGCAAACTCCCTCTTAACAATGTGCCTGTAGCAGAGCACGGGCTGGAAGCTACAGACTCAAAATTCAGAACAAATCCCAAGGACTTCATGAAGATAAAAGCGATGACCGATGTATCTGCTTAAACAAGTTTACTCATTGTTTACGCTCCTGTAGAGATTCCCTCGTGTGTTTCAGAACAGAATCACAAACATTACTTTGAGGGTGCAACAAAAGGGCCACAAAGTGCCCTGCACACACACACATGTAGGAAAGACAGGGACAAATGGACAGGAGATAAATGGCACTGTGGATTAAAGCAGTCTATTATACTTCCCACACTCCTTCTCTTGGTTTTAGCATTTAACATGCATTCAGTACTCGACAGGGCACTGTGAAAAGCAAAGATGAAGGGTACTTTACTGATGTGAATGAATGATCGATTGCTTCAGCTCTCCTTGAGAAATTGCAATGGAACCACCATTAATAAAAGAGCCAGTACTTGGAGGATGAAAAGTTTTGGTGAAGAAAGATGCAGATATATTTTTAGGCTTTATTTTGATTTTAAAAGTTGTTTTTGCTGGTTCATGTGTTTTCTTGCCACCAAATTTTTTTAGTGGCAAGAGCGTGCAGAGCAAACATCTGCAAAAAGGGAACAAATCACATCAATTTCTGAGATGCAGGCTTTTTCATCCCAGAAAATGCATGTTTCATTAAAAAAAAACCACAAAAAACAAAAAACAAACCCAAACCACCAAAACACCCAACATTGCTTAAACCCAGACAATTTTAATTGAAAAATGAATCCATTTCACTCAAACAACTGCGATGAGTTTCGTTATTTTGTGAAGTGAGCAAGAAATCAAAGGCAAACAAACAGCTCAAGACACTTTTCAGCTGGCTGTGGTTATTTGTGTATTTCTAGTTAGGGGCATTAAAGCATAAATGCTCCTGTGTGTATGCTTAAATTAAGTGATGTGCCTAAACCCAGTTCCTCCATCAGGATTTAAGTGAGAGGGAAAAGGCATTAGCAGCAATTGTGCCCCTGGAATTGTCAATGTGGAGCAAACAGGCTGTCTCATACAGCTGTGAAAAATGTCCACCCTTGGACTAGCAGGAAATTTAAACAGAAAGGCAATGACCAAGCAATTCTTCTGCAGTCCAAAGAGCAAAGCCAGGTGGTTTATCATCTCCAAGAAAGTTCTGTCTGCTTTAAGAGCCAGCAGGCAAAAACCCAGAGCCCTGCAGCAGTGAAGGGCTTTGTGCACAGCCCTGGCAGGAATCAGGTGCTGTGAGGTTCAGGAGGAAGCAGCTCAGCAAAGGAAAACAATTCCTTACCCTGATCCCCAATTTCACCACAGATTATAAATGAAGGCAATGTCCCCATGAAGACATTTGGTTCACAGACCAAACTGGAGGAAGGTTTGATTCACACTGGTTTTCTTGATGGAGAATATGAAGGCAGGGTTTCAAAACGACAGCACTGGGGACACCAGGTTGGTTAGAAATGCGCTTTTTAGGCATTATAAAATGATTTCATACCCCCCCACCGATCCCATCTTAATAAATAAAATCTTCATAATAAAACTGTAAATATCAATTATTTCAGCTGTCTGTGCAATGTAAATGGATTGGTATTTACAACAGGTGTTGAAGATGATGCAAACTCCACTAACAGTGAAGCAACATGCAAAGAAATCCAATATTTAGCCAACTCCTGCTCTATTTGATTTGTTTTGGTACCATCACTGGCAGAGGCAATGGAATAGCTTTTGGCTTTCAAGACAGACGTTTATGGATCCCACAAGTTGGGTTTCTCCTGGCATCTCTTTCTTTTCCATCTGGAAACTCCAAACCCAAGGTGATTTTGGGTTTATTCACCTAGGATTTAAATGCAACTTCACAAACAAGTCCTGCTTCAAACACGGCTCATCCACTGAGTCCATATCCTTCTAAACAGAAAAGCATCTTTTGGACTTCTCATTACACATCTCATTACCCTTTCTCTCCCCCAAAAATAACAGTGTTATTATGGTTTATTTATGTACCACATTTCACCTCCCAGGTGCCAATCCTCTCTCTCACATGTCCTACAGAGAAGGAACTAAATTTTCCCACCATTTCTACATCCCCAACAATATGAACTTCACCAAAACCAAACACCATCCACAAGTTCTCTAATTCCTAAAAAAAACCCACAAAAAACAAAACAAACAAACAAACAAAAACCACCTCCCAAAATATCCACAAAACCCCAACAATAACAAAGAAAAAAACAGAAAAAATCCTACCAAAAAATAAAAAATCCCCCACATTTCACACCAAGAATTTGTTACTATATTTTTTTTTATATCAACCTTCATAAGTTCCAATGCTCAATTCCAAATTCCTGCGTAAATCTCAGTCCTGGTAAGGACATGAGGTACACATGGAGTTCTGTGTCCAGTTCTGGGCTCCTCAGTACAGGAGAATGATGGAGCTCCTGGAAAGGGGCCAGTGAAGGGTGATGAGGATGATGTGAGGACTGGAGCATCTCTGATAAGAAATTGCTGAAGGAGCTAGGGCTGTTCTGCCTCAAGAAAAGACAACTGAAAGAGGACCTCAACCCGGTCAGTGTCTGCAGGGAGGGCTCTGAGCAGGGACCAGGCTCTGCTGGCTGTGCCCAGCAATGGGACAAGAGGAATGGGCAGGAAATGATGCCCAGGAAGGTCCACCAGAACGTGAGGAGGAGCCTCCTTCTGAACACTGGAATGGATCATCCAGAGAGAGTGAATATCCCTGGAGATATTCCAGAGCCATGTGGACACACTCCTGTGCCCTGTGCTCTGGGATGGCCCTGCTGGAGCAGGGGAGTGGGACCAGATGACCCCACTGTGGTCACTTCCAGCCTGACCCATTCTGGGATTCTGCATTCCCAAAACATTTCCTCAGTCACATCATCCCCTGTCCCATAATATCTCCACACATTTATAAAGCACTGCCACTCCCACCTGTCCAGCTCCAGCAACTGAGGAAAGATACCAGGACTTCTCACTCCAGTCCTTTGATCACATTTTCCCTGATAGGGGATGTCCAAACCACTTCTTCACCCATCTAAAATTCATCCCACATTTATCCCCACCGTCATGTCCTGAGCCAGACCTGCAGCTCTCACCCTGCCTGGTGCAAAAATATTTGAAATATTTGGACTGGAATGAGAAGCTGCAAACTGCTGCTGCTTCAGACAGAAAATTACCCTCTTGACTCCTTCTGAAGGTGACCACTTCCACTGCTGCTGAGAATGACTTTCCTTGCTCCATGTGCTGTGGGTTGGGGCTCTCTGCTCTCACCAGTGCCATTTCTGCTCACACTGACTCTCTGGTACCTTCCTGAGCAGCTCCCCCAAGTCCACAGCAAGAGCAAACACCAAATGCTCCACAACTTTGTTTTTGCTCTCTCCTCCACCTCTTCCTCTGCTGGAGGGGGTTTGGGAGTGCAGTGCTATGCAGAGAGGGAGGTCAGCTGGAGGAAAAGAGACGTTTTAAAGTACAAAGTGAAGCATAAAAGTCGACGTTGGTAACAGTGCTGGCACTTTCTGAACACTCTCCCTTGAGGCACTTGTGCCAAGATCTATTTTTTCTGATTTTTTTTTTTTTTTTAGGAGAAGACAGGAGAACAGAAAAATGTGAACATAATATAAGGCAAGAATCAGCTTTAAAATATGTTTGCTTGAGAGCAAGATCTTTTTTGTTGTGGTTTTATTTGTTTTCAAACTGCACTTTGTTCTGAAAAGCACAGAGATGACTGGGAGGAATTGTGCTGGGAAGAGAAATGGATCTCAGCAGCCTACTTGCCACCTATTGCTCTATCCCTTATACTTCATATGCCTCTTTAAATCTGACATCTCTGCAACTTTCTGAACATAAGGGCAAGCTGTGAAGTACAAGGCAAATTAATATATTTATCCTGCACAGAGTGCAATGCACTCAAAATACAGAGTCTAAATCTCTAAATACTTTTCTTTCTCCTTCGCTGTCCTTCCCGTTCACCTTACATTTCCCTCTGCCTGGCACTGCTTTTTGAGCAACACTTTAATTTAGCAGGCAGATAGATATATCTGTCTCTTTTCAGGAATGATTATGTTTCCAAAACAGGCAAAAATCTTAAAAGAAATGCCACTGGTGAGACTCCTCTGCTCATCAGCCCCACATTTCACGGCTTTAGACATCCTTCTAGCTCTCAGGTGACAATAACGCATAATTTCCAGCGTGCCAGAAGTCACTCTTCCCCACCACCCTGCAAGTGACATCAGGCCATAAAGCAGACGAGCACTTAGATTACAAAAACACAAGGCACTTTATTGGCCCATAAAACACTCGCTAGAGCGGCCATGTGAATGAAGACCCCATTTTGTGGGGCAGTAAATTTTGCACCAGCACCCAAAAGGCACTGCTATTACAGGAGTTGTGCAAATCACCATCCCTGGCCCGTGACAAAAACCCTCAGGCTGTGGCCAGGAGGACTTGTGCCTCCACAACGATTAAAATGCACCACTGGTCGTCCAAAAAAAATTAAACTTCAAAGGGATCCTGCCCTAGTAAGAAAAGAGTAGAAACAGATAATAAAAGGATAAATAAACAGAATAAAAGACCTGAGGAAGTCCATTACAAATCACCAGGCTCCGAGGTTTGTTTCAGGTGAGACAAGACTCTCTTTCTGCTGGCAGAAGGCAATGGATGAAGCATTTAATGAACTCAGATACAGCAACTCTCTGTTTACAGGGAGGGCCAAGGGAAATATCCAAGTGTTCTAATCCATTCGAATGTGAAAGCCGTGAGCCCCGTTATCAGAAACCTCTGCTGCTGATAGCAAATTTGTTCTCTAGGGGGAAAATGGATTCAGCTTAAGAACCACTGTTAAGAGTCCAATGCAGGTGCTTGAAAGAAAATTACCTGATGAAAGATCAATAATGTTTCTCCTCTCCCTGAATGGAGGCTCATGTGCAGAATGAAAAATTCCGGAGACTGACTCTCTGTTGCCTTTCACGCGAGCCATTGTAAATGTAACCAGGGAAGGAAATTACATATTTAAAATCATATGGTGAAAATCACATTGCATTTGTGCAGGTAGGGACCCAAAAAAGAGAAGAAAACAGAGAAAGTCACACTCAGTGCACCATAAAAGCAGATGGAGCAGCCCAAATGTGTTTCCTTGCAGCCTTAGTGCTTAAAACCAGGCTTTCATACAAAATGGTTAAGTGTGCTAAGTTTATGCAACAGCTGCCAAAAAGTTGAGCACATGGATCCAGCTGACAAGTTCCCTAAATGAATTCAGCAGCAGTATCCATTAAAGGACCAAAGCACCACAGGAGAGATGCTACTGAAGCATGTGACTGACCTTTCCTTTCAAAATAAAAGGATTTTACATCAAAACAGGGTCAGGCTGAAATGCAAGAAGCTAAAGGGAGTAATCCTAAATATATTTTTTTTCCTTTTCCTTCCCGAATGAACAGAAGAGTTTTTTCACCTGAAAATGGAGACTTCTGGAGTACAGTGGAAATCTGGAGAATTTCAGACACATGAGATCTTGGATAAATGGTGATGGCTCAGCCACTACAGAGGAGAAAGAGCTGTTCTCCTCCTTGTCAGCTCACTAAAATCTCTCCGTTGGTGTGTGCTGTGGTAGCAACAGGAGGCAGACATCAACTCCAAACTTCTGGGCTGCTTTTGAGAGATTTGAATCAATAATCCCATAGCTTTCTGAATGAAACCATTAAAATTAAAAGTTGGGGATAACTCATTATGTGTAAAGTCCTGCCCTTGGGTCATAGACACCCCCTGCAGTGCTCCAGGCTGGGGACAGAGTGACTGGAAAGGGATTTGTTACTACCCAGTGTTAATTCTTTAATTGAGAGGAATCAGTCAGTATCAGATACCCCAAAATCCCAGATCAGTGTTGTTTGGGTTTTTTTTGTTTGTTTTGTTGTGTTTTTTTTTTTTGTTTGTTTGTTTTGGTTTGGTTTTTTGTTTTTGTTTTGTTTTGGTTTTTTTTTTTTTGTTTTGTTTTGTTTTTTGTTTTTTGTTTTTTGTTGTTATTTTTTTGGTTTTTTGTTTGTGTTGTTTTGGGGTTTTGGGTTTTTTGGTTTTTTTTGGGGGGGGGGTTGCTTTTGTTTTGTTTTGTTTGTTTCTGTTTTGGTTTTGTGTGTGTGTGTGTGTTTTTTGTTGTTTCAGGACTTCTCCCTGAAAACTGAATAAAACATGACCACTGGGTTGCTTTTCCCTCTGGGTGACATCCAGATTCATAACTACTGATGGATGTGACATCCAAGCCACCCACCCAACCACCTCTTATCCAGGACTGAGCCACCCTGGAGGTACCAAAACACAGACTGTGGCTCTCTGGTTACTTAAAAGCCTGTAGGAATTTAGTGTCTGTTCCTCCCATGGCTTTAAAAAAACCAGCTCCATGGAGACAGACAGATTTCCTTTCCTCAGAGCCCTTTTGCTCTCCAGGCTGACCACTCCTGAACAGAGAACACTTCAAAACAATTCTGCTGTCAACCCACAGGTTGTGTGCACTGTCTCCTGGTTGGAGCACTCACCTGGATCCCTTCCCCTTATCCCAAAGCTGCTGAGAAAGTGCAAAGATAAGCAGGTTGGAGGCATGAAGTCAGCAGGGGTAAGTGCTAAGACATGAGTGAATCCCACGATTTTCTTTAACTGAGGTCTACAGTCACTTGAGGCTGCCAGAAGCCTGATCAGAGCTGGCCTTGTTCTTGCTGTTGGTCCAGATGGCACCCAGAGAACCATCCCAACCAACATGATTTTGTGATGGGTTGAGCTCTGCTCAAATTATTGGACTGATGATTTTCCCTAGAATTTATCACTCTTTTCCCTTTACCCATTCATTGCAAGGATAAATGAGGGTCATCTCTGGTCAAAAAAAAACAAATCCAAGAGTTTATCGAAATGTTTGGAAAGCTCTGGAGCAACCCTGTAATTTAAGTAAAATAAAATTTAAAAACCAATCAAAAATCACTGATTTCCTACTTTCCCTTATTAATGACAAAAAAAATTAAAAGAAATTAAGTCATCACTGGGTGGAACAGCTGAGAGATATTTTTAGCTGCACTGCCAAATAGAAATGTCCTGCCCATACATTCCACCCCGTTAGACCAACATTTAGCTGGGTGTTTTTGGGTTCTCTCAGCAGCTCCATCAGACCACAGTGCCCAGACAGTGCCCAGTGTCCTGTCACAGGCAGTCACAACTTCAGTTCAGCAAGATTTCAGCAGATTTTACACCCTTGGTGAGATACAATTTTGTGCCATGCTCTCTCACTAACTCTTACAGAAGATAAAAAATCTCTGTCAGTGCAGGATCTTATCTGCCCTAAAAACTTCCAGACTTCCTGGATCAGCTGCATTCCTTTGATTACTCCACAGCAATCTCTTGCATAAATGTATTAATTCAATGCCACTTTAGAAGTGTGCTTTATTATTATTATTTTGGAGGCTGGAAGATGTGAGCGATAAGTACAAAGAAAGGTCTTTGGTGATGTCTCGCTGAGAACAGAAAATAAAACCAACAGTCCACAGCAGCAGCTTTCAAACAATGTTAGAAAATCAAATTGTCAAATATCTGGTTGTGTGGTAGGGAACCTGATCAGAGAACTTTTTTTCTTAATAGAGAGAAAATACTGCAGAAATATCGCTCTTTCCTTCTGCCCTCCTTCCCTGAAGAGTTGATTTTTAACACTCCTTTAATATTTCCCAACCAGCCTGGTACTGTCCAGGACAGTAAATTGCAGATCATAAAAATTTTACCACAGTTTAGACAACGTTCCTTGTTAGAAGAGCCCAACAGTTCAGTAACAGCTGTTGTCTCTTGAGAAAATCTGTTTGCAGATGGAATCGTTGGGGGAAATTCAAGGTATTTCAGTTAATTGTTAAAAATGCAGAGCAGCTTAGAGTTCCTCTGAAGCCACACAGAATTAGGCAATAATAATAAAAAACCCCTGATAAACTGTAGCTTCAGGAGAAAGCACTGATCATAACAAAGCCTATTTCATGTATGCTGCTTTTTTCCATGTCCTTATTTCAGCAAAATCAATTTTTTTGTTGTTGAAGAAAATAACTATTCCTTACCTGCCTGATAAGATGAAATTTAACATTGTGACTGCACTAGCTGATATTTGTTCAGATGTTGACTGAAGGAACAAAAATATTTTTTAAAATCATTTGGAAATAACCTTAAAAAGGAATGTTTTCCAACCCTGCATTTTATGTTGAGGGTTTTTTCCTTGCAAAAATCAAAAAACTTAGGCCACCCAAGACTGTTCCTTTCCAGCCAAATATCCAACTGTCTCTCATCAGCTGCCCCTTTTCAATAAACTTTCAAACTCATTTATTTGTTTTGTGTTGGTTTGGAGTTTTTCGGTTTGGGCTTTTTTTTGGTAGTTTTTTTTTTTTGGTCGTTTTTTGTTTGTTTTTTTGTTTGTTTTTTTTGTTTGTTTGTTTGGTTGGTTGGTTGGTTTGGTTTGATTTGATTTTGGTTTGTTTTTGGTTTTATTTTGTGGGGTTTTTTTTGTTTTTCTTTTTTTTCCCACAGTTGACTCCAAAGACAAGCTTTCCTCCACACTGAAAGCACTGGCCAGGCGCACACTGCTCCCACAGAGAGCACAACAACTTGTTTTTTCTTTTACAGCACTATTTTTAAAAAACCATTAATGAGCCAGGTTACTTCTGTTTTTACATGCTGGCTCCTTTCCTGTTTCAGTTCCCCTTTCTGTCGTACTCAGAACTAATTTCTGCTTCTTTTCTCCTGTTTTCTGTGCCTTGTCAATGAGGGTTCATCCAGCCCAGCAAAGCGACGCTCTCATTTGGGCTCTCACTGCACTACAAATGCTGGCAAACAATATCGAAATCTCATTTTAGGAGCAAGATGTAATTGGGTCTGAACTTACCTCCGGTCTTACCCTGACGTAATTCCATTACCTTTAATGGAATTACTCTCGATTTGCGCCGGTGTCTTGAATTGAACTTTTGCTTTTCAGGATTTATACATCTTGTTTTGCTACCATTTAAAACAAGAAGCCAGCCAAAGTCATTTCCAACTCATTTTGCCCTCCCCAATAAATTCAGGCATTATTACAGTTTATCTCTGCGACCTCCACTTGCTCTTGTACATCACCCATCTCATTATTCACAATTTCTGCAGGACGTTGCATTCCATTATCTCCTATTTATAACCTGAGATGTCTGAGAACAAAAGGGGGCAGGGTTCTCCAGAATACACCTTTCTGGTCTTTTTACACATTTTCTTACTCATTTCCAGCTGCTCCCTGCCTACAGCCCATCCTTTATCCTCCTGCTTCCCATGACCCACCTTGTGACTAATAAAGTGGAAGATTCAAAGAGGCATTGTAGATAATCTGTGAAGTAGCAGAAACATAAAGAGACATTTGACATTATCCAGTTCAGTCCAGGTGGGGAAACCACAATTGTTGACGTGGTGGGCGATCAGAAAGTGAGAGGTGGGAAAAAGGCTTCCAATTCATCATCAAAAAACATTATTCAGCCCACATTCTGTAAATAATACTGCATTATTCAGCAATGCAGTAGTGGGTATATTTTGTAAATTAATAAGAAAGCAAAGTACTAAAATAAAGGAATTAATGTATCTGGATGCAGTCACCAAATGGGAATACTCCAATCAAATACAGGCAGCTCTATGCCTTGGTTGACTAAAGAGCATTTTTGTGTGACCAGTGAAAATACCTCTGCTGCAAGGTGCGATCCCTCTCAGGAGGAGAGGAGACCTTCTCACCTCCAGCCTCTGCCCATCTTCACAGGGTGGGAGCATTTCCTCCTGCTCTAGGAGCATCTCCTCAGAAAAATGCAGTTCAGAAGTCTTTGAGACACCTGCTCAACCTCTCATTTCATTTCACAAGGGGAGTCAAACGTGCACAGCAAAGCCTCGGCGGATGGGTTTCCCCAGTTAAGCACACTCAAGTCTATTTGTTAATTGTATTTTTTTTCTTTAATTTTTTATGGTGTCAACTTCTTACCCTCCCTTCTTTTCACTCCTTTCCCTGATAGTATTAAGAACCTTTCCCTCTTGAAGAGGCTTGTACTATGTAACAAGTCACTTCTCAGCCTCATTTCTAAGAAAAAAAAAAAAAAAAAACCAAAATCAGACTGTGTTACAAGGTTCACTGAGAAACACTTTCTTTTTTTTAATAGATCTCGATTATTTATTGTGTTTTCTCAGGATCTTTTTTTATACTTTAACCACAAGTAGTGAACACTGAATATATTCCACTCTGTCCTGCTGCATAATCCCTGAGTTATAGAGAGACAAAAAATTTCATTTTCCCTCCCCAAACTCACAAGTTAAATGGTCCAACCCGGGAATGTCATTCCTGGGAATTCCTGCTGAGTCTCTTGACCCACATCGGGGCAGTGCTTTGCAAAGTGCACCTCTGTTTTAAAACTGGTCCAGATAATTTCTTTTTTGGAACAACTTTGTTCCTGGCTCTACAGGAACATTCTGCTGGGCAGGACTCAGCCTAACACAGCTCCTCCAGCCCCCTCGGGGGAACTTCCCTGGTCTTTGTGCCAGCTCTGAACTTCAGCAGAAATATTTTCACAGCCACTTAGCACTGACAAGAGAAATCACTTATGAGAATCAGGCCTGATAGCAAACACAGAGAAAACCCATTAGAAATGCTCAGTTTTGATTCCAGTTAACTTTGCAGAGAGCTGTCACACTCCTTATCCTGCCTTTCAGAATCAGCAGAGCGTGGAGGAAAAACTCCTCTTAGGTGTGCCTGTGCTGGGAGAAGAGCAGAGGGATTTGGGTAATAGGAATGATGTTTTTAGGTGACAAAGGAGAGTTTAGTACATCCCCAGAGATAGATCTGGGCATTTATCCTTCCCCTTCGAGTACCCTCTTCCTTGAAAAGTGAAGCAGGTTGTATAAACCAGGGGAGAGACAGGATATCCCAGCCACATCCCAGTGGCATCCTGGAATTCTGTGTCAGCAACAGTGTCACCAGTAGGACTAAAAGAAACTGCTCAGGAATAATCTCCCTCTCCTAAAGATGAAGGGATTCAGGCTGCTTTTTCCTCTAGCTAACCAGAAGGAACAGTTCAGCTCCGTCATGCAGATGATAAAAGCTCCAGCCCTGCAGAATGCCGAGGAGAAGGGACCAGGATTGTCCCTCTGGGCTGGACACTGGGGAGATCACACCTCATTCTGTGTCCAGTCCTGGGCCCCTCATGACAACAAGGACATTGAGGGGCTGGAGCATGTCCAGAGAAAAGAACAGGGCTGGGGAAGGGTCTGGAGCACCAGGAGAAGCTGAAGGAGCTGGGAGGGCTCAGCAAGGACTTTATCCCTCTCCACAACTCCCTGACAGGAGGATGCAGCCAGGTGGGGGTCACTTTCACAGGTAACAAGTGACAGGATAAGAGGAAACAGCCTCAAGTTGTTCCAGATGAGGTTTAGATTGACTATCAGGAATAATTTCTTAACCAGGAGGGCTGTCATTGTTAAAAGCAGCCCAGGGCAGTGGTGGAGTGACCACTCCTGGAGGTGGATGTGGCACCTGAGGACGTGGTTTAATGGTGACCATGGTGGGTTTGGCAGCTGGACCTGATAATCTAAAATCTCCTTTCCTATCTCTGATTCTGTAACACTGCACTTGTACAATCCACGCCAGACTCCTGATGCACACCTCACCACGAGGGTCAGATGCCCTCACAGCCCCAGAATTACTCTGCCCAAGCTGAAAATGCTTCATGAGGGCTCAGTTTCACAGGAATCCTCTTCTGCCTCCACAGGAGCCAGGGATTAACATCTTGATAGTGCCTCTTCACCTGCAGCAGGCAGTAAGGAAAATCTTTGTCCCCTCCACAAATTATCATTCCTGGGACTGATGAAGAAAGTGGAAGTGTCTGCTACAGGCAGCACCAGGACATGAGAAAACACAGCACATCTCACAGTGCACAGCACCCTGCTAAAAACCTGTTACTGTGGGCCACGAGACCAACCCAATTAAAGGAATTTAAGAATCTTAATTAATGTCACTCAAAACCTTAGGTATTCAAATCCACCTGCAGAACAAGGGTGAAAATGCTTCATTTATTCTGCGGTTTTTATGTTAAATGTTTCTGAGCTCAACTTCCCATTAGCTGAGAATATCAATCCCTGCCAACTTTGCTATGCTTCTTCACCAACCTCTGCCAAAATTGGAGTGATCTGTCAAAAAAAAAAACCACAAAACCCCCCCTTGGTGTCTGTGTTTCTCTGGATTTTGCAGGGAGAGCGTTTCCTTATTCTTCCTCCTGAAAAGGGATGGTTTGAAGAGCTCACGTGCTGCTGATGCAATCCTGGTGATTTTGAAAGGTGGAAGAAAACTCACAAAGACCTCATCCTCAAGTTCAGTAAAATGAGGAAAAAAATGCACCAACAAAGAACACTAAGCCAAGAACTACTTTGGGGTTTTTTTGGTTTTTTTTTGTTTTTTTGTTTTTTTTTTTAAGCTGCCTCTCTGGCAAGCTCTGTGGCCTAAATCCTCCTGTCCATCCTAGAACGTCCACAGCCACCCCTCCAGTCCCTTTTCCTCGGCACTCTGCAGGGTGGGAGCTTTTATCAGCATGATGGAGCTGAACTGTTCCTTCTGGTTAGCCAGAGGAAAAAGCAGCCTGAATCCCATCATCTGTGGGAGAGGGAGATTACCACTGAGCACTTGCACCTCTGGGACCCAGCCACATATTTCTAAATACTCTAGAAAATAAAGTGTTACCCCTGGAACCTTTGCTGGCTTTTTGTTGCTGCAATTACTGAGTGCTGAAATAAAGGTGCTGCTAATGCTGGAGTGAACTGTGATTCTACTTCTGACTGACTTTACATTTCTGCTTTGTCTTTTTTTTTTTTTAATTTTTTTCCCCTAATGTTCTCCTTTATGCAAGACCTTGAGTATTTATTTTGACAGCTTACATTATTCAGCAAGCAATTAAACTTTCAAATGTATTGTGTTCTCATAGCTTAAAATAGCTTTGGCAACATCAATAGGGTTTCTCAATCCCCCACACAACGCAGATAAAGAACTCTGTTGAATTTTTTTTTTTTTTTTAGGTTGCTTATTTTAAGCAAATACAGTATTTTAGAGAATGTTCATGTTTTGATGTTCTTACACAAACCAGTTAAATACTACGCACGGAATTTCCCCCAAAAAAGTTAAAATTGGCAACAGGTAAATAAAATGTGATACAGGATAATAGAAGTAAACAGATGGAGTGTGAGGAACAAACCAGACTGTGCAGCTCCATAAGTTCCTCTTGTTCATGGCTCTGCCTGTCCCCTGCACTCTCCTGTGGGAGGTTATGAGGGGTGGGAGAGAGAAAAACATTTCCAGGATTCAGTTAAAAGAGAGAATTAAAATAATTGTGAACACCTCAAGCTCTCCCAGCTTGTCTTAAAGCAGAGGTTTTCCAGCTCTTGGAGCATCTTTGTGGTCTCCTCTGAACTTGTTCCAGCAGTTCTACATCCTGTTTGTCCTGAGGGTCCAAAACACCAAATCCTTTGTTTGAAGAAGTCCATTAGAGAGCTCCAGGACATACGAGCCACCAAACACAAACATTTGCAGTTTTCCCACATTTCCAAGCACAGCTCCAATTCTGGTTTAATTCTTTTACTGTTTCTCTAAACCTCCACATTTTGCCAGCTGAAAAACAAGATTTTGTGTCATCCAGTCTTCCTTTTATGTGGGAAGGGAAGGGAAGGGAAGGGAAGGGAAGGGAAGGGAAGGGAAGGGAAGGGAAGGGAAGGGAAGGGAAGGGAAGGGAAGGGAAGGGAAGGGAAGGGAAGGGAAGGGAAGGGAAGGGAAGGAAGGGAAGGGAAGGGAAGGGAAGGGAAGGGAAGGGAAGGGAAGGGAAGGGAAGGGAAGGGAAGGGAAGGGAAGGGAAGGGAAGGGAAGGGAAGGGAAGGGAAGGGAAGGGAAGGGAAGGGAAGGGAAGGGAAGGGAAGGGAAGGGAAGGGAAGGGAAGGGAAGGGAAGGATGAGATGCACATTCTATAGTTATTATTATTTCTTACACCATCCAATATCCTGGGGATGTTGGACTGAAGGACTCATACCTGCAATTGCTTACCACAATTATCACCACTTCCTGTAAACACACTTCATCTTTATCTGCTCAACAGAGTAAGGATTAGCTGCTATTTTTTCCCCTCTGCTATTTACCATGGGACAACCTCCTTTTCTCCCTCTAGTAACCCCAGCTCCCCAGTAATTTCTTGTCCTGCTCCTCTTGGCTTCAACCACCCAGTGCCAGGGGAGAGAGGGAGGTAGTGCTTCAGCTGACAGCCTTAAAATCTAAAACTTGCTGAGATTTTCCACCCTTTAAATTGCATTTTCAAGTGAAGGAATGTCTCTGCAGAGCAGCTTGCAAGTTTCTGCATTGCAATCCAGTTCCAGCCAGGAACCACAGCAGCCCCAGCCACCTGAAGAAAAGGAAATTTTTTTTCTTTCAGAGTACCCTGGACAACCTTCCCCCTTTCCCCAGGTAACAGAGAGTAAATTGCTGTAGTTGTTCTGGTCTGAGAACAAATGTAGGACATTTTCAGGCAGAGGTAATCTTTTTTCATCAAAACAAGAGGTAGAGCTGGAAGAAGCTTTAGGCCTACAAGTGAGTTCCTGTACAGCTGAAGGAAACTTATCTATTTTTACAACTCTAACACTTGGTCTAATAAAAGATGCCAACTCTTTAACACCCAGACTGAGCTAGGCCAGGTTTTTGAACAGCACAGTGCTGAAATATCCATCTTTACAAGGCACAGCCTAAGCTTGGTCTGCTCACACAACCCTCCTCCTCATTTTATACACTCAGACAAAAAGTGCTGCTTTTCTGACTTTTTCAGCATTAAGGCTGCTGTCACACACAGCATCGCAACTCTTCTCCTCCTTTCCATTAGTACAAGAAAATTAAGGGAAAAAGAAAAAATCACCTCTGATTTCAGGCTCATCAGAGGAAAATCATTTGCAAAACTGGCAGGTTCCCCTCACTGCCTTGGCCCCTGTGTGGGAGGTGGCGAGGCAGGAGCAGGGATGTCACCTCTGGGGACCTCCAGTTTGGTCTCTGAAAGGCAGAGTCACAATGATGCCTTGGGAAGGCTGACCTGGAACAGAGACTGCACAGAGCTGGAGAATAAAGTAGGTATAAATTCCAAAGCCTTTAGGATACACCTTGAGCAGGACAGGGTCTGGCCAGGGCTACACCCAAGGTGGACCCAAAATGGTCACAAAAATGGACGATCAGTCACGAGATCTTAACTTTTATAAGTTTTGGTCCATTTGCATGTTGGAGTTTAATTGTCCAATTACAACTCCAGGTTGTGAGGTTCCTTTTTGTTCCTTGCTTCAGTTCCACAGTTGTTTGTGCTTTTGGGTCTGAAAGTTGTCCTTGTTGTCCAGCAGGAAAAGGATTTGTTTTGTCTCCCTACTCTGTGAAGAGAACTGACTGACACTGAATAGGAGGCTCAGAACTCATCCCTGGGCAGCACAGAATTTGAAATACATGAAAGCTAAAACTTAAGGCATCAACAAGGCAAGGTCACAAAACCTTGGCATTCTGGATGAGCCATGAAATTTATGTCCACCCCTGCTGGCATGTCACTGCCCAGGAGGAAGTGGGAGATGGTGGGAAATGTTTTGGGGCAGCCTGGGAACGTGTGGAGGGAATGGTTGGTTGCTTGAGCCCTGCTGATTTTTCTTTGCTGTATTCACCACTCTGAACACTTTGAACCCGCAGCATCATCCTCAAATCAAATGAGCTTTGCTCCACCAAGAGCTGCATTCAGCCCCCAGGGCTTGTTTAGTTAAAAAAAAAAACCAACAGCATTCCCATGGCTGGAGCTGGCTGTTTTCAATCCGTGGTTTCCTAGGAGACATTTTTCATGGAATGAAAAGCATGACTCACTGGGTTGCAGGAGTGTACCTCTTCCCTCTTCCTCAGAGGTCAGCCCCAGGCTCTTTGTCTTCTGTGAACACACACCAGAGCTCCCATTTCGACACCACATTAACTCACGCTTGGCTTTGGAATAGCCCCTGAGGGGAAAAAGCCTTTTCCTCCCATCTCCCCCAAAGACTGAATTGTGGAGGTCAGCCCCAACAAACCCATCTGCACATCCCAAAGTGATGGATCACCACCCAGACTGTCCTCAGACGAGTAACGAGCCACCAGCATCAATCCAATGTTCGTGATGGAGAAAGTTCAATTAACAAATTGTATTTTTATATGAAATTTAAGATTCAGCGTGTGCAGATGATAACAGGGAGTTTGAATATCACCCTGCCAGTCAAGGAAAGACAAAATGTTTGAACTCTCATTAGTTTAATCATCACTCAATAGTTTAGTTCAGTGCCAGGCCAATCAAAAGATTTAGGACAGGACAATGGAAGATCTTTTGAGGCAAATCAAGAAATGCAAGAGGAATTGGAAGAAGCACCAAAAAAAATAAAAAAATAAGGAAACTCCAGTAGACTCCCAGAAGGTAGAAGAAAACAAACCAAAACAACCCAAATTAAACCAAATCAAACAAAAATCAACCAACCAACCAAAACAAAATAACAAATAACAAACAAACAAACAAAAAACCCTCAAACCAACCAAACCAAATCAATGAAACCTCCCCAAAACCACCCCAAACAATCAAACAAAACTCACCTACCTTCCCCCCACAAAACCAAAACCAACCAACCAACAAACCAAACCAAACAAAAAAACCCACAAAAAAATCAAAACAAAAAAATCCAAACCAAACCAAAACAAACCAGAAAAAACCACACACAATAAAACCCCCCAAAAACAACCAGGAGGGTTAATTAGAAACTGTGAAAAGGAGAGGAGCATTATCCTGCCCAAAAGTCAGACACCCTCATCAATCACCTCCATCACTTTATGTCAATTTGCCACGTACAAAAGCAAAGGCAAAACCCAGTCTGGGAAAATGGAACAAAACACACAAAACAAAAGGCAGAGGATAAAACAAGTTGAATCTGTGTTACTGAAAGCTGCACATGAGCAGCATAATCCTTTGGGCAGGGAATTTTTTTACTAAGAGGAGAACAGGCAGGATGAAGAGAATCTTTGCATGGAAAAATGACAGAGATGATGTTTTCTGTTTGATATTTCCCTCTGATGGGAGTAATTTCAAATTTATCAGGCATGAAAAAATAGTGTCCATTGCCTAGATCACCAATTAAAAATCAAAAATAAATCCAGCTTTAATTAAACTATGCAAGTCCTCAGCACTCTTTCTCTAGAGCACATCCTTTTTTTTGTTCAGGGACACACACCTGTGCAAATATTCAATATGCTTTATACCCACTTGAAGAAGAAGAGGAGTTTTTGACAATATAAAAACCCACAGAAGACCTTTTGTTAGCTTGTGCTACACATTGCATAGTAAGTACCATTTGTTGCTTGCTCTCAGATTAAGTGAACAGCCCTGGAAAAGAGGGGCTGCACTCCAAACCTGTCACCAGGATTGTGCCTTTTTAGAACTGTAAGGCTTGGTCCTCAAAAGTAATTTCTAATTTGGGATGCATTGGTCCCTCAGCATCATTCATTCCCTACTGTAAAATCATTTCCCAAATCTGGAAGGACTGGAGATAACACAAAGTCATTTATCACACTGACCTTAGCACTTAACACAGCCTCAAAATCAGCCTCAATCCTGTTTTCTGGGACAACCTGGGTTGTCAGTGATTTTTTTTATTATCATTATTAGTCATACCAAAATTTGTTGTTTCTGTTTGCTGGTGTGACCAGAAAAGCAGTCAGAAAGAGTATGATTTTGCCATCATTTAGCAAAAAGCCACGGCTTTTGGCCTGACCTGACAGCGCAGGGTCCCAAGGACTGGTGTGAACTTGCCTTGACCTGAGCCCAGTTGAGTTTATTTCAGCTGCAATGACAATGCTCTGGACGATTGCCACTGACCAAATTTGTTCTGCTTTTGTGTCAGCTCACAGAAATAACAGGTAACTACTCTGTGAAAAGCCTGGATTAAAATAGGTGTGGATGAGCGCAGGCACAGGAGAACAGCAGCAATCCCAGCCTGTAACAAAACTCGTGTGCTCACCACTGCTCATGGCAGCAGAGCTGCCCTGTGAACCAGGTAAGAAGGACTTTTTATAGACAAAAAACTTGAATATCTATGAACCAATAAAGAAAAAGCACCAGCAGTAACAATTTCAACTCTATTGTTAATTAATGAACAGTAGAAATTAGATAAGTTGGACAGTAAGAATGTGAAAAAATTGACTAGACTAACAATAAAACTGGACTGAGAATAAAACCATTGTGCTCCCTTTTGCCCCAAATGAGCTTTGGGGAACAACAAAATGCACAACCCTGTGATGTTGCAAGGTTGGGATGACTGGAGGATGCCAGGGCCACACTGCCAGGAAAAATTATGGGATTGATCTGCTGGATCCTCCAGTCCTCAGACAACTGCTACAGATCAGCCCTGAGAGACACAGCCCTGCTCTGGACGTGAAATCCTGATCCTGACAGTGACCAAAACACCTCCCAGCAATCCCTCTCATTCTTACCACTGCTCCAGCTGCTTCTGGTACAGCTGCTGCCCCAGAGAAGCAAACACTGTGGGAGTTTTACACACCTTGTTTTGCTATTCAGAGGATTGCTGACTAAAACTGTAATAAATACCAGGAGCTCGGACATCCCTGCAACGGAGGCAGGGTGGAGATAAATTTAGGTATGTGCCAAACCAAATGCTCAGGCTGTGATGAATTATTTTAAGCCTGGAACTTCACTTGTAATATTTTACCCAGAAACACTGGCTTTAGTCAAGAACTTGAGTCAAAGAGCAAATTTAAGCCTGGCTACTTCCCCAGGGTGAAGGGCAAAGCAAATTAATTTTATAGAACATTTGTTGTCACGTTATAATGTAATTTATTTTGTTTGTTTCTTGTTGAAATGTAAATTTACAGAACAAACTATTTGGCAACAACAGAGGCTTTTTTATCTGAGGAATAAAACCAATAGAAACCATAATGGGGCAGGGACACCCTAGAAGGGCTGCAGAAATACAAGCTTAAAGTTTATGCATTTTAAAACCAGCCAGGTTATTTATCAAACCAAAGAAATGAATAAAGCACACAAATAAATAAGTAAATAAATGTCAGCAGGCCTTTTTTAGTGTGTTTAAATCAGCCATTCCCCAATTACCCCATTAAGGAGTGCTCTACACCCAGCAAATGCAGTAATGCTTCTGTCAGAGGACAAACCTGGAGACTGCCTGACATTGTCCTTTATCCAAGCATTTCTGCTTTTCCTCTTACAAGGTTCTTGGGACTGGATGGCTAAAATCACTTGGGCAGTTATTCCTAGATCTTTAAAAAGGGAGATGCCAACGTCATCTGAAAGCTTAAAGCATCAAATATTGTCCACGTCACATACTTTGTTAGGGCCAAGGGAGTGCTCAGGGCTCCTCTGTTTTCACCTCTTGAAAACCAAATTAGTCATTCTGCATCACAGCACTTTAAAGACATTGCAACAAATTGTTTAATAATAAAATCACTTTGGGTTATACACAAAGCCTGAGGTTGAAGAAATTTCAGAGGAATTGTTTTATCACATTCCAGTACCACATATGTACAGAGTATTTTTTTTCTTAAAACTTCACCTCTGAATAAAATTGGGATTGGGATGGCTGTGGAGCCAGTCTTAAGGCTTTATAGGAAATAAAGGCTTGTATTTTTAATTTTTTTTTTGCTTGTTTGTTCTTATTCTCATCAATCTGAGTTTCAAAAGCCAGAGTTAAATGTTCTGCCATACACACAGCTCAGACTGTGCAGCCACATGTTAACAGCAAAAACTAAAGAGGACAAAATGATTAAAAAAGGATTAAAAATAATCTGTCCATTGTTGTTTTGCATATTGAGTAATCACAGCTGTGACAAGTAAATTGAACTAAAAATCCAGTCCCTAAAAAACCCCAACAAACAAAGCCACAAAATAACCTGAATGTACTACTGAAGGAAAATACAAATCATCACAAATAGTGTACATCGTCCCCAAGCCCTCAGACATTTATATATCAAGCTGCACCTTTTGAAATGCTGAAAAAAATATACAAATGGCTGAATATAAATGTGAGACAACCCCCAGGTGAGCAGACACCTGCCTAGAGGTGTGTTCTTGCTAAGATCTTATGGCTTGTTAAAAACCAGTAATCTGTTGTCACAATGAACTAAAGTATCCATGAAATCAGCATTTAATTAAGAAAGTCATAATACATGATCATACTAGATCACAGAATTACCAAATTTTTCATGTTGGAAAGGACCTTTAAGATGATTAATCAACCAGCATCACCACCATTTTCCCCATCAAACCACATCCTCAAGTGCCACATGCCCTGGTTTTTGAACACTTCCAAGGATGGCGACTCCACCACGTCCCTGGGCAGCCTTTTCCAAAGCTTGACAATCCCTTACATGATGAATTTTTTCCTAATACCCAACCTAAACCTCCTCTGGTGCAGCCTGAGGTAATTTCCTCTCCTCTCGGCACTTGTCACTTGGGATAAAGAGGCTGGCACCCACCTGACCAAAATCTCCTTTCTGTTAATTGTAGGGAGCAATAAGGTCTCCCCTGAAGCTCATTTGCTCCAGGCTAAACACTCCCTCAGCTGCTTCTCATGAGAGCAGATCCTTGAGCCAGCAAAATATTAAGAAGAGTGCCCCAGAAAACACAGCAAATTCACAGTCATCATAAATAAGGATGCACAGGATACAAGGCAGGTGGGCCAGAGGGTAAATCTGCTGCTGCATCCACCAACGTGGAAGGAATTGAGCTATAAAAGCCATAAGAAAGGTCATGAAAGGAGGCAGTGATTTTTATTAAGCCCATTGATGAGAGAGGGAAGGGCCTGGAAAAAAGCAAATATGATGCTTATGGGTACAAACAGAAGGATGGTGTCAGCTTTCTGTGTTTTATCTGACATCCTTATGCACAGCATTCTTCTGAAGCCTATCCGGTTCTTGTTTCACCCAGGAATTATTCCGAGTTTGTGTTTTCCAGGCATCTTTGCAATTTTACAATCATCCTACACAGTGCCAAGGGTAGTTTAAAATGTCATATGAGGTTCTTTGCTCATGCTATTTATTTTTTTTTCTCCTGGTTTCTCTGAACACTGTTTTGTCTCTGCTTAGGCAAACTTTGATTTCAGCTAGAAACTCTATCCCTCCACGAAAACAGAAGGCAATGGGGAAAACAGTGAGCCATTCACATGCTCATCATAAATCTCTCCTCTCTCACAATAAACAGTCCATCATGTTCCAGCTCCCCCTCATGCTGATGATTTTCCCACTCTACAAATGCCAGATTTAATGCCTCCTTCAGCTCCTACTCCCCTCTTTGTGCCCTCATCTGCACCATCATTTACGAATAAAAGGCTGTCTGGATCATCATTTATTAAGCTACCATGTTTTCTCCATAGATCCAACAGCTCCTGCTGATGTCACTAAGAATCTGTGCAGAGAAAACTCGGAGAGGGATGTCACACCAGGAACTGTGGAGCCTCTCACACAATGGTTTGGGTTGGAAAGGATTTTGAAGATCATCTCGTTCCAATCCCCCACACTAAATTCTCCTGTCCAGGTGTTAATCAACATGCAAAAGCAGCAGATTTGGCCATGATCCAGCCAGGAGGGTTCCTGGTGAATTGTTCAGAGCATCCTGCATTATACAACAAAGGAGCAGCTCTTTGCACCACAGCTTTATTCTAACAGCTTGGGTTTTCTTTTTAAGCCTAATCAGCATTGAATAATTTCTTAATGCTTTGGAAGATAATGAGAAGTTAGAGCTGAGAAAGAAAGAATTACATCTTGATTTTGACCAGTCCCCTCCAAAATCAAGGGAAAAGATCCACCTGAACGCAGTCCAAGGCAAAATCCCCCAGGAGCAGCAGACCTGTAAATAATGGAGCTGCACTCCCTGCAATTACCAGCCATAAAAGGCTTTGATCCTGGGTAGCTGTCACCTGCCTTGGGTCCTGCAGAACGTGGAGGGAAGGGATGAGAGAGGCAATCCACCAAGGTGCATTTTTCGGGAGCACTACCCATCTGCACAGGAATAATTTCCTTTTGCTGAGCAGGCACAGCAGCTCATGCATAAACCAGATCTTCCCAGCCCTCTCCATGTCGCAGCCCCTGCTGAATGCAGAGAGGGAAGCAGGTGCTTCTGTGGTTTTGTGTATATTATTTGGATGGGTAGATTGGGAAAATTGCTCAGACCAGTCCAGGGAAAATGCTCTTTCTCTGAAAAGCAAATCTGGGCAACAGCAATAAAGAGATGCTCTGGATTTCTGAGACCTGCACAATGACTCTGTGGTCTAGCAGCTGGATTCAGGAATATCTTCACAAGAAAATATTATGTGGCTTGCTTTTAGCAGAATAAAAGCATCACTGACAAGCACAAGCATCCCTTTTTTTCCTCTTTATTCATCATTTTGCCAGTTGACAAGTGTGAGATGAGTACTCACTACATAGTTATTTCACTTCTAAACAATGGAGAAAAAAAAAAAAAAGTCAGCAGTCTTGAATGAGAGAAGAGTCCAACACTAAAAATATTCAATATTTAATGAACTTTACATATTAGAAATAGAAAAGGAGGTGTATAACTGATTATATATTGTTGCTATCCATGTAAAATTATCTCTTTATTAGAATCATGGAATAATTTGGGTTGAAAGGGATCTTAATGATTCTAGTTCCAACCCCCTGCCATGGGCAGGGAACCTTCCACTAGAGCAGGTCGCATTCTTACATCTGTTACCTCTGTGTTGAAAGATGGAGCAGGAGGAAACCTTTCAGTGGGAGCAGAAACTACTGCAGCAGGACCAGGAACTGCAAGTGCTCTGCTGGCCACAAAACTGTCCCTGAATGGGGGTTTAGATAAATGAAAATCCCAATATTTTTTCACTTCATCTTTTTCCGTGCCTCAATTGCTGTGTCTGCCTAACAGACAAAACATGAGACACTTGACAAAACAAAAAACCAAAATGATTCTTTTATATGGATAACAAGATGTTTTACACATTTATTTAAGAATGCCTGTGTAGTGTACATAGACACACACATATATGTACACACCTACATAAATAATTTATCTCTAACTATAAACGTGGGAAAAAAAAAACAAAAAACAGATAAATGCTAAAATAATGCTTATTGGTTGCGCTGCTTGAGCAGAAAGAAAACGAGCCTCAGTGGGTTCATCAAAATTAGGATGAAACATAGCTGACATTTCCTTGGCCGTGACTAATGAGCACTGAGCAGCAGAAGTGACGTGGACTGAAGCACTCCTCCCTCAGGCAGTGGCCAAGGCTCTGAGTGTGGCTGGGATTACTGGGTGCCAGCATCACAACCCATCTCCCAAATTCTCCTGGCTCAGCATGCCAAGTGAGCTCAGATTTGGGAAGAGATGGGATCCAAAAGCCCACACCTGCCTGTACAGAAGAAATCACGGTGGGAAGTGATGCGTTATTGGAAGTGGGTGGGTTTGAGTAGGAATTTCGTGTGGAGTCAGTTGTCAAAGCTGAGATCAGCTCCTGGAATTAGGGTGTCTCATGTGCCAGTCCCAGCCCAAAAGCTTGGACACATGAAAATACGTGATAAACATTGTCCTATATATTTTGGCTTCTTTTTCCTTCCATAGCAATGAGCCATGTGGAATTTCCTACAAGGCAGGACACGGAAAAACAACCACCCTGAACCCCACCATCTCTATCTAAATCATCAATCCACCCCTTGCTTCTCCAAGGCTGGAAAGATCCTTTCCCTCCTGAGCCTGTGTGCCTGTCACAGGACCTGTGTTGGGTGACACTTGCTTGGTCTGGTGCCCAAAAGCATTTCCAAAAAGCATTTCCAAAACCGAACATCTTATCCCAAGAGTATCAGCCCCAAACCACAGGGACCAGCTTCCCTCCTGCCCCGTTGCCCACCCCTTTCTCCAGCATTTTACTGTGTTAAAACCAGCCAGGCAGCTCAAAGGGTGCACACCCAGCCCACAGCTTCTAGAAGAGCACTTTGAAATATTTCTTTGAAGCAAAGAAAATTTCTTTTTCTTTTTTAGTTCTTTAAGGCCATGTTTTCCATCCCTCATCTTCCTCCCCTAGGTACAGACCCGCTACGGCACATAAAATGCCAGAGGCAGCCGTGCTCTGCCGTAAAAACAGATGCTTTTTTAATTGTCCATCTCACAGGCATAATTGGGTGAACGAAGAAACACATAAAATAGACTGCAGCACACGTGTCAAGGGAGGCAGCTTTCCTCAGCTGCTGCGAGAAGGAAAAAAAATCTCCTTCTCCCAGCCTGAGAAATGCAGTAATTTACACAGATCCACTGAAATTCACTTCTCAGGGCTGTAATTAGCATGTTCTGGCCCTGTAATGTAGCAACCTTTACCCTGTGACCCTGCTGTCTCTTTTTCTGGCTTGTTAGCAGTGTGGTCACTCAGGCATAGCCATGAAAAGCAGATTCATATTGGAGCCATGGGACTGCTGCCATCCGTGGAAAGGGAGCACCTGGGTAAAATGCATCTCCTCACCTACTTAAAACTAACATTTCTTACCCTATTCCAATCATTTCTATGCAGGAGAAAAGGTTATTCCTTTTTTTTTTTTTTTCCCTTGTCATTTGCTCATTGCGGGAAACCTTTTCTCCTGTCAGCTCAGTCAACTCTAGAATTAACCAGGAGGCAAAGAGCCTGCACTCCCAGGTCTGTGTGAAATCTTATTCAATAAAGATGATTAACAACCCGAATGTTGGTAAAAAAAAGAACTAAAAAAATAAAATTAAAAAAAAATCATAACTTCTTTTCATTGAAACTTGGATTGGTATCTGACTTTGAACCTTTCATTATTAATAGACTGCTCCCCAACTTTGTGATTAATTCAATGCAGAACCTTAAAAATTCACAAGGCTCCTTTTCTCCATCTGTAAAATGAAGAAATAAAACTAGGACCTAGATTTTCAGCATTTCTACTGAGGCTTTTAAAATGCCTGTTGCTATAGTACTGTGAAATCTTTTTACAAATGAGTCTGAAATATTACCAGCCTTTCAAGAAGTAATTACAAAAGAAAAAAAAAAAAAGAAATAAATCACTATTTTTTCTTGTGTCCTTTACAACCTTTAAACCTGGATTTGTAATTGAAGTGCAAACTGACCTTTATAAACTGTACAGCATCACTAAAATACATTATTCTGCAAGGCTTGGGGGAATTTTCCATGCTCAGCAATTCAATAATCTCACTTGCTTTCATTTCTGCTCTCCAGACAATGTGACATAGCTGGATTTTCCTTCTTACTCCAGTGGCAAATCAAGCAGGAGAGACTGAGTAGCTTTATCAAAGCTAAAATCTAAATCTCCTGTCAACTTGCTGCTGTCACCTGCTTTTTGGCAAATAACTCAGCTGTCTTGCCCACCTTCTCAAACATCTCAGCAGTTAATACCAACCCCATATTAAATCCCATTTGCAATCTGCTACCTCAGAAGGTTCAGTGGTCCAGATAGAGAAATGATCCATCAGCAGCAGCTGAAATAGCTGAGATGATTTTATCTCTAACCTGGCTGTACAATAACACAACTGCAATCGTGTGCAATGCCATAAACCCAGCCAAAATGTCCAGCACAAGGCTTTGCTACAGGGTAATTACACTGAAAGGGGAAAAAAAAATGCATAAAGCACACATGGGGGATTGCTGCAATCCTGCACAGAAGCTCCCAAAGTAGTGATTTCCCAAACCTCCTTCACTTCTTGGGAGCCCATCCACAGACAGTCATTTTAACAGTGCCCAAACCCCTGCTCGGCCCCAGTCAGCTCTGTTCCCTGCCAGTACAACCCCAGCTTCTCCTGGTTCAGACGGGTTTGCATTGTCAGGGCAGTAGAATCACGGAATTTCAGTTGGAAAAGATCCCTCAGATCTTCAACTCCAACTCTTAACCCAGCACTGCCAAGCCCACCACTAAACCATGTTCCCAAGTGCTACTTCTGTGTCTTTTAAATCCCTCCAAGGGGTGGGGACTCAGCCCCCTCCCTGGGCAGCCTGTTCTAATTCTTGATAATACACATTTTTTTTTCCTAATAACCAGTCAAAACCTCTCCTGGCACCACTCAGGCTGTTTCCTCTGATCCTACAGCTTGCCATTTGGGAGAAGAGATCCCTCACCTGTTTACAACCTCCTGTCAGGGAGTTGTAAAGAGACAAGGTCTGCCCTGAATCTCCTTTTCTCCAGGCTGAGGCTCCCAGCTCCCTCAGCTCTTCCAGGCGCTCCAGAGCCTTCCCCAGCTCTGTTGCTCCTCCCTGGACATATCCCAGCCCTTCAACGTTTTCCTTGTTGTGAAAGGGCTCAGAAATAAACTCAGAATTTGAGGTGTGGAATCTGCAGTGCAAGGCTCTCGTTCTTCTCTCACCCCCTTCTTTCCACTGGAGACAAATTCACCTGAAAAAGTGCCACAAATTTACCTCCCCCCATCCTGCAGGCAGCGTGGTTTGTGTGGATCAAAGAGCAACTTGTGTCACCCCCTTTCTTTTGCACCTTTTTCCGCAGTCAGTCCTCTCCATCAGCTTCCTCTGGAACCCTGAGGTCCTGCACAAAGCCAAGCTCAAAAAACCACATCTAGGAGGAGCATTTTGACTCCAGGGTGGTACAGGCTCACCAGGCAGCACAGATAAGCTACATTCTATATTTGAACATAGCCAGGATTTTTCAGTTTGCACCTCTTGGGATTCAGCACCAGAAACAAAAGCTGCTGCTCCATCTCCTGCTGCTGTGTTTGTATTTCTCCCCAGGTTTTGCCTCCAAGAAGCAAGACTGGAATCCAGCCACAATCACCTCCTCTCAAGGCAACAGATTTATCCATTTTTTTGCCCAAAAGGGGCTATATTATAATTTATAACACCCTCCAAAAGAGTGTTAGACAAGAGTTTGGCACACAGGGTTAACATTTCCTGCAGCTTAAAGGAAAGAAAAGGAGAAATACAGCTGAAACAAAACACTCTTGAATGTCGTAACAAGTTTGCTTTGCCTGCACCTTTCATAGCATCATTGTTGCCATGGGACCAAGTGGCAGAGCACTCGTGGCACTCAAAACCACTCAAACTTCATGGAACTGTTTACTGCTGCAAAGAGCAGGGATTCAAGCGTGCAGTTTGAACCTTCTGTAATTATTTACTGTATCAATGCTAAAAAAACCCCAAAAAAACCACAACAACAACAAAAAAAAAACCCCAAACAAACAACAAACTTCAAAAGTAGGTTGAAAATTCCCCCTCAGCTGGTTTAATCCCTAAGGATGTACACTGGGGAAATAAGATTCTTTTTCCCATTCAATCTAGAAAGAAAATTTCCATTTTGTGACACTGCAATCTAGGAAAGAAGCATGACATTACTTGTTCATTATTCTGCAAGACTGAATGCATGAAGATCACAGGATGCGAGCAGGGAAAGTCTCCATGTACAAATTGCATCTCTGTTTCGTGAACAAAGAGAATATGAGCAGACAGCAATATAAAATATCCTGGTAAACACATATAACCCCCTCGAGGTTTCAATTATTTCAAAATAAAACACTTCTGCGTCTTGAACACTTGACCTTCAGCTTTGTTATTCAAGAAGATGTTGTGGACTCATGGCTGATCACAATTATTTTCTGGAGTAAATCTGTTAATTCACATGCTATATGACAAAAAGCTGTGACATTAGTAACACCCAGTCAATGTTGCATTAAAATCCTCTCCTCTCCTCTCCTCTCCTCTCCTCTCCTCTCCTCTCCTCTCCTCTCCTCTCCTCTCCTCTCCTCTCCTCTCCTCTCCTCTCCTCTCCTCTCCTCTCCTCTCCTCTCCCTCTCCTCTCCTCTCCTCTCCTCTCCTCTCCTCTCCTCTCCTCTCCTCTCCTCTCCTCTCCTCTCCTCTCCTCTCCTCTCCTCTCCTCTCCTCTCCTCTCCTCTCCTCTCTCCTCTTTTTTTCTTTTTTTCTTTTTTCTTTTTTCTTTTTTTTTTTTTTCCTCTCTTCATCTGGCATTATCCAGTCCTATCTCTCCAAAACATTCTCCCAAAGACCATCCTTAACTGCCTTACCCAGACTGACTTCAAACAAGGCAGGAAAAGGGGTTTTAACCAAATCCCCTATGAGTTTCTAGCTCTAGTGCAAGGTGTCCCTGCCCAGGGCAGAGGGTTGGAACTGGATCATCTTTAAGGCCTCTTCCAACCCAAGCCATTCTACGGTTCTTTGATTTCCCTCTGGCCTCACAGTAGTGGACTTGGAAGTGTTATTTTCCAAAAAAAAAAAACCATCTCCTTGCTCAGTTTAAGCACCCAATGTCCACACAAATAACACAAAGATCTGCTTAACCCCTGGTGTGCCTCCTGCAGTGGGCAGACGGAGAGATGTCTGCTCAAAGGGTTTATTCCTAATGAAGCAGAGTGTGAAAAGAGTCATCCATTCAATATCTGCAAGAAAAAATGCAGATATTCATACCAGAGTGAGTTTTCCAGCAAGCAACAGATCAGGAAATCTGCTCTGCTCTGAGATTGGACTTTATTTTTTTATTTTTCCTTCCTTCCTTCCTTCCCTCCTTCCTTCCTTCCTTCCTTCCTTCCTTCCTTCCTTCCTTCCTTCCTTCCTTCCTTTCTTCCTTTCTTCCTTCCTTCCTCCTTTCCCCCTCAAGCACAGCACACCTTCCAGGAGATGCTAATTGCTCTCACAGACATCTTGCAGAAACGTGGCTGAATTCGGCGCCGATGGCATTAAAACCCACCATAAACATGCAGTTGTCCTATCCCCCCTCCAAGAAATATAATTTTTTGGCCGTAAAAAAAGTTTACAGAACTTGTACTCAGAGAGCCAGAGGGAGGCTGCTTCAGTCAGGATCTCAAGTCATTAGATAAACTTCCTGCCTGTGGATATTTCAACCCAAATATAAAATTATTTTCCCTCTGCAGGCTATGCTAACAGAATGTGATCTTGTCTTGCACTTTCTATAAATCTGCGGGAGGAGAAAGGAAAAATATCTGAAGTTGGTTTGTTTTTCAAGGTGACGGAGGATGAATTTTTCTCTGTTGACTCAAAATGCCAATTTTTAACCTGATCATATCCCACATTTCATTGCTAATACATGAAAATGTCAAAAGACGTAAACCCTTAATTGAAAAGCTACTTTTTTAGTAATATCAAGAAGGGAAATTTGCATATTTTTTAATGATTAACCTCAGACAGGCTTCTGAAAAATTAGCGAAACTACCATGGTGGCCCATGAGATGAAAAGAGAAGGAACACTTCATTTTATTTATTTCTTCGTCCTTCTGTCACCCATAAAACAGGACCAAAAAAAAACCCAAAAAACAAAAAAACACATCAGTGTGAAATCAGCATTTCCCAGATAAATATCTAAGAATAAATTTATGAAAAAAACAAAACAACAAACCCTAAACATGACAGTATTTTTTTACACATAGCAATATCCAGCTACACTTCTGATGGTGTAAAATTTTCTTGCTACAAATAGAGTGCTCGCTGGGGGATGCAGTTGGCTTCCAAAACGAGAGATGGAATGGCTTGGAAAACAAAGGACGTAATGTGAAAGTCTCAAAGTCTCAAACCCTGATAGCTGCATGGTCGTGGAGCCAAGCAAAGATTGCTGGCAATAATAAGCTGTGAGAAAGAACAGGATGTGGCTGCAGAAGGGCAATGCAGAGGCAGGGCAACACTTTCCTGAGAAAAAAACATCCTGGTTTTTGCTCCTGGAGATCAACACAGCACAGGAATGAGGTTGGGAAAGGGGCATGGACTGTAGGGGGGATCAAGATCACCTGAGATCCCTGAAGGCTCCAACCCATTTCCAGACAGGTCTAGAAGAACAGGCTGTGCATGACAACTGATTTGGATGGAAAGAGAGAAAATAGCAGGGCAAACCTATCTATAAAAGGTAACCCTGTGAAGTCTGGGGTACCCCAGGGCTCTGGACACCCCATGAGCTGGATCAGGACTGGTGATCTCTCTTTATCCTTCTCTCTCTCTCCCTTTCTTTCTTCCTTTTTCCCTGCGTTTGATCCATCTCTCTCCCTGCTCTTTCACCCTACCCCCTCATCCAAAACCTGCTGCCTTTTGCTTAGACAGAAAGTCAGGGACTAATTTATACTGATTTCCATGCTAAATGTGCAATTTGCTAACGAGTCTTTGTAAGCTTGTGTGGATCCTCTGACTTCTGCCATCCCTTCTGACCACAAGCACCCACAAATCTCAGGTGTTCCCTTCTCCTTAAGGGTGGGATGCCACAGGAGCAAACACTTTTCCCCTGGGGCACCAAAGGGGAGAATGGGGTGAGAAGAAAGATTATTTTTCCATTATCCAGCCACTGGCAGAAGACAAAAGCCATCTTGCTGTTTACCCAGATCTGTGCTCCAAATGGCACAAAGACCATGGGACACTGCTGCAGACCCCTGGAGGAAATGTGGAGGGACCTGGGCTCACACTGTGGTAACTTCTCCTGCTCCTCATCTTCCCTTGGAGATGTTACAGCCCTAGTGTTTAACCTGCTAGACCTAACGCCAAATCTGCAAACTGGAGATGGGAATGAGGATATATGGGAAGGCTTGGGCTCCAAATCAATGTAGTTTTCACCAGCAGTGAGTGTGCTATTCTTCCCTTGACTCTGCAGAGCTCTGAGAAGAAAAACCAGGGGGTCCTGGTGGACAATAAGCTGTCCATGAACCCCTGTGGCCAAGAAGGCCAATGGGATCCTGGGGTGCATTGGGAAGAGCATAGCCAGCAGGTCAGGAAGGTGACCCTGCCCCTCTGCTCTGGGGAGCACATGGGGAGGCACATCTGGAGTGCTGGGTCCAGTTCTGGGCTCCTCAGGACAGGAGGGACATGGAGCTCCTGGAGTGGGCCCAGTGGAGGGCCATGAACATAATTTAGGGACTGGACCATCTCTCTTCCAAGGAAATGCTGAGGGAGCTGGGGCTGTTCAGCCTCAAGAAAAGGCACTTGAAAAGGGAGCCTCATTAGTTTCTGTCAGTGTCTGCAGTGAGGTGTCAGAGCAGGGACCAGCCCATGGGACAGCAATGGGACAAGAGAAATGGGCAGGAGCTGATGCCCAGGAAGTTCCCCCTGGACATGAGGAAGAACAACACAACCCACTGTGGTGCCTTCCAGCCTCACTCAGGCTGTGATTTTCTGTGATTCTCTGACCCAGCACTGCACTGAGGAGAGGACAGAAACCATAAGCTGAGACATGAAAGCATTAAAAAGTTACATTAACAGCAGCAGCAGTAACACACCTTCAGGAGATTATTGGTTATCCCCCAGATGCCACCATTCCTTGTTATCTCCTGGAGGATCCATCCCTTGCCAAAACGAATAATCATTGTTCCATCACTGCAGGGTTTAAAATCCCCAGCCTACATCCACAACCCATCTTGATGTGGGAAGGCACTTTTGCTTTGACCAAGGTTTCTGGCCACCTCAGAACTCTGGCAAGGACAATTTTGGGAGAAAAAACACTGAAAAGAAAAAACTTTGCTGACAGATTGATTTGTAGTGGCCATTAGAAACTGCTGGAGCATGTGAAGGGATACTCCAAGGACCTCTCTAAGCAGGGCAGGCAGTTCAAAAGTGTATGAATTCATCATCATTGGAGGATTCTGCAGTTCATCACCAGCTTTTGTAATTTATCACAGGGATGTCATATCTCTGGAGCTCTGGGATTCTTAAGGGTGAGATCTGTCACATAAATACAGTTATTAAGGCAGCGAGTGTATTATACAGTTAAATGCAAATGTTGCAATCTGGCAACCCATTTTTACTGCCAAAACCTAGAAGGTTTTTGCTGTCAGAAATTGATGCCAGTAGCGATAAATGGGGGATAGATAAAGTTAATCCGACTGCTTTGAGTTGAACAGGGAAGGTATTACTTTGAAGGGTTTAACATATTAGCGGAATCAAAATGACATTTCAAAATATTTATGGAAATCTTTTTTTTTTTTTTTAAAGCTTCTACAAGCAGTATAACAAAACCATATAAAACATTATTAAATTCTACCCTTAATTAAACATGCTGACACTTAAAAGCTTCTGTCTGATTTGCTTTAACAAATCTTCTTTCTGTAAATTATGACTTTAAAACATCATTCTGCTCGAAATGAATCTGTATTCCAGATGAATTAAAACCTTTTTAACAGATGCTTTCAAAAAAATAAAATTTAAGCTATACCTCCATCTTATCAAACATAATGGTGGAACAAGAAAGGAAGAAAGAAAAAGTATACATAAATAATAAATTACCTGAGAAAAAAAAGGCTTTACTTCTTCGGGTCAGTTCAGAAAAGCTGAGGGGTATGGGTTCACCCACCTCTGCAGCAGGTTGGTGAGGCTTCAAGCCATGAGGAGAACTATCCATCCTCCCTAGAGCATCCAGAGGAACATGGGAATGTCCAAAGATCATTTTGGTCCAGCTAAGGTACAAGTGGCCCCACAGCTCCCCCAAAAAAAGCCAAGGATTACTACATTTCTTAGTGTAATGTGGATTAGATGGGAACAACCTGAGTCACCTCAAACATTCACCCTGGAGGTGAAATCTGCCAGTTCCCTCATTTCAATCAGGGGGTCACAAGGTGTCCCTTGAGATGTCCCAGTGTGCCACCACACCTAATGCTGCCATTTCAGAAGTAAAAGAACAACAAATTCTGTGCCAACCTGGGGCACCTCAACAGCCCCAAAAGTCACCAGTCACATCCTGGGCTGCATCATAAGAAAGGGTGGCCAGAAGGTCAAGGGAGGGGATTCTTCCCCTCTGCTGTGACCTGCTGAGACCCCACCTGCAGGGCTGTGTCCAGCTCTGGGGTCACCAAAGTCAGGAGGATCTGGAGCTGTTGGAGTGAGTCCAGAGAAGACCACCAAGATGCTCTGGGCATTGGAGCCCCTCTGCTCTGGAGTCAAGCTGGGAGAGTTGGGGGTGTTCACCTGGAGAAGAGAAGGCTCCAGGGAGACCTCAGAGTCCCTTCCAGAGCCTAAAGCAGCTCCAGGAGAGCTGGAGAGGGACTTTAGATGAGGGATGGAGTGGCAGGACAAGGGGGATTAACTTTGAACTTAGAAGGGCAAGTTAAAATTGAACACTGGGAAGAGACCCTGGCACAGGCTGCCCAGAAAAGCTGTGGCTGCTCCACCCCTGGAAGTGTTCAAGGCCAGGCTGGATAAGATTTTTGAGCAACCTGATCTAGTGGAAGGTGTCCCTGTCCAGGAAAGCGGAGTGTTGGAACGACACCTCCTTCAAGGACCCTTCCAACCTAAATCATTCCATGATTCTCTGACCTCACCAGGATGAGCTGGTGTCAGAGTCCAGAGACCAAGAAAACGCAGGCAGCCACCTTTAGGTTCTTATCTATTAGAGGATGCAACAACTGGTGCCAAGCAAAAACTCACACATGAGTCCAATCAGTCACAAACTTCCTGATTCTGTCCTGGAGGTCAACATGTGTCAAAAATGCTCCTACAAATCCACCACAGCACCTCTGAGAGAGGTGGATTGTACAGACTGAGAGCACTGAAGAGCTTGTGGCTTCAGTCTTGGACAGGGATGCCTCTCTTCCCAAAAGCACCCCAAACTGACAGTACTTCACCCTAGGCTTCCATCCATTTGAGGGTGGCAAAATAAACTGGTTAAGTGATTTTTACTGTTCCCCCCAAAAAAATCTGCTGGTGATGATGCAAATTTCCCAGGGAAGGATGTGGAGGATGGAATTCTCTTCAATCCCTGTGAAAAATATAGCAATCTATGTATGCATTTCCAAGGAAAAGAGGTGCTCTCTGAAGTTAATATTTGACCAAAAAACAGGTAAGAGCAGCAATACAAAAGCTGCACTTTCAGTCTCCTCCAGGACTGTTGTCTCACCCTGAAGCAGCTCAGATCTCAAACTCAGCTTCCCCACTTGGAAAATACTTTGAAACTCCTTTGTGGCCATAAGAATTCTCTGCCATGAACCATCTTAACCAAGATTTCTTATCAGTTCAATTGGAAAAGCAGGTTTGTTCTTTCACATTGTATAGATGTAGAGCTGAGCCCTCCCTCAGGTGCAGGAAAAAAATCCTACATATTTCAATAATGTTCACTTTTTTAAAAAATAATGCCAGTGGGAAAAGTGAGGTGAAATATGAAAGCTTTTTGGTTTGTTTTTTTTTTTTTCCTCAAATCAGGAGAAATCAACACTTCTTATTTTGATTTTTTTTAGTAAATCTCATCAGTGCTAAAATCTCATCAGTGCTAAAAGCCCCAAAAATATCCTTCTTATAACTCCTCCTTAAACAGGCAAATTATTCTGCTAGTGACTAGTGAAGGATCCAAAAATGCCAGAGTGAGGACTCATGGGCTACATCCCAGGCACACCTGAATATGGTAATAAGCTGTGACTGTGACTCAAGGCTCTTTTTCCTCTTGACCTTGCAATGACACAAGGTCAAATGTCCAACAAGGTGACAAACTCCTCTCTGAGGTAAGCAGCACAGAAGCCTGGTTTGGAAGGCCTGGATCACTTCTGCAGCCACCCATCCTCCAAGGAATGGACATTGAGGACCTTTCATTGCCAGCTCAAGCTCAATTTCTGGCTTCCAGGCAGTCAGCAAATGCCTCTTGCAGCCTGCATGGCCACTTTGCTTTTCTTGAGATCACAATAAGACATGTGTGAAAATGAAAGACTTTTAATTTTTTTTCTTCTTCTTCTAACACACCTGTCAGAGAGCATTGTCCAAGTTACAGGGAGGCTTTCATTTCCAGCCACTCTGTGGAAGACATTGGGAGACCAAAGAGCTTCATCAGTCCAAAGAAAGGAGAGTGGTTTTCACTGTCACCTGGAGACAGTGCTCTACCTGGGTGTTTAATTTGATTTGCCTAAATTAAAAACTCATTACCTTCAGTGCCTAATGTTGGAGAACCCCCTCATCCCACACACTCTGGCTAAGGAGGCAGATAAATGCCTTGGAAGCCTGGATTATTAAACCAAAGGTCAGAGAGAAAACAAATCAGTCGATTTTTCCTGCATCACTGGAGAAAGCCTCAGCTTTGCCTCCTGGCCTTAGCTCCTCATCCCAGCTCCATGCACCTTTCTTCCCCTTTGCTCCCACTCCCTTCCCAATTAATCCAGGGTCACTTGCATTCAGCCAAGAGCTCTGTACAGGCATTTACATTTCACTTGCCAGCACATCCAGCTCCAAGCAAGCAGCACACAAATATTTGTGCTGGCTCTAGGAAGAGCTTCGACCAGGATTATTCACTTTGGGTCTGATATATACCCTGCTCACAGCAGCAGCCAAGTCTGTCTCACTGACTAGAACTGGCACTCCATGTGGGATGAACTCTCCCAAATTTACTTGCCACAGATGCAACCCTTATTCTGAAAGACTCAGCTCTCAAAAGCAGAGAAACCATTTAAGAAAAGGGAATAGACCAATTTGACAGTAAGAATCCTGCCCTCATCTGATGTCTGTGTGAGTCCTGTGCTTTAGAGGCAGAAGGTCTACCTGGATTTGAAAAGGAAACAGGTAACTTTGGGGTTTTTTTCCTGTTTTTTCAGGACTCTGTAGCTAGGTAAGCAAACACTTCTGCAGTTCACAGTCCAAAGTGGCTGAACGTCCTGTGTGGCAGAACAATCCACCATTAATCCCTATTCCCAAACACTCTGCCTTCCCTCATCTGCCTAATTTTAGGTGGCCTCATTTTAGGCAGAGTGACAGCCACTTAACAAGTAGAAATTGTGGCCATTTTGCTACTTAGACACCCAAACCCATTATCACTTTCCCAACAGCCAGGGCTATAAACCTGCCAAATGTTCCCTCACTGCTCCCATCTTCCAAGCTAGAGGGTGTTCAAGGAGAGACATGCATCAGCCTCTGAAGGAGAGGGGTCAGGGAGCAGAGGAGGAAGATTAAGCCATGATTTGCAGCTGGGGAAGCAGAAAGCACTGCCCCAAAGGTCTCACCTGAAGAGCTGACCCTCCTGAGCAGAGATCTATGCAGCCCTGCCAGCTCTAGTGATTCATGGCATGCAGCTTTTTGCTGGTGCAGCTCTCATAGGAGACAAGCAGAAGTTTTTGCAGGGCTCTAGAGGCTGTTTGCCTGCATCTGGTGATGAGAAAGGGGGGCAGTGGAAGGACATGTCAGTGTTGGGACAGGGTGACAGAAAGGGAGGATGGAGGGCAAGGGAGCTGCTGGTCCTCCTCAGCAGAGCACCCTGGTACTGCTCTGTATGGAGGTACAAGAAGTCAAATGGGAGAAATGGGAGAGCTATTAGACCATGGGGAGAGGGGGTGAACCACAAGACAGCTGGAGGAATTCTGGGGCTGATGGCAGGGGTAGGGAAGCACGGTTAAAATTTAAAAAAGCTGCATTTAATTATCTAGACAATTAGCAATAATTCCGAGATCAAAAAAATAATTCGTGCAATTAGTACCTTATGCATCTATTTATGTAACTGCTCAGGAAAGAGGAAAATTATCTAGCCATGTTTCTGGAGTGCTCTGAAGAGTTGAGGAATTGATTATTTCATTAAAAAAAAAAAAAAAGAGAGAGTAGTTTAGGAGAGCAAACACAATATCTGCATGATACAGAGCCTTTCCTGGGCTAAGGATCTCCAGCAGTTATTAAGGTGCTTTATGCTGCAAATAATTTTGTACATGTAAACATCTTTCCTGATTACATCGATCTCCACAGGCTGACTTTTTAATCCTACATCCTCTCCAATCTCCTAAATTTACTTTCAAATCTTCTGACTATTACTATTACTATTTTTAATCCTCTGGTTTGTAAAACAGAGCACATACGAATTAGGGTAGATCTGATGCCCTGATGGAAGCAATGGATTGGAGAGAAATAGAGAGACATTGCAAACAGGTTTGAGAGTTTATATTGCATAGAGAAGTTCAGTCAAGTCCATCAGACAAATAAAGAAATAAACCTCAAATTCTCCTCTTTTTTTCACAGCCAAATCTCAGCAGGAACAGCAGTCACACACAAGAGATCAGAGACATATCCCATACTGTTGATTTTTGCCTGCAAGCTGCTTGAAGGGAGTCACCTTTAATAAACTGTGCTCCATTTGGAGAATGCAGCACAATTTGAATTTAGAATTCCGTAATTAGCACACGCGCAATGAGAGCTAACTGTGCATGTTTGTGTGTACACAGCTCTGGAAGAGGGAGTTTAATGAACTGTGTCTCCTGCAACTGCAAATCAAGTTTCATTTTGTCAGTGTTCTGCCATGTGATGCAGCTTCCAACACCACAATGCACTTTTTCTCCTATAAAACATCTTTTCCTTTTTTTTTTTTTTTCTTTTTTTTTTTTTTTTCTTTTTTTAATATGTATATATAGAATCACAGAATGGTTTGAGCTGGAAGGGTCCCTAAAGATCACAGGATTCCAATGCCCTGTGCCATGGGCAGGGACACCTTCCACTGTCCCAGGTTGCTCCAAGCCCCATCCAACCTGGCCTTGGACACTTCCAGGGATGGGGCAGCCACAGCTTCTCTGGAAAACTTGTGCCAGGGCCTCACCACCCTCACAGGGCAGAATTTCTTCCCAATATCCAATCTATACCTACTGACTTTCAGTTTGAAGCCATTTCCCCCTGTTCTGGTATTACATGCCTCTGTCACAAGTCCCTTTTCTCTTTCCTCTTGGTTTCCTCTTGGCCAAGTAGAACTGAGGGATAAAAGAAAAGGAAAAAAAAAAAAAAAAAGCTACAGAAACATCTGTTCTGGTTTAACTCCAGCCCGCAGCTAACCTCTCTCAGCTCGTTCATTCACTCTTTACTCACTGGTGGGGTGAGAAGCAGGAAAGGCCTTGACTCTGTGTAGGAACTGCTCAGCAGTAACTAAAATATCCCTGGATTATCAACACTGCTTTCATTGCAAATCCAAAACATAGCCCCATACCGGCTACTGTGAAGAAAATGATAAAATTATCTCCATCCCAGCCAAAATCAACACAGCTTCCTACTCCAGCTTCACTTAAAATAAATATCCACCACCTCTAACAACAAAAAAAAACCAACCAGCAACAGAAAAATAACAACACCTCCAAGAACCACAGAATGCCCTTTCACCGTGGGCCATTTTTTTTGTTATCTCCTCACCATTCTCTGCCACCTGAAACCAGCACAAGCAAAGCTTTGTAGGATCAATACACATCCTACTGCCATTAATCACCAACAGGAACGGAAAAGAACGAAGTAATCCTGACAAAAAGGTGTCCAGCTATAATAAAAGGGAGGAAGAAAGGGTGAGGATAGATGAGGGGAAAGAATGAAAAGTCTGGGACAAAGAAAGATCTGCAACAATTTAAAATTAACTCACAGTCCATCCTGCAGCTCCTGAGTGTCATTCGAGGTCCCCAGGGATCGAAGACTTCTTTCCAGAGAGGTCACTGTCAACAGCAGAGAAAGCAAAGATAAGGAAGCAGCACATCTTTTCAGAGAAAAAAAAAGGAAATACTGGATCTTAATTCAGATGTTTGTCTTTTATTTTTATTTTTTAATACAGTGAAGTATTTGAAGAAGTAACCTGTGAGACCAAGAGGACAACCAGTAGCCACTGCCACAGGATGGTAAATTGGGCCCTCTGGAAGCATAAATGGTGAATCCATGGAAAACATGCCATGACATGATGGAATATGACCCCTTGTCAGGAAAACCTCAGTTCCATAGACCTTACACAGATCTCTGACTCTTCCAGCCTTGAGGTGACACAGAATTGTGCACTGAACATTTCTAGCTGGAAATGTGCCCCTGGTGAAGAGGCAAGAAATTGCATAATAACTATTTATTGCTCTGAATTATAATTAAGAGGCAGAACACTGATGTCTACTCTGCTATCTTCCATCTTCTTGTTCAAGATCTTAACACTCAAAATGTTTTCTATCTTTTGGCTAAGAAAAAATGGAAATGTGATCATCTCCTGTGTTTGTGCTCAACAACTTCTTGGGCTTTTCCATCAGAAGAGAATACCCTAAAAGCAGTTGGAAGGTGCAAACATGGTTTGCTTTGTAATTTGCAATTACTTCAAATTTAAGAAATATCTATATATATGTGTGCATATATAAAAGCAGAAATCTAGGAGTACTGTTGTCTTTTTCCACCCTTGAATTTCACTGTCTCAATTCACTTTCAAATTAACAACAGGTCACTACTTTTGGACTCAGCACAGTCAGCATGCAAAGCACTTAAAGATTTCCCACAATGGAACATGTGAAATAAATCACATTCTTGATATTTACACGTGGGATTTCTCTCAGGACGTTTCCAATTGTAAAAACCCAAAACCCGTTATCACTCACGCTTCAATATTTAAGGATAGAAATAAAACAGATTAAAAACATGGCTCAATTATTTCTGCAGAAATTTAAGAAATCCTCTATTTTAATGACTCTGCAGACATGGACTTGGCCTGTAATTTTGAACAAGTCACTTAATTATATTTCCACTGACAGACAAAATCCGCTCTTCTCTTTTGGGCTCTGCTGGCTTGACACCAAAAGTCACTAAACAACATAAAAAGTAGCTAATGTGCCTGAACTACATGAATATTCAAAAAACACCTTGAATACCACTATATATTTCCATCAATGTTAGTCCTCAATAACATATTTTACTGCAGAGTTTGGAGATTCAAACCACGTAAGATAAAGCCTCAAGGAATTGTCTATAACTGAGCTAATAATTATTTTTCTTTGCTGGAAGCACAATGTTTTAAAGAATAAATTGGAGGTTTTCACTAATAACCACTTGCTTCTGTAGGAGGTAGCACTGACCCTGTAGAGATCTCATGGATAGTATAATTCCCTCTTTCCCTCTCCACAATCAATTTCCTGTAGAATCTACATGCTGTCCAGTTCAAATACAAAATTTTGCATCAACTAAAAATATTTGTGAAACCATCAACCCTTTGGAACAAAGCAGAGTGGAGTCCTTGGAGAACAGACAGCAAGCCAAGGTGAAGAAAGGACTTTTCTGTGGGCACAGAATTTGTAAGAACAAGTTAATGTCATGTGTGCAACTCCAGAACAAAAACAGCAGCTACAGCCTCCATGAACCTTTTTAACCTGACCTGCAAAAATAAGGACAATTCAAAGTCAGTTTTGCTGCCACCTGCCTTGGAGAAGATTGGAGTGGGAAGTAGTTTTGCTACTGAACAAAACAGTTCAAGACTTCACACTTGTGCCATTTTACACTAAGGCAAGCCCAGGAGCTGTCAGATTTGTTCAGCACTTTGGAAAACCTACAAAAAATACAAAAAGGTGAAAAGAATATGAGACATGAATGTGAGGGGTGAGGAAAGTGTTTGTCAGTCAGATGAGAAAGTGAGCTGTGATTAAGTTCTTTTCCAATAATTTTACCTAATATTCCAGTTCAAACGTAGTATTTAGACAACCAAGTAAATGTCAGTTATCTCAAAATGACAAGATATGCACACTGGAGGAGCCAAAGGTTATCATTTGATATAGCTCTTATCTGGAAAACAGCAGGACTAAGACTCCAACAAGAGTTTCCTGAATCTCAGGAAAGCCAAAATATCCTGGGCTGCATCAAAAGAGAAGTGGCCAGAAGCTCAGTGGAGGTGATTCTCCCACTCTGCTCTCCTCCCATGAGACCCCACCTGGACTGTATCCAGCCCTGGGGCCCCCAACACAAGAAAGATGTTGACTGTTGAAGAAAATCCAGGTGGCCATGGAGATGATCAGAGGCCAGAGCATCTCTGCTCTGAAGCCAGGCTGGGACAGCTGGGATTATTCAGCCTGGGGAAGAGATGGCTCCAGAGAGAACTTGGAGCACTTTCCAGTTCCTAAAGGAGCTCCAAGACAACTGGAGGGGAACTCTTGTCAAGAGCAGGAAGTGATAGGACAAGAGGGAGAGGATTTACACTGATGGAGGACAGGTTCAGACTGGATATTAGGAAGAAATTCTTTACTGTGAGGGTGCTGAGGCCCTGGTACAGGTTTCCCAGAGAAGCTGTGGCTGCCTCATTCCTGGAAATGTCCAAGGCCAGGTTGGACAGGGCAGGGAGCACCCTGGGATAGTGGAAGGCCCATGGCAGGGGGTTGGAAGTGATCTTTAAGGTCCTTTCCAAACCAAGCCGTTCTATGATTCCATAAGTAAATGTGAGCTACTCTGAGATAAATCTAACTTAGTTCGACCAAGGATGAATTCATCAAAATATCTGCAGTTCCTGTGCTGGATGAGGAAAATCTCTCTCAGTGTGCCAGTTCTGACCAATTTGACCAGAGGAGTAAAACATCAAGCTCTGCTGGAGGGATGTGTGAAGCCATTCTTAAAACAGGAATCCTCTCTTAAAAGTCTTGTTCTTTTTGTTATTAAAAGGCACAGAAGTCTTGTTCTTTTTGTTATTAAAAGACACACATGTCCTCCAGAATGAGAGACATTCATAAGGCACCAGTGATGTTGGGGCTGCACTGATTTACTACACTGAGAGCTTGGCCCCCAGCTGTCTTGTGCCATTTCAATCCTTAAATCAATGGGGGATAAGAAACCATCCTGAGATGGCATTGGAGACTCTCTCACACCTGTGGGAATCAGAAAAATCCTTTGCTCAGCCTTTAGGATTGAAGAAATGGGACTGCACATGGCACCCACCTGCTATGGGCAGTCACTAATGAGTGAGGAGCAGGAATTAGAGAGGAAAGAGACCCAGGAGGGAGTTCAGGTTCTCCATCTGGCCAGCACAGGTCTGATTCCTCCAGTATATCCTCCACTGATCAGACAAGATGCACCAGAGCAACTCCATTTAGGAAAGCCATTTATTGTACTTATTTATAAGATACTTACTAAGAGGCAGCTAAAAGCTGCACACACACACACAAAAAAAACCCCAAAAAAACAAAAAACCAAGGTCTCGATAAAAGTATTCATGAAAAAAAAAAAAAAAAAAAAAAAAGAAGCCATAAATGAGACAAATTCAGGCAGTATTTGAGCTCCTTTTTATGTCCTGATAGGAAAATCAACTAAATTTAAAAAAACTTCAAAACAGGAAAGTTGCAAAAGTCAAGGCACTGTGTGACAACCTGGTCTAGTGGAAGGTGCTCCTGCCCATGGCAGGGGCAAGATGAACTTTAAGGTCCATTCCAACCCAAACCATTCTATAAGTCTATGATTCTGTGAACCTTCCCCATTTTCAGCAGGGACAGCACCAAAAGATTAAGAGAAAGAAAGGAGATGCAAAGAGTAGGAAAAATCTCCCTCTACCCTTTCACACTTCTATAAGAGATGATATTAAAAAAAAATTCTGTAAGCTCATGACCTGGCAGGGGAGTGATCCAGTGGCATATAAACAGAACCAGCTGTCCTGGCTAAGGTTTTTTATTCAACAAATGAGGAAGATTTCCATTTTCGTGGCAGAAAAAGGGAGCAGGGAGCATTTATAGGAGAGAATAATCACGATCAACTCAGAGCTATAAAATCCCCCTTGGTCAGGAAGCAAGTCCTGAAGTGCCCAAGAAGAATTTAAATCACCCCAAAGGCTCAGAATTCTGTAAAAAGAATAAGGACAGCAAAGAGGGACAAAACACACAGTGTTTATTATTTCTGCAGTGTTACTCAATAAAATGCAATGGTGCCTTAAAATCCTGGTACAACGTTGACTTCTTGTTTCATTAAAAATTGTAATCCCCCAAAGGCATAAAAAAGTATTGCTGAGATTGGCCACAACCTGGGATTTTTAGAATCTAAACAACAAAAGCATAACATGGCCAACTCCTGACAGCTTGGAACAGCCTGGCCAGGGAAGTCACAACTCCTGCTCAAAAATAATCTGACAAGGCACTTCCCAAGGTTTAGTGGCCTTGGTGGCCTTCAGTCAAAGCTTGGACTTGGAGATCTTGGAGGCCTTTCCCAACCTCCATGATTCTATGGCTCCTTGATTGTTCAGCACCCCAAAAGGGACAAGAACATTTCAGGGGCACAGTTAACAACAGGGAACCTGAAAAACCCCAGAGAGGATGCAGCAAGCCAAGGAGAAGGAGGGAAAGAACAGCTGTGATGGGATTTATGCAATCTGTAGGACTTTCAACACACCATGTCCAGCACAAGAGGAGTAACCCAATCACCTAGTGAGCATCTGGAATGTAGCTGTCTCTTACTCAGCCACTTGCCTGGTACTACACAAAAAACATCACTGACTAATTTTCCATGCTCCAAGTCAGAGCTTCCCGAGTTTCCTGAAGAGACTTTATGGTGCAGAAAGAATCATGAGCATTCTTCCCCATTTTCTAACCCTAAAAAGTTCTTTACCTAAAGTGAATTAGATCTGCCAAATCTCAGCAGTACACTCAGGAGCCTTCTCCTGAAAATCTCTAACCACGTTTTGGGGGGAAGACTATAAAAAATAAACTGAATGAAAATGATTTTGTCAGACAAAAAATAATACGGGTAGTGAACAGAGCAACAACAGTAGAGTATTTTATGGGCATTTCTTCAACCTGAAAGCACTTTACAAGGCATTATAGATTCATAGATTCATAGATTTTAAAAGCCAGAGAGAGCAATTCTGATTATCCAATCTGATTTTCTCCCATAAAATTTTTGTCCCATCACTACCACATCAAGACTGTGGACTGCAGCTGGACTAAAGTATATCTTATAGAAAAGACATTTAAATCTTGATTTAAAGGTTTGTGGCAAAGCCAAATCCATCAAGACCCCTCCACAAGCAGTTCTAATGGCTGGTTATCCTCATACAGAAGGATTGAATTTGTCCAGGTTTAACTCCTATCTCCTGATCTCCTTCTGTGTGAGAACGATAGATTAATGAGCCCATTGCTATTTATTTGATGTCTTTCCTCCTAGAGAGCCACTTACACAGTACGACTGAGTCCTCTTGGATGTTCTCAAACAGAAATTTGGATGGCACAAATTTTAAAGTCTTATTTTCAGACGTCAAACAGTTTTGGCTTTTCTCTGCACCCTCTCCATTTTTGCAAAATAGTTTTAAGCACAGGCATTGTCATTACCTCCTTCACAGAACACTCAATTCAGGCAACTCTTAAGAGTAAAGACATCATCACCATCTCAAGAGGAGAAACAAAAACAGTGGTTGTCAAACACGAATTGAAGGGGTTAAGGCAATTCTAACAAAGGATGAAAATTGGGTGGTGGCACTTCGAAAGAGAAGTGCCATTCACCTTTAGGTTTTCTCAGGATAAACTCCACCGTAGAAGGAGTGGTGATTAAAGCACAGGGGCACATCAAGTCAGCCCTAACCCGGCCAGTTTGGACAAGAACAGCACACACAGACTCATGAGAAAGTTGCACAACTTCAGCTTGAGCCCTCAGTTTGGAAGCAGAAGTGCTACTACCACTCATCACTGGCATTGTCAAATTAAAACTGTTGCTGCTGGGGCAGCCAAAATTGGTGCTAATGCAGGTATTTGTGTGTGTTGTGGTGTGGTTGTTCACCCACCTGCAAGCCCAGTACCCATGAACACAGCTGGGAGGTTCAAGCTCCCACAGCAGCCATAATCCCTGTTTTATATGGGATATGTGTCACCAATAAAAGGGTCACTAAGCCCTTGAAGTTATAGAAAAATAACTTGAATTTTCCTGGTAGATGGAGCATACACAACTCACCTAAAGTAGAGACAACTACATTTTAGAAGTTTTTAATTCCCATTCTTGTTCTAACAAGAATCTCCTTGGTACAACGACCAGAGCTCCACCCCTGGGACACCTTGGGGAAGAATTACACAAATAAGGAGGCACTAAAATCCTTTCCCTACACCTAGGCCAGGCCTCTCTGTCACTCAAGATACAGAAGCAACAGACAAAGAAGCTGTCCAGGTGATTCCAAAGCTATTTCAAGGTCTATTGTAAAATCATCACTGATAATTTCTGATCTGTAGGCAACACTGGGGTGTGTTAGAACTGGAGTACAGTGGCATTACCTTCCACTCAGCAATGCCAGCAAGATGAATTCCTCCAACCTAACCCAACAAACTGATGAGGCAGAGCTTGTTTCAAAGGAGGGAGGACTCTGCATCTCCAGGGGTTGGGGAGATATGAGCAGCAATAGCACCCCTGCCCAACCTACAGAGTGAAGAAGAGCAGAGTTTTGGTGCTGGTGTTTTTCTAAGGGAGATGGATGTTTTGCAAGCTCATGTGACAGGCTCTCAACACAGCAGTGCTGCAACATATTTGAAAATGAGCCTGGCTTGTTCCACCTTTCTGAGCTCTAGCTCTCTATTGTAACAGATGACACAATTAAAAATAGAAAAAGGATGTGGTCTCAGCAAGGATTGGAATATATCTGTGCCTGTTGGATGGAACATATGGTGGAATATTTTTACATCTTATAAGGAGCTGTGTATTGGACATGTGCTGCTGCTCGTGAGATGCAGCAGCAGAAAAGCTGCATTAATATTTGCTCCCTGACGAGGGGAGCTGCCAGGGGCCGTGTCCATGCACAGGGATCATCAGCAGGACAGCACAGAAAGCGCCAGGAAACCTTTCATTTTACGCACCGTTGGAGTTAATCCGGAAGACGTTGGCTGAAGTCTCCTGAAAAAGTTCCTGCAGTTCGCTGGGATCAATCTGGGTGGCTGTAGAGAAAAGAGAAAAACGAAATGTGTTAATACTGGACACCACCAATCACTTGGGGGTGAATAGGGGACAATGCTTTGAAAGGGGATGTAGATTCCTCCTTGCTGCAGAAATTTAGCTCAAGTAGGGTGGTCTGATGCAGCCTGGAACGTGGAACTTGCACTGGACAGACAAATCCAGCACCACCAGGACAGTGAAGCTGCTGCTGCAACACAGTTGGTACAGCCCACATGGACTGAGATGGCCGTTTTAGGGATTATCAGCCATGAGAATATAAATAATTCCACCTCACTTATGAAGGAGGAGTATCAGAAGCATGACTGCATGAGAAACCACAATGCCAAGTGATGGTCAACCAACACTTTCCAGAGAAGGAAGGCCCGAGAGCAGGTCCTGCCTGTGGAAAATGGGGAGGAAGCTGTGAGCAGAGGACACCTGCTCTGTGGGGTCAAAGCTTTTGGGGAAGAAGGGAGGTGGGAGCTCAGTGGGGCCATGACACAGTCCTCCCCTAACACCCAAGAGAGCCTCCTCTTCTTTCTGCTCCTTCCTGATAGCTCAAATGCAAGGGACAACGACTCAGTGCCAGGAATATCTACTGCTGCTGCCCAGAAAATTCTCACAACTTCATTCCCAAGGTCCCTGCTTTAGCCAAGGTACTCAAATTTGCCCTACAAAGAGAACACCGAAGTGAGGGTTTGAACATTTTGGGGTTTCAGGTTTGGTGGAAGATGGGGTGAGGTTTTTTTGGTTGGTTGGGATTTTGCTTTTGTTTGTTTGGTTTTGTTTTTCTTTCTGTTGTTGTTTTGTTTGTTTATTTAGGATTTTTTGTCTGTTTGGATTTGGGTTTTTTTTTGTTTTGTCCAGATTTTATAGCTTTGTTTCCCAACTTTAAAATCCTTTAAACTGTCCCCAACTTCTCCACAGTTTTATCATCCCCAGAGAAGGAGTAAGGTGGGGTTGGATTGAGCTGTACTAGAGAATCACAGAATGGTTTGGGTTGGAAAGGACCTTAAAGATCATTCAGTTCCATCTCCCTGTCCTGGGCAGGGACACCTTCCACTATCCCAGGTTGCTCCAAGCCCCATCCAACATGGCCTTGGACATTTCCAGGGATGGGGCAGCCACAACTTCTCTGGGCAACCTGTGTCAGGGCCTCCTCACACTCACAGGGAAGAATTTCTTTCTAATATCCACTCTAAATCTACCTTCCTTCAGCTTACCACAATTAATTATGGCTGTATTAAGTCCATCTTACAGAGAAAGGATACATCACATAAATAAGCTTTAACCAGGCACTTCAACTTGGATTGATCACAGTCACCAGAGAAACACTCATTTGTAACCATGACTTTGTAATCAGTTTTATGGCAGCAGCTTTCCAGAAGATTTTTTTATACTTTGTCACCCTCCTGTGTTGGCTTTTGTGGGTTTCCCAGGAGCTGCTTCACCTGAAGTTTTGGTCACACCCTGAAGCACCCCAGGGCTTGTCCACCCAGCAGAGCCCAACAGCACCTGCTATTATCCAGCTGCTCCTCTGAGCTGAAGCATCTCAGACTCCAACAGGAGCTGAGATTCATTTATTCGAATCAGCAGAACTGGAACTCTTACCTACTCTGCATCCCTTAACCAGACTTCCCTAAGCTGCTGAAACACCACACACTCAACCTGCACTCAGCAGAGCAGAATGACAACGATGGAGAGAGGCAAGAATGAGGGAAATTGGGCAAAATGAGAAGGCTGCTGGATGGACTGCTCAGGGCAGGGCTGAGGATGCATCTCCCTGTGCTGGAGGAGCAGCTGCACATCCAGAGAGCAGATTTTCCACTGCTTCTCACATTCACCGAGACGGCTCATCCCTGTAACAGCTGTAAATAAAGTCATGGATCAGCCTCTCAGGATGACACAAATCCAGGGTATTAAACGGTGTTTAATCCAAATGCACAGGGCCTCATTGCTAGAGATTTTCCCACTCTTCTCTTCCTGCAGTTTGTCCTAAAACAACTGTCCCAGACACTCCTTTCCTTTGTTCTACAGAGGAGGCTGCAGAGGAGCAGAAGTCAGCGTGGGCTCCCCTGTCCCCCAGGAATTTCACTTGTTCCTAACAAGGTCCAGCTCTCATTAAATCACTGGTGAAATAGCAGCACAGGATAAGATTTTTATATCCTTACAGACTGTGATTACCCCCATTTTAGGAGTTTTTTCTTGGATTTTCAGGGTGCTAACATGTTCCAGAGAAAACTGGTCTGCACATTTTGGGATAGAACTCATTTTGGGATGGGTAGGGGTTTGTTTTAGAGGAGGGGAGAGGATTTGTTTAACTTATTTATTTCTATTCTTTCCTTAGAAGCACTAAATTTACCTCAACAGATATTTATCCTGGCCCAGTGATGCTGAGTCCACATGCACTGAGGTACTGAACAAAGCCTCAGATGAACCATGAAGCAACCAAACCAAGGGTTGGGAACTCTCTCAAGAGCTGTAATCACCCAGCTGGGAACAGCATTGCTTTAAATCCCCAAATAATCCAGGCTGCAGACCTCAGTGTGTTCCCACATGGGGACACTCCTGCACAGCTTCCAGCCTCAGGGACCTCTGAGGAGCCATTTCCAATGCCAAAGTCACCAAGAGTAAAGATGAAATATCCCAAACATTGCAAAAGGCAGGAGCAGCACCAATTTCACTGCACGGACTGTGCACACCTGAGAAGGAGACACAGAGCAAGAAGCCAGAGTTGCTCCATCATGTTAAAAACTACCCAAAAATTCAGGTGCTAATTTGGGAGGGTGAGATTTATTTGTATATTTTTGCTGGGTGACCAGTTTTCTCATCCTGTGCCAGAATTCCCTAATGGGAAAGAGATAATGCATGAGGATCATATTCTGACATCATGAAAATAGTTATTTTATTAAGCCTCCTCATATTCATTGTAGCCAAAATTATTTAAATGGAAGAGGTCTCTGAGGTTATGAACTTCTCTTCAAAGGCCTCTCAGTCCACATCTATCTAACAGTATCCACAATCACACTCACACCTAAACAAATTGCAAATTACATTTAAAAAAACCAAAAAAAAAACAAAAAAAAACCAAAAAAAAAAAAAAAAACAAAACCACAAAGCAAAGGAAATCTTTGTCCAAAATTTCCAAACAATTACTCTGAAAATTCAATTCATGGAGAATGGTTTTTTCTGAGAAAATTGCACTGTGTCTGGTTTGCAGTTTTCCTGCCCTAAACTTTTATTTCATGCCACAGCACGCTGCCAGTTCTGGCTTTTATTTAGTTTTTATTTTGCAAAAGAAAAGAAAATAGTAACAAGAAGGTTGTTTTAACTACTCCAATTTCAAGCTTCAACACATCAAGCTGAGATGTTGTAGCTATTCATGGAGGATGCAGCAGTTCAAGCAGACAAGTAGAACAGTTTAAAAACAGCAGCAGAAAGCAAAGCAAAACTGCATCTGTACTGCCAAGGAAGCCAAACCAAGACTGAGAAGGAAAGTGGCTGTGAAATCTGATAAAAAATTAAACATCTTTGATTACAGCAAGTAAATTCTTAAATATTATGATTGCCCAAGAGGGATTAGGAGGTTTCTGATATGATGAACAATGATGAATGAAATGATGTTATGCATTAAATACATGCCCTGACACTATCAGAGTTCAGAGCCACAGCTGGGAAAAAAATGACTTTTATTTACACTGTGGGTCCTCAAGGCTGTGAAGGTTTTGCAGTGGATGTGTTACAGAATCCCACATGCAAATGGTTTCTCCTTTACTTCCTTAACTGGACATTTCAAAAAAAACCCAAAAACATTTGTACTGTTTCCATTTATTTTCCCCATTGATTTTTCCAGGAAAATCCTCCTCGGATCCCAGGACAACCCAACTTCCTCTGCTATCAGTTCCACCTCCTCCCTGCCTAGCATATAGTGCTGTCCTGCAACATTTATTGCTGTTCTGTTTATTTGTATTCACAGAAATCATATAATCTTTGGGGTTGGAAGGGACCTTAAATATCATCTGTTCCTGCCACCATGAGCAGGGACACCTTCCACTAGACCAGGTCACTCAACCCCCCACCAAACCATTCCTAAAGCAGCAGCAGCAGCTAACAGTGGCATTTCTGATATTTGCCTATTTAATTCTTCATTCCTTTCTCTGCAAAGCCCCACATGCACACAGGTAAGCACAACAGATGGAAAAAAAGAGCTTTTCAATGCCTGCTCTGCCAAAGCAAAGTGTGTCAATGCACACTCTGCACAGGGAGGCCCCAGCTGTGAGTGGGACCTTGAGGAACTTTGTGACTTGGGCGTGGAGTTGTATCCCAGAAATTGCTTCCTCCAGGCAAAGATCTGTGAGGCTGCAGCAACTTTAAATCCAGCCCTGCAACATCACCACACTCCCATCTGCTGTGCAGGGGTGGAATCTTAGACCTCTGTGTTACCTGTCACACCCTGGATCAGTGCAAAAAAAAGGAAACAAAACAAAAACAACAACAACAACAATAACAAAAAAAATCCAAAACTCAAAAAAATACCCCCCCCAAAACAAAACAAAACCTAAAAAAGACCAAAAAACAAAACAAACAAAAAACCTCAAAAAAACCAAAACCAAAAACAGCAAAAACAACTGCAAAAAAACAACCACAAAAAAACCCCAAACCAAAACAAAAAAAAAAAAAAACAGGAAAGAAAAAGGAAATTGAATCATGAAATTACTTAGGTTGGGAAAAACCCTTTGAATCCAATGATTAACCAAGTGGTGTCAAATCCACCACTAAACCATGCGCCTGGAGTGCCACATCTACACATCTTTCAAATATCTCCAGGGATGGTGACTCAGTCCCCTGACACCCTGTTCCCATGACTGATGACCCTTTCATTGAAGAGATTGTTCCAAATATCCAATACAAACCTCACCTGGTGAATCTCAAGGCCATTTCCTCTTTTTCTACCATTTCCTGCTTGGGGGAAGTGACAGATCCCAGCCTGGCTGCCTCTCCCTTCAGGGAATTATAAGCAGTGGTTGAGAAGTTTAAAAACCCATGCAAGCTTTACACTTGATTTTTGCAATCTATTTCAGAAAACACCCAGAGTGCACCACTTTCCATGATTCAGAGCAATTATAACCATTAATTCATTGCAATTCTGTCTTACAGGAGATAACTCTGGATGAGGATTGGCCAGTGGAGGATGAGGTGTCTGTGCTTGGAGCAAAATAGAACCCAAAGACTCATGGGCTGCTTCCCCCAGTCCTGCTCAGGAGGGAGAAAATAATTCTGCTGCATCCCTGGGGCTCTCATGTGCCAGGACAATCGACAGCTCCAAGTATCACCAACAGCAGCTTTGGTAGGGAAGGAAAAATCCCAGCAGGGATTTCTTTCAGTTTCTCTTCAAGACAAGGCAAATACGTTGCTTGACCAGGCTTATAAGGTCTTGTCTCGAGTGATCCGGATAAAATTAATGTCCAAAGGGAATTGCTGGAGGTCCAGGACAACACAGGTGGAAAAGGAACCCACAGGAATGTCCTTTCGCTTAATGTTAATGAAAAGTGCCCGTGTTTGCCACGTTAATCTTCCTTTCCTATTAATTATTTCACACTAATTTGGAGCTCCTAATGGCTTTGCTGCAGCCAGGTGAAGTCAATTCCCTCCCTGAACTCAATTTTGCAGCAAACCCAAAATAACCTACAAGCTGCAGAGGAGAAGAAGAAGAAGCAATAATTAACGTAACTCCAGTAAAACAAGGGGGAAAAGAGGAAAAAGAGGACAAGAATTTGAGCTTTCTACTTATGATACTTAACGTGGCTGTAACAAAGCAACTCAGCACCTCAAATTGCCATGGATTTACCCCCAAAGCACCACCAAGAATTTTATCTGTGGTCTGTTGAAGAAAGTCACAGCTTTCCTGCAGCTTCTCTCCTGTGAAAGCTCTAACTGAACTTACAGCATCTTTTTTTTTTTTTTTTTTTTCCTGAAGAAATTTATACAGGAACTTGCTTTGTCTCCAAACTCCTCTTCTGTACCTTGAAACACCTGCAAGGGGTAAAAAAAGCAAGCAGCAGGCAACCTACTCACTCTGATTTCAAACCATCCAGCCCAAACCCTCAGTTTACCTCTCTCAGTATGAATTTAGCCCCACCACACCCAGCCCTGTGGTTTAACCCTTTCCCAGCCGAGCTGAGTGGATGAGTGTCACCCATCCAGCACTTTGTTCCTCCTCCAGGACCACCTGAGCCATTGCAAAGCTTCAATTCCCCCCTTTTCCTAGCATTATCCAAGAGAATAATTCCTTACTGAAGACTGAGATCCACAACGAGACCCATTGCCAGTGGCACCGGGAAATGAACTCAAGGGAGAGGAAGAGATTGATTTGTGGCTGCTGGCCAGAGAGGAAAAGAGATTTGCTCTGGAGGAAAAAAAAAAAAGGTAAATTCACGTCTTTATTTTAGTTTTTCCACTACAGTTGGCATAAAAGTGAAAAGGTGGAAGAAGGCAGAGGAGGACAAGGACAAGGGAGAGTAAAGAGAAGGAAGCTGATTGTCATGGGAGGAAGAAAATGCTAAGAAAACACGGAAGAATTGGTGGAGGCACAGACACCTACACCCACCCCAGACAAGTTCTTCAGTCCCCAGTACTCAACAATTTCCCAAGATGTTCCTCCCTCTGGATTCTCTGGTGTCTGATCCCATGCTCCACACAGCCCTTGTTTTCTTCCTCTGCCAGAACAGTGTTTTGGTCTTCCACTGCCTTCCCCTTTCATACAAACCACAGGAGCTGTGATTCTCTGTTGGAACCCTGGAGGCTGAGATTTTCAGGCTTTCTGAGCTGAGGGGTGCTGACCCTGAGGCAGGCACCACATCTGACTGGAGGCCTTGGAACAGGCTTCCAAAATTGTGTGATGGCACAGGGGTTGTGGGTGTGTGGTTTGAATAGCACTGTGTGATCTCACAAGGTGAAAACTTAGGTTTGGGATTTTGGTATATAGTAATGTGTGTGGGCCAAGATGGAGGATTCAGGGTGTTGTCCTCAGGGTGTTCAGGGTCCTTCTTCTTCACCTTCTTCAGCCTTCTTCATGGATTTAGGTGGTTTTCTCAAATTGGGTGAAAGATGTCTGCATTGCAGACCTCGAATGGTCATTATTGGTTCAAAAGTATAAATAATGTAGGTATTATTTGGTATTGGGTAATTATCTCTTAAATAGCCTTGGTATGAGTTAGGAGGGATGGAGGCACTCCATTTTGTCTTGTTTCTTTAACTGGCAAGTTGGAGCTCACTCTTCAGGAGACTGTAAATACTGTAAATAGATAAAATATAATAAACAACCAAGACTGAACTTGACTTTATGTTTCCCATGTCTTTCATCCTGACCTCAGCCGAGATAAAGCAGGAAACTGTAATAATTCTCCTCATCACCTCTGCTCTCCTGTTGAAACTGGTAAAAAAAAAAAAAAAAAAAAAAAAAAAAAAAAAAAAAAAAAAAAAAAGCTTCAACAAACACCAGGATAGAAAGGATTGGCCTAGGATGTGTTTGAACAAAGTTCCTTTCCTCAAAACAGTGAGCTTAAAATAGAAAAGGAAATGGAAGAGAATGAAAGAAGCAGCATCATGTGTAATGTGAAGTTGCTCCTGGCGTGCAAGCTTGGGAGGTTTTTATTTCCTGCTGATGAAATTTGAGTGAAATAAGTGATAAAGAGAAATGTAAGCAAAAATCACACTCATCAGGCAATGTGATTTTCATCAGCACTGTAAAATATGAGGCTGTTTCACATGGAAAAGCTCTGGGGCTCTTTGATACAGATTTGTCCAGAAGGCCCTGGGTCTACTCAGCACAGCCACAGCATAAAGATATACAGATGGGGCACCTATGGAATTAGAGGTGTAAAACCTGGAATGAAGCTGATGTTTGCACCAATCCTCCTCAAACCCCTCCTCCCACAGTGGGGTCAGTGTGCTCAAGAACTCAATTCCCCATGGGTTAACTCAAGGTCTCTGTTTTCATTAACACTTATAAACTCCTGCTCTTTTTTTTTTTTTTTTTTTTTTTTCCTTTTTTAATCATTTTACTGATTTGTCCAAGTTCTCCCAAACTTATAAAAACCACTTTTCTTTCTTTTAGAAATGAAACTTTACCTGAAGGTAAAATTCTTCTCAGATGGAAGAACACATTTCACCCCACCCATCTAAAAGGGAGAGGTGTAAGGTAGTAAAGTTCCTGCCTTCTCCTCCTCTCCCCAAGGGAACACCTTGGCAAACTTGGATGGGACCCTGAGAAATCTGTTCTAGTGGAAGGTTCCCCTGCTTGTGGCAAGTGGGTTGAAACAAGATGATTTTGAAGGTCCCATCCAATCCAAACCATTCTATGGTTCTATGATTAATCATCTTTTTACAGTGCAATCAAGATTCAATCAGATTTGCTTTGCATTATTTCTGGTTTAAGATGTTTTCTTTCCCTTTGGTTTCCTTCTTTAGCATAATATGCTAATAACAAACTACTGAAGAAGAAAGGAAAAGACTCTCTAGTGAAGAGCACCTCACCTGGTGTGTCCAGGACAGCACAGATAGTGCCAGAGTCTCAGCTCATGTAGGAGTGTGGTCAAAGAGATCTGCAATTTTGTTAAAAACATAAGAATGGCTTGGGTTGGAAGGGACCTTAAAGATCATCCAGTTCCAACCCCCCACCATGGGCAGAGAAATGTGGTGACAACTCAGTTTCAGCTTTGCCAAAACACTTTGGGACCATGTCCCTGAGGACACAGCAGTAGCAGTCAAAAACCCAAACCCACCCACGTGGCATTAAGGAAATAAAGAGAAATATCCAAACTGTCCACAGAGAGAGGCTGTTCCTACAGCCAAGCCTGAGACAAACACTCTGCCAGGCCGTGCACTGACTCTTGGCATCGGGGAGCATCACCTGTCCCCTGAGCCCAGGCGTGAGCAATTAGCAGCCCTTCCCAAATTCCCAAATCCTCCAGAGGAGGATTTTGCAAGGGAATGGCAAATCCATGACCAAAACCCTGGAAAATCAACAAGTACAGTTTTGACAAGGAGCAGAGAAATCCCAGAGAGGATCAGAAGCAGCACAAGAGAAAGTTGTTGGCATCAGGTGTCACACAGAGGATGAACTACATCCCGTTGTAAAAGCAAAGTGCTGAGATGAAGCCGAGATGCTGCTTCCAACTCATGATAAGGAGGAAACACTCAACAAAATTTTAGCAGAAGTCCCAATCAACCAACCAACTTTGCTGCATTATTACCCTAAGAGTTTATTTCAATTTATTAACAAGTTCCCTGCATTTGAAAGACCACTAGAAATATATCAGATTTTCTTTTTTCCCAGCAGAGAGTGACAGTTTGGGCTTCTCACTCTTTTCATCTCAAGCTTATTAAAGATGTTGGTAACACCAGCCTTCGGTACAAAACCATGATATTCTCTACATCTGCATTAATGCTGCCAGAAAAAACCTGTTCTTATCCTATGCTCCTGATTAGGCAGCAGGGAAAAAAACAAACCTAAAAGCAAAAAAAACAACCAGCATGGAAAAAAAAAAACCCAAACAAATACACTTCCTTCTAATTTCTACAAGAAAAACAGCAGCTCATGTTGATTTAGTAGAAGGAAATGTCAGAGACTCACAAGGCTGTTACTGAAATAAAGAGCCCATCACTTCATGGGGGCAACACGGCGGCTAAAAGGGATTTGAAGGTCAGGTGAGGTTGGCAGCCCATGGGAAAGGAGCTGGTGGGATCCTCAACCTTGTTTCACCTGCTCAAACCTCTGCAAAATGAACCAAGTAATTCAGAGAACTCCCTCTTTTGCCACGGGAACCCATGTTGCTCTTCTCCCGATGGGAGAATTAGGAGAAAAGTTGATTTCCCGTGATGGTTAAATGCAAAATAGATTTCAGATTTTAAGCAAAATTTTATGAAGAATAAATGCAGAGCAGAGCTGGGCATTGGATTTAGAAGCTGTTAATTCTGGCTGTGTGGAAATTTTGGTTTTGGTTGGACAGTTTTGCAATTAAGAGTTTTTCTCCATATTTAAGCAGCAGGGAGACAAACTTTAAAAAGTTTTGCATAATCCTGATGTGTCACCAAGACTCAGTAAAGTCCCTTTTGCATGAAAAAAATCACTTTGTTCTTGTTTTATTTTTAATATTTGCTGGTAGTGGATTAGGATAGAGTCAAAAGGACAATTCATTTTTTATTGAAATAAATCAATGTACTGGAAAAATACCAATTAATTTTTGAAATTTCCCTATCAAATCCTATTGCTTCTTGCTTTCCAAGATGGAAAGTTTAATCACATTCCCTCCTTTATGCTCGAAAGCAGTGGCAAAAGCAAGCATTAAAGCAGTGTCTGCATGTATTTTTAAAAAAAATACCTAAGTCATTTACAAAAAAGGCAATTTAAGGTATTTGACAGTTTGTTTCATTTTTAAATATTGATGCTGTATGAGGATATAAATAAAACCTGAATGAAAGCAAGTTTTGTTTGTACTGCCACATTCCTGGGATAGTCTGCAGCCCTGTGTTAATGCAAACACAAACAACAGCATCAACAGGATGTGAAAATGTAAAGGAATTGACTGGAAAAGCAACGTGGAAATGATTAATCTTGCACTTACTGCCCGAGCTGTTGGGACTGTAATATGAAAACGGCTAGCAAAAAAGATGAAGAATCTAAATATTTTTGAAACTCCGTTATTTAAAAATTTATTGGTGGTATAAATCACAAAATACTGTTTTTATTTTTAAACTGGCACTTAATCAGCCTCTCTTCTGGTCTTATTAATGAACTCAGCACTAATTGCCTTAGAAAATATCTTTTTAAAGATTCAGGCTATTAATGACAAGATGGAGATGATTTTTTTTTTTTCGTGATTAAGTCCATGTGATGCAAGTGAGTGCTAGCAGAAAAAAAAAACAAAACAAAACAAAACCAAAAATAACCAGCCCTATGAACAAAAGAGAGAAGTCCTAGAAAATATTACCTTGCCAAAGCTTTGCAACTGAACAAACACATCCCATTGGGATGGGACACTGTGAATGCTCCATGCCTGGAAGTGTCCAAGGCCAGGTTGGATGGGGCTTGGAGCAGCCTGGGACAGTGGAATGTGTCCCTGTCCATGGCAGGGAGTGGAACTGGATGATTTCAGTTCCTTTCCAACCCAAATCATTCCATGATCCAGGTAAATGGATACTGGACCCTCAAGTTTGTTCCAGAATCAACACTTGTTGCAGCCCAAGGCTGCAGAATTTCAAGTACAGAAAATGCCTTTTCTTCCCATTTCCTTCCTCTTCATAACTTCCTTCATAACTAAAATTTCAGGCCATTTCAAGGACACAGAAGACAAATTGCTCTCACAGTAAATAAAAACAAAAATCTCAGAGAGACCTTGCAGTGTCATCGAGACCTGCATGAAGAGTTTTCACAAACGAAAAGCCCCAGAGAGATGAAGTGGGATCTGAGATGACAGGACAGCAGAAATGAGTGAAACAGAGACAAAGTGGATGCAATGGAAAATAGCAATGGAGCAATGCAACAGCTGGCACCCATCTATGGGAAAAAGAGGTTTGTGCATGGGTGATGTTGTAAATGCTGGAGTAGATTTCCCAGCTCAAAGTTCCAACTGATGCACCTTCCTCTTCTGGAGAGATTCAACTCTCCATCAAAGAAAATAAAAGAGCAAGGTAATTTATTAGACATTTTAAAAAGGAATTAAAAGGGGTAACACAACACTTGCCATTTATTGGGAATCTTTATCTACATGTTTAAATCAGCAAACTATACTGCTAATTTATGCATAATACTTTATATACCTTCTCGGCATTACTGAGTGGAGGAAGGAAAATTACTCTTGTTTGCTTAAGATTAACCATAATAGAAACCATCTGGCTCCAAGAATCAGCTCTTTTGGAAGAAATCATAAAACCTATACGGGGTTTTATAATCCATATGTACCAGACCCCATACGTCGTTCAGGAAGATGAAGTGCCATCTGCCAGAGCTTCTGGAAGTCTCTTGGGCTTGTTTCTGTGGGACATTTTATGGAGATCTGGTCACCCACAGCTTATGGAGTCTGCAGCTGGTCAGCAGAGGTTGGAACAATGGCCATAAAATGTCCTATTTCTTGCTACACAGCTACTGCTGTGGTTATTCCCAGGAAAGGAAAAAGTAGTAAGGAAAGTACAGACCCAGATGCTTCCCCCTGGGATTTACATGGACCAAATTTTGATTTCTCAGACCCCGAGCAAGTTACTGGCGAGCCCTTTTATTGCTCACCACAGTGAAACTGTCAGTGCAGGGAAACATGACAGAATTAGTCTTTTGTCTTTTGTACACTCACTCAGGAACAGACTGCCCTCATCTACCAAGGGAGGAGCAGAGGAGAAAACCACCTTACTGCCATGTATTACACAGAAAAAAAATTACTTTGCCTCTCCACAGGTGATTTCAGGCATAAACATTGAGTTATAGAATGATTTGGGTTGGCGGGGATGATAAAAATCAACTTCTTCCAACTCCTTGCCATGGGCAGGGGCACCTTCCACTATCCCAGCTTGTTCCAAACCTCACCCAGCCTGGCTTTGAACACTTCCAGCAGACACAGATTCTCAGGGCAACCTGTTCCAGTGCCTCAGCATCTTCACAGCAGAGAATTTCTCACTCATATCCAATCTAAAGCCGTTCTCCCTTGTCCTCTATGCACCCTTATGAAAAGTAACCTCACAGACCTGTTAATGTACAAGGAAACCTCAAACCCACCACAACCACACAGCCCTAAAAAGACAGAGCTAAAAAAAAAAAAAAATCAGATAAAAGAGAAGTTCATTAGAAGTTCAGGCAAAGCTACAGAAGAAATGGTGTTTCTTCACACGTGATGTAGTTTGGATAATGAACTTTATCCTCACACTTGCACACGAAAGAAAAGGACTGTATGGGTGTTAGCATTAATTAGACATTATTATATTGCCCTATGCACCTCTGTAAAGCAAAAATATCCTTTCCTTATGGGTAAACCAGCAGCATTTACACTGCACTGGGGCTCAGCCCTCATGTTCAGGAGGACTGATCCATCCTCAGGGTCAACTGTGCCTTCAGCTGCAAGACAAAAAGCAGCTTTTTCACTGTTTAATTCAGCAGAACTTTGCTCTGTTTCTCATTCTCAGCATGAGTCATTAAATATCTGCAGACCAGATTTTGCTCTTCATCTTAATTGAAAAGACTCTATTATGTACTCGAACGCAGACTTTCTCCCTTTCTTTCAAAATAAAACTGAGACATGGCTTGAAGTATTTGCCTGAAAAAAAAAATAAAATCCACGGCACTGTGATACTGATGAGTATGAGAAAGTGGAAGTGACAGGAAACTGATGAAGAAAAGGCTGAGTTAAAATTTTTAGACAACTGGTTTATTAGCTGAAGCATTCTGGTTTAGATCAACAGATACAAATGCCAAACCCAGTAAGGTGATTGCAGCTGAAAGTTGTTTTTTTTTTTTTCCTTCCTCTCTTTACCATAGTTGAAGGAACCCCTCACAAGCTTTCAAAAGGAAATGTTTTGACATTTTGAACTGAAATACTGTGTTCTCAAAATTTGCCCATATTAAAAAAAAAAACAAGTAACAAGAAAAATCTGAAAAAAAGAGGGTTTTCCCCAAATACTTCAGTTAGCACAACTCTCCTTCATTTTTTTTTTTTTTTATTTCAGGTAAATTCTAAACAAAATTGACAGCCATAAGGACAAAAAACTTAAAAAGTAAATAAAATTACCAGCACCACTGCTCATACAGAGAAAAATGCAGAAATGCATGTACAAGACATAGCAAAGAGATGAAACCAAAGTACATCCAAAAGGTTTTGGCTCCAAGAGCAAAGCTCGGGCAGATGTGAAACCTCCACAGGAGGCAATCCTTTAGCCCTTCAGAAAATGCCAAGGAACTCCAAGGTAAATAATTATTTAAGGGTCAGGGAAGTCATTCTGTCAAAGAATCCAAGAAACTCCATTTCATGTGTCTTTTCCTCCTGTAGCCTCTCTTCAAACATTCTTGCCAAGTGCTACAGGAATTTTCTGACACTTATTCCATGACAAGTGACAGAACCACAGGATCACAGAATGCTCTGGGTTGGAAAAGACCCTAAAGCTCATCCAGTTCCAATCCCATGCCATGGACAGGGACACCTTCCACCAGACCAGGTTGTTCCAAGCCCCATCCAACCTGGCTTTGGACACTTCCATGGATGGGGCAGCCACAGCTTCTCTGAGCATGTTGCTGCAGCTGAGGTCAAAGAAAACTCTTTCCCACACCTATTGCCTATCAAATGCCCATAAAAGGGTGAACACCTGATTTCCAGAACACCTACAACCATTCCCTTCTGTGCACACCTCTATTAATAATAAATGTGAACATGTGAGCAGAGCGTTGCCAGCAATGGTTCACTGGATTTTTGTCAATTTTGGGATTGCAATAAGAAAATGTAATGTTCCAGGAGAAGGAACAAGACTGCTGCCAAATCCCTGCTCCCCCACGTTCCCTTGTGCTGGTTTTGCATCCACCAGCATTAAATGGTGGGGACAAAAGGTGGGGACAGTCTCTGGCTGGGACAGGGGACTCATTTACTCATGAGCCAATAGTGGTCACCTCAGGGGAACCTATCTTGGATGTGAGTCTGGGGTCATCCCATCCCTGGAAGCTGTGGGTGTCCCATCCCTGGAAGTGCTCATAGACAGCTGGATGGGGCTCTGAGCAACCTGGTCCAGTGGAAGGAGTCCCTGTCAAAGGCAGGAGCCAGATCACCTTTAAAGTCTCTTCCAATCCAGCCTGTTATATGAGTCCTTTTACCTCTTTTTGCCTCCTTTTCCTTTTCTTCATTCCCTCAGCCTCTCACTTGCTTTTCCCACCCACCACTTTTGAAGTCAGCAGCATCTGCTGCCATGCAGAGCTCACAAAGCAGCTCAGGGAGACTGAGATGTGTCACATTCCTCCCTGGGAAAAATTCCTTCCTTGCTGCTTCTCAGGGAGAGAAGGTTGAAACTAAGGGGTCCCCAAATCTGCCTCCATCTCTGTTGTCAGGGTGGTGCATCCCCAGGGCCTGTGTTCATCTACAGCAAACTTCAGCCCATCCATCCATCTGGTCCTGCTTGAGCAGAGAGCTTGGACTTTATGAACTCCAGAGGTTCCTCCCAACCTTCTACAGACCATTCCTCTTCTTCCTTAAAATATGGTCCTCAACAGACCATTCCTCTTCTTCCTTAAAATAAACAGTGATAAAGATCCAAGGAGCAGGAGTGCTGTGATTTTCTAATCAAAGGTAGGATTTGATGATCTCGGAGGTGTTTCCCAGCCTTAACGATTCCGTGATTCTTTTGTGGTCACATCCTGCCTTTCCTCCTTCCCCATCCCTGTTCAGAGGGGACTGGCAGTAAAACGATCTGCAGGAAAGGTGCTACCCTGCTGCTCAAACAGGTAAAATGGTGCTTTTTAGAGGCAACCATGGATCTTTAAGTGGTCAGAAGTTGCCTCCCACAGGTTTCCCATCGTGTTGCAGCTCCCAGGTGTTATCCCTGCACCACCTCACTGGGCCACCACCTCACCACCACAAGAAAAGTCATGTAGACTAGGTGGGACACACAGATCTGCTGGGGAAGGAGATGCTCTGTAGGTCAAATTCTCCACTGCTGATCTGCACTGATGAATGAAGTGAAGGAGAGCACCAAGAAAACCACACTGGGTATGTACAAGTCATAGTAGCCAATTTCTCCCCAAAACAGAAAATATCTCTGACTGGACACAAAGAAAAGATGTCTTGAAGCTCTTGAAGGCATGCCCGGAAGGTGAGGATCACCCCCTAACACCCATCCAGTTCCAACGAGTTCACAGCCTGGTTAGAAAGTCCAACATCAGGCGATTTCCGCCAAAACAGGTGGAAACGGGAGTTTGGCAGCCTCTCTCCTTCTCATATCCCACTCCCTGTGCTGTGCTAATTCCACACTTGAGATGGTTTAACCTCCCCCAGAGATCTGAGGAGGTCAATCAGCACTTCTCCTCCAGTTCAATGTACCCAGCAGCCAGAGCAGTTAGCAGCAGTTCCTTTGAGTGAGGTGATTTTATCAGAAATTCCTGCTGCCACCTCCGTGCGTGCACAAACACTGTCAAGGCTTCTATAATTAGAGCACATCGAGAGAGAAAAGCAATTTGTGAGGAGAATTACATCTCTAAAACGTGTCTTTCCCAGAAAGGTGCTGCCTGCATGTCTGGGGGGGAAAAGCTTGAATATTCAGGAGGAAATTCTCTGTACTGATGCCACTAGACACTAACTAGAAAGCTAATTGTTTGTTGTTTTGTTTTTTTCTTTTTTTTCTAACTGTCTAGCCATCCCAAGTCATAAAAAAAGAAACAAAACCCCACATAGGTACACACAGGTGCAAACTTGCATGCACTCCTCAGTCACCTGTGCTTAGTCAAAGACCAGATACACACAAAACCACCAAAATATCAGCCAACATGCTGAGCACTGTGACTGTGGATCTGTTTGCAGTGCAATAGCACGAGATCTACAGGAACAAGCCTGGGGTGAATTTATACAGGCTGAGATGTGTAACAGCAGAGTACATAGTGCTTTGGACCATGCTGGTATTGATGCTGTTCTAGAGCAAGAGAATTTTGATCTACCAAATCCCACACCACTTCTGCTCTCAAATATTTAAATGAGGCAAGGTGAGCTTGCTGGGAAGTTGCATGCACCAACTGCTATTCTGGAAAAAAGGGGGTTCAAGAGAGACCTCACTGCTCTCTACAACTGCCTGAAGGCAGGTGTGGTGGTGAGGGGGGGGTTGGACTCCCAGGAAACTCATGATAGAATAATGGGAAACAGCCTCAAGGGTCACCAAAGTAGTTCAGATCACATATTACAAAACATTTCTTCACTGAAAGAGGGGTTAAGCATTGGAACAGGCTGCCCAGGGCAGTGGTGGAATCACTGTCCCCAAAAGAGATAAAAAAATGAGTCAATGTGGCCACGGTGGTATTTGGTCAAAGGTTGGACTTGATAATCTTTGAGGTCTTTCACAACCTGATGGATTCCATGGTTCTATGATCCCATGAAAATGTTCCCACCCACAGCCAACCCAAGGCTGTTTGCTGGTCTGGTGCAGGTAAAACACATCTGCACAACCCTCACTGGGGTCACATCTGAGTCACCATGGCTCCTTTTGTGTCCCCTTCCCTCCCTGCAGACCCACGCCCTTGTCTTGAAATATTGTATAAAAAAAAAAAAATTAAAAAAAAAATAACAAGCTTCACAGACATAGAAAGTTAAAATTCTTGTGCCACTATTAAAAGGTTGGAGGCTTCCATTTCTTAAGCAGCAGTTGGGTTGTTTTAACAGCAAAGCTCAAAGGCCAATTCAACAGGCACCCACAGCACCACGAAGAGAACCACTCCAGCCTCTGGGCCACCACACAAGAGAATTTGGGTTATTTTTGCAAACAGGAGGAATACAAGGCCTTACCAGACTGTGGGCCATGATGTGTGCAAGAGCACACGGGCAAGTGCAGGGGAATAGCCCCAAGTCCTGGTCCTGATCCTGGAACATCTGAAGTTCTTCCCCTTCTCCACTGGAATTCTGTCCCCTATTTCTATGGAGGCTGGAAAATCTCTGATCCTGCCTGCAAGACTGAGAGGGAAGAGCAGCTTTGGGTCCCAGTGGCAAGGATGATGCAAGGAGCTGAATATACATCAAATAATACTGCAGGAAATTCTTCGCACACAGGTAATTCAAAAAGACTGACAGAATAATCTCATGATCCCTCCCAGCTTTAAAAATCCACGATTGCGAGAGCTGGAAGGCATGCTAGGAAAAAAAAATATAATGCTACTTAACTGTTAATTCCAAAGTTAGATGCATTTTCACCCAAGATGGCTAAATAACAGAATTTCAAAACTTCCAGAAAAGTTGTGCACCTATAGACTGCCTGAGTAGGTGGAAAACAACATTTTTAAAAGGAGCATCTTTGTGTCACTAAAAGCAATCTCTGTTTAAATGGGCTGGAACTCTGTCTGGGGACATCTATGCCATTGTCTTGAAATGTTGTAAAAATAAAAAATTAAAAACCACAAGCTTCACAGACATGGAAAGTTAAAATTTTTGTGCCGCCATTAAACGTTGGAGGCTTTCATTTCTCAAACAGTAGTTGGCTTGTTTAAAGAACAAAGCTCAAAGGCCATTAGCAAGATTCATCTTGTTAATAATTCATTATCATTCTTTTCCTCTTTCACCGAAACGTAGATTTTTACTCAGAAGGTTGCAATATACAAAGTTTTTGAAGACTTTTTTTTTTTTTTTTTTTTTAACCCTGTTTCCCTATTGAAAGAACACTAAGGTCATGGATGGGGCATGGTTTTGTGGTGGATTTGGTAGGGTTGGGTTTATGACTGGACTTGAAGATCTTTTCCAATCTTAAAACAATCTATGATTCTATGATATCGGTCATTGGGTACAAATAGGTTGCCCAAAAAAGTCATGGCTGTCCCATCCCTGGAAGTTTCCAAGGCCAGGTTAGACAAGGCTTGCAGCTACCTGGGATAGTGGAAGGTGCCCCTACCCATGGCAAGGGGTTGGAACTGGATGATATTTAAAATTCCACATCAATCTAGGATTTTATAATTAAAAAAAAAAAAAAAAAAAAAAGCATTTGCTCTACATGGGAAGGAGACACAGTCCCACATTGCCTGGGTACATTTTGGTAGGGCTAGAAAACTTCTGGCAGCTGGTGAGCTCTAGGATACAGTGACACAGAAGATCTCTGTAACCCCTAAAAAAAGAGACCTGGTACAGCCCTGGCTCCAGCACACAGAGATGAGCAACAACTACTAGTCCTTTAAGAGAAAACATTCAAGGATGCCCTAAAAAGCCTGCAGATATTTCCTGTTCCTTGTTAAACTCCCATCTGGCTGTTCCACCTCTTCCCCCATCTCATGGAGGGCAATTTTCTTGCAGACACAGCTCACCTCAGATAGGGGATGGAGGACACACCTGAGCTATGGAGAGCAGCACAGGGGAAATCTTCCTGAGTCAGGATGTTCACACCAGAGGTGGGTCTGGAAGTGCTCCAAGTCCCTTCAGGTTGGTCTGGATATCCTTTCCCCTCTCTCAGGGGGTCAAGAGCTGCCCCTGTGCCTCCTCCCAGCCAGAGCTGGCAGCACAGCACTGAGCAGCATTCAATTAGGAGAGCTCCCTGCAAGCTGAGAGAACGAGCTGAAACACAGAGGAAGAAGCCAGCTCAAATAAATGGATAATTGCCATTTAATTCCCACGTATTAGATTTGGCAACACTCGCATTCCGGCTAAGTCAATAAAGCAACTTTGACTCGAGCCTGGTTTGAGGATGGGTCAGGGTGATCAATCTGTCTGACAGACAGCTCCCAGCCCTGCCAGGGAGCCCTCGGGGTGGGCACAGGGGAAAGGCCACAGCCCCACTGCCAGAGCTGGAGGGAAATGGCCCTTTGTGCGCCAACATGAGTGTTAAGCAAAGATCCCATTCATGCTCTCCCTAAAGTAGGCAGTTTCCTTCATGGACAATGCATCCCCCTATTCCTGCACCTCAATTAGGCTGCACAGCACAACCCAGACACCTTGCTGGGAAGGTGTTGCTGTGCCAAGCCAGTCTGTCCATCACGTGCACAAGAAGGCAGCTCAGGAGGCAAGTCCATGTAGGAAATCCTCTGGCAGGCAAGAGAATTTCCTGCTCAAGAGAATGAGCTGATGCCAGCTGCAGCAGAGAGGTGAAAACTTCCCAGTGCTGCCTCACAGCTTGTCATTCCCACCTGGATGCACATCAATGAGGGCAGAATGTCCATGGAACATGGACAGCAAAGGGCTCTGAGGAAACAGCCCTTGCAGATGTGTTTAGTCCAAATCAATACTAATAAATGTTTTCTGGTATCTGGCATCAATAGATATAAAAAAAATCATTTACAGATGCAACTCCCTTTCACTGAGACAAGTGAAGCCCTTGTTTTTTTTTTTTTTTTTTTTTTGTTTTTTTTTTGTTTTTTTGTTTTTTTTGTTGTTGTTGTTGTTGTTGTTGTTGTTGTTGTTGTTTTTTTTGGGTTTTTTTGGGTTTTTTTGTGAGCTACAGTTTCCTTTGGAAGGGACAAAATCTGCCTCTGGCACAACACAGAGTTGCTCATAAGAGATGAGAGAAAGCAAGTGAAACCATGGGAATTTGAGTTTAGCAGAAAATAGATCTAGACAGAAATGCCACCAATAATGCAATTATTATTATAATTATTATTATTATTATTATTACAACCAAGATGCATCATTTTGGCATCTATAAAACAGAATTCTGCATTATACCATTGCTCTCATGGTGTGCCAGGCATGTGTCCTACCAATATACGCAAGAATCTGTGAAAGCTGAAAAGCAAACTGTGGCAAATTGGTTTGGGTGAGCACACAGCCAGGCATTGCACAGGCTCCCAGGCTCCATATTGTGATAAACCTGGAAATCCCTGGAGATATTGCCATTAGTTTCAGTGGATTTAACACATTCAACAGCAGGATGCATCATAAGAGTGTTCAGCCCAATAGACTGAAACTTCACCAGTATGAAGTAGGGACTTGTTCATCCCTTGGTGCTTAAAAGGAACAAACAAACAAACAAAACCCAGCCCACAACCAAAAACAAAAACAAACAAAAACAAACCAAACCAAACCAAAACAAACCAAAACAAACACATAAAAAATATCAAATATCCCCCCAAAACCTAACACTTTATTTTATGAATATCAAAGCAGGTAAATTAAAGAAAAATATCTAAATTCCTCTGCACATTTGTTATCATACAGAATATTAGTGATAATTCTTCACCTTACAATACTTAGATGTGGTGTGGCTGTAGATACACATAAAACACATTTAATAGCATATTTCTGTTTCAATGTAAGTGTTTTCCCAAGATGTCCTACAAAGCAAGAACATTAAAAGCACCTGCTATTAAATCTTTGCTAAAACCTCCAAATTTCTCATGAAAATTCAAAGTAAACTATTAATAAAATTGTTGAGTTTTAATGTACATGCCATTCTGATGAATGTAGAACATAATTTCCATAATGTCTCACATCTTTCATGCACTTCTAGGTATTATAGCATCTTCTGAATAACCCAGACAAACAGATTATTAGCAGATTATTAGCAGATTATTAGGAAGGAAAACAGAATTACGGATCCACGTATAGTTACAGAGAATTTGCTTCCAGGCAAGAATCACTGCACAAAACCTCCCAAGCTCTTGTTCACTTTTCCCACCACTAGATTAATATTTTCCAATCCTTGCAATAATTTAATTAAAGTGATCAGAAGACGAGAAGTAATACTGCATCACTGAATCTAATTAAACTTCAAGTTTATCATCTAGAAATCAAGAAAAATACATATTTCTTCAAGGAAAGACATTCATTTTATTCTGACAGTGGAGAAGATAAAAGTAAAAAACCAAATCAGTTTTGTTGATAACATCTCTCTCGTCTCTCTCTCTCCAAATGACAATTCTTGCCTGGTTAATAACCAAATAATAAGCATTCTGCAAAGGTAATCTTCCTTTTCTGAGCTGTCTGAGACACTTTATCCCATCCCACTCCTGTCACTGCACGACAAAACAGCCGTGCCTGTGTAAAAATGGAAACAAACAAACGAATGGAGAGGGACCTCTGCCACATTGGAGCCTGCCAAGAAGAAGATCATGGAATCATGGAATATCCTGAGCTGGAAGGAACCTACAGGACCATCAAGCCTAGCTCATTGCATGGGACAGCCCCAGCAATCCCACCCTGTGCCTGAGCTCTGGCAGGCTCAGAGCTGTGACCACTGTCCTGGGGAGCTGTTCCAGTGCCCAGCCACCCTCTGGGTGAAGAACCTTTCCCTGACACTCAACCTAAACCTCCCCGGAGAGAATTGCAGACAATTTCAAACTCCTCGGGTCCTGTCACTGGTCACCACAGAGAAGAGCTCAGTGCCTGCCTCTCCTCTTCCCCTCACAAGGATGCTGAATCCCACAGCGAGGTCAAGCTGAAGGGCCTCACCTCCAGACCCTTCCCCACCTTTGTAGCCCTCATTTGGAATCCCAACAGCAGCTTTATGTCCTTCCTAAATAGAGAAATATTGTCCGCTCGCTAAAATCAACATGTGAACGTGAGATGGTGCAAATGAGAAGACTTTGAGAGAGGCCGAGACAACTCAGGTCTCCGATGAGAACTTAAATTCCACATTCATTGAACCAAAGCCACTTTTCATTACGACATAACGAGGGATAAACACCAGAGCATTACTCAGCTCCTGGCACTTAGAGCTCGAAGGACACTGAGTGGGTGGCAGAGGAGAGCTGAAAGCAAAGGGAAAAATCAAACTCTGCACCATGGCATTATTTGGAGCTGGTCTTCTGTTCAGGCTTTGTCTAGAGGCTTCTTCCTCTAGATAATATGATTTATTATCACCCCACAATGCCACTGTCTGGGGTCACCAAATGCAGATCAGCAGGGCCCAGCTTTACTTTTCTCAGCTGAGCCTCTCTTGGATGTTGATCCTCACCATGGTGAAGCAGCTGTCCCCCTGGAGCCCATGGAAATACAGGGGGGAGCACAGATCCCTCTCCAGCCCATGGAAATACAGAGGGGAGCACAGATCCCCCTCCAGCCCATGGAAATACAGGGGGGAGCACAGATCCATCTGCATTTTCCCATGGAAATACAGGGGGAAGCACAGATCCCCGTGGAGCTTATGGAAATACAGGGGGAGCACAGATCCCCCTGCAGCCTGTGGAAATACAGAAGGGAACACAGATCCACCTGGAGCCCATAGAAAATCCCACACTAGTACAGGGGGAGGCCTGAAGGGGGCTGGACTCCATGGGAAGCCCAGGCTGGAGCAGGTTTGCTGGCAGGAGCAGCCTCTTCCTGAAGGACTGCATCCCATGGCAGGGACCCACTTCGGAGCAGTTCATGAAAACCACAGCCCATGGGAAGGGCTGGAGATGGAAACCTTCATGGAGAACTGTCTGGCAAGGGAGGGACCTCATGCTGAAGTAGGGAAAGAGTGTAAGAAGCCCAACCCTTCAGGAGGGAGCAGCAGAGACAACCTGTGATGAACTGACCACAACCCCATTCCCTGCGCTCCCACACCACTGCAGGGGAGGAGACAATAAAAATACTGAGTGAAGTTGAGCCTGGGAAAAAGGGAGAGGTGGTGAGATGCTGGAGTCCAGGACATCCCCTTGGATGGCCTGGGACCTGAGGAAAGGAGTTTGAGCCCTGGACAGGGGGGTGTGGAGATGGTCGAGGGGGCTCGGAGACCTTGGCACAGAGCCCAGGAAGACAGCAGGTTTGATTTTGATCCATGGGAAAAGCTTTCAACATTGCAGAAGTAATTACAAACTTCCAGGATGTGAAAATTGTAGTTTAGCACAGTAGATGATGTAGAATTTAATAGTTTTAGAATTTTTAGAATAGAAGTAAATGGGGACAAGATGGTGGAATTTGGGTGGTACCTTATGTACTTCTCCTTCTTCCTCATCCTCCATTTTTGGGGGCGGTGATGGCACAAAGTAGTTAGAGTGGATTGGACCGAAGTAGAATGTCACTTCTGGTGTGGGCACTGGGCATTGGCACAAAATAGTAAATAATTAGTACGTAATTATCTGTATAAATGTTAGGGGACATCCCATCTGGGGGGCAGTCGCCTCGTGTCCCAGCTGCTGTCCAGACCTCGGCTGGGAGCAGAGAAAATTTTGAGATCCCAAATAATAAACAACACGAGAAACCTGAAAACAAACCTTGAGGACTCTGCTTTTTTACACGGACGTGACTCGGGGCTTTTTAGAGGGCCAAGGACTTTAAACCACCTAAAGCTCGGGTGAGGAAACACCCCCGACAGTCAGAAAGTGTTTGAAAATTTGTTTTTTATTACTCATTACTCTAACCTGACTTTTAAATGGCAATGTTAAATTCATTTTCCCTAAGTTGAGACTGTTTTGTCTATGACAGAAATTCTCTCCTTGCCCTTATATAAACCAAGAGCATTTAACTTTTTTCCTCCTCTTTCCAGCTGAAGAGGGGAGTGAGAAAGAGGTTTAGTGGGAGCCTGCACCCACCTGTGTCAACCCACCCCAGCCAGTACCACTCCAGTACCTTTATGGGCTGTGCTCAATGAAAAGGAAAGTGCTGTGGAACATTAAATTTCCACCTCGAGGACAGAAGGCTCTGCAGGACTGGAGGTGCTGCTGCTGGCTGCTGACAGGGACCTGCAGGAGCCAGCTCACCCCTGCTGAATTCCTCAGACACAGCCACATTCTTCCTGACCTGCACCTGACACACGAAGGTGAACTCTGCTGCTGTAACACTGGATCCAAAGAACAAATATTAATATTATATATATATATATATATATATATATATATATATAAAATAAAGGTAGACAAGGTGAAGGTTCTGCTGCCACAAGAGAATAAACACAGCAACAACAAGGAAAGGTTTATTTTTCCTCTATCAATATTAAAGAATTTAAAAGTAATTTAATTGATTAATTAAATGCTTAAAATCACCAAGGCAGACAGAATCACTGCCTCGTCTTTATCAGTGTCTATGGTTTTAGCCAAAAATTAAAAGAAGAAAAGAAAAGAAAAGAAAAGAAAAGAAAAGAAAAGAAAAGAAAAGAAAAGAAAAGAAAAGAAAAGAAAAGAAAAGAAAAGAAAAGAAAAGAAAAGAAAAGAAAAGAGAAAAGAAAAGAAAAGAAAAGAAAAGAAAAGAAGAGAAGAGAAGAGAAGAGAAGAGAAGAAAAGAGAAGAGAAGAGAAGAGAAGAGAAGAGAAGAGAAGAAAAGAAAAGAAAAGAAAAGAAAAGAAAAGAAAAGAAAAGAAAAGAAAAGAAAAGAAAAGAAAAGAAAAGAAAAGAAAAGAAAAGAAAAGAAAAGAAAAGAAAGCAGAGACTTAGATTAGATTTAGAATAAATTGAATTTACTGTCAGGGTGGTGAGGCACTGGCACAGGGTGCCCAGAGAAGCTGTGGCTGCCCATCCCTGGAATTGGTCAAAGCAAGGCTGGACAAGGCTTGGAACAACCTGGGATAGTGGAAGGTGTCCCTGCCCATGGCAGAGGGTTGGAATGAAATGACCTTTAAGGTCCCTTCCAACCCAGACCATTCCATGATTTTATCCCAATCCCAGGAACATGTCAGCAGCCTCTCCACATCAGATTCTGCCCAAGACCTTCCCAGAAATTCCTCCCTTTAAGGAAGATACCCTTCCTCAAACAACAAAAGCCACAGAGACTGCCAGGGTGGCTTATCAGAAAATGCAACACCTATAATTGCAGGAATGACGAGAAAAAGTAGGTGGAAGTTCTAATCTTAAAACATCCGCATCTGAAAAACAAAATGTATTTCCAAACCTCACTTTCCAATATACCTCAGAACTGTGAGGAAGGCAATAATTATCCCTAATTTACAGAGGGAGCTGTAGCAGAGAGAATTAAATGCTCTGACTCACCAGCACTAAATCAAACAGTGGCAGGAGCACACACTGCTTTTCCCCCTGGACTGATGGGTGATGCCAGTCACTGCCAAAAATATTAATATAAACTCGTTTTTATTGGTCCTTTAGGATAACACAGGTTACAGTGCTCACCTGGAAGAGAGCAATCTCCAGATCTGAGCTGGACTTCACATCCAGCATAATTTCCCTGAGGTCAATCCAAGCCCAAAATTAGATAATTTGGGAGTCATTTAATTAGGAGCATGGCAGTGATGAGCATGCCAAATTTCCAGGCTCCTCCAAGGGTTTGCAGGTCTGTCCAACATGCACTTCAAACCTATGGAGGTGCTCACCATGAGTTCTCCAAGTGCCAGAACAAAAGCAAAGTTGGAAATGTCCAATGAGCAGAGGTGTTTGACACATGCAGGCCCCAAACGTGGCTTGAAATATCCAAAGGTACTAACCAGGTGCTCAGCTACCATGAAAACTGAGCTGATGGGAAAAGGAGTGAAAGAGCTCTGAGGCAAAGGAGATAATGGAAGTTGTAGAGTTTCTTTTGTGCTTCATTGATTGAAATAATTATGCATGTGTAACCTAAGCATAAAAACATACTTTGGTTTTTTAAAAGGAATTCTCATTACTTCAGAGTCAAAAAGTACATTTTTTGATAGGTTTGCCCATCACATCAGACTTTAAAAAGTTGTGGGGTTTTTTTTCTTTTCTTTTCTGCTGTAGAGGAGTTTTTATCTCCCTGAAGCTGCCTGTACAAATAGGCTGAATTCCATGATGCTGGTCATAGGCACAGGCTGAGAGGATGACTCAGCCCAATCAAAAGTCTTGCCACAGTCTGCAGGACTAGAAACAGAAGCCTTAACACAGTGTTCCAAGGAATTACACCTAAACAACATCTCAAAACCAGAAAATTTATGACAAACAAAGGGGGGAAAATCATATATCCATGCTATAGAATTATAAACCCACAGAAATGCTCTGCAATGTCGGTTTTGGGAACTGATTCACAATCGATTCACTGATTCACAACACCTTACACTTATTAAAGGAGGTCACAACCAAAAAGAGCTGTTTGTTCATGATTCAAGAACTGTAAGGAGAGGGAGAACAGCAACATCCCACACAGACACACACAGACCCAGCAGCAGAAATGACCCCAGCAGTTCTCAGTGACGAGCACATCGGCTCCTGCACCACTTGAGACCAGATCTGCAAAAGGCAGCTTCTCTGCTGGGAACACCTTTTGCTGCCAGAAACAAGACCAATGTGTATTGTGCTCCTACAAATAACTTACTTCCTCATAAATGGGTCAAATTAACCCTGATTTATAGAACTGAAGTTCCCACTCAAACTCCTGCACAAGTCTAGGAAGACAAATTCATTCTTATTGCAGAGTCTTAAACAACTCACCTTAAATTTCTCTGTTATGATGAAGAACCCGATATTTTAAACTAGAAGAGACTGTTGATACTTTCTATTGCAACATTTTTCAGAATTTGTTAAATAGAATAAATCACTGAATGGTTTGGGTTGGAAGGGACCTAAAGATCACCTAATTCCAACCCCCTGCCACAGGAGAAAGCATAAACCTGGTTGGTTTCCCATTCTTTTACTATAGATAATCCACTCACTGGGTAATTGCTGCAAGTGTTGTGCTTTGGTCTATTTCTCCACTCTGGTGTTTAATTATCTTTCTTTCCTTGATTCATAGAATCTCAGACTATTTTGGGTTGTAAGGAACCTTAAAGACCATTTTGTTCCAAACCCCTGCCATGGCCAGGGACACCTTCCACTGTCCCAGGTTGCTCCAAACCCCATCCAACCTGGCCTTGGACACTTCCAGGGATGGGGGAGCCACAGTTTCTCCGGGTAACCTGTGCCAGGGCCTACTTGCCCTCACAGGGAAGGATTTCTTCCCAATATCCCATCTAAACCTGGCCTCTATTGCTTTCAAGCCATCCCTCTTGTCCTATCACCACAGGGCTTGTAAAAAGTCCCTCTTCAGCTTTCTTGTAGACCCCCTTTAGGAACCAGAAGATTGACTTTGGATGTTGACCAAAGGTCTGAATAAAAGCATCTTGGGCTTCTCAGCTCCTCAAAATAAATCTGAAGCTTCAGAGGAGCAGCAACGGCACCAGTGGCTCATTATGAAGAACACACCTCTTCCCTTACCAGTACAATTTGTGACATCTTTTCAGAGGTTTAACTGAACTGAATATCACAGAATCATTAGGATTGAAAAATACTTCCAAGATCCATCAAGAACTGGTCTTAGAGCCTACAACACCAAGCAGAGAACACCCCTGCACGTTGACAAACTTTTGCCTCATAGAAGAGTAAAATCATGGAATGGTTTGGGTTGGAATGGGCCTCAGAGATCATCAGGTTCCAACCCCCTGCCATGGGCAGGGATGTCACTCACTGGATCAGGTTTCTCAGGGACCCATCTAACCTTGGCCTGATGTCACATCACAACATATGCAGAATTCCACCATTATTCAAGCTGCAGTTATCCTTTATATTTAGTCTCCATCCAGACATTACTGATCTTGCAGAAAACTACCAAGAAGGCAAAACTGTTATTCAAAAAGTACCAAAAATACTCTCAATGTCTATGTAAAAGTTTTTTTTTTTCCTTTTTCTAGATAGCTTTCTTAAACTTCAGGCAGTCTTTGTCCATAATTAGTAAAAGAAGCTATTGTCTGTTCTTCTTAACACGACACTTTATCTTCCCAAGTCTAGCAAAGTATTTCTTAAATACTGACAAAGTTCCTCATTTTGTATTAATATTTTTCTACTTAAGCTGTACCCCAAAATAGCAGCCAATTATTTCTTCAAACGCTCTTATGACACTGGTGAGCAAAGTGCTTGTTGATCCAATAATGCCACAAGAATGTTGCTAAATCCAGCCTTACGTTCAAAAGAGATTTCCAAATATTTTGCATCTCAGAAGTATTTTGCATCAAACGTATAAACTTCAGAAGGCTGCTGGAACCTCCTGGCTCCTGCAGAAGGATGTGACCCAGGCATCATCCACATCTCGAACAGGGCTATATCCAAGCATAACACACATCTGAAATTTAATAATCCCATCATAGAAGCACATCAGAAATTTAATAATCACTCTTGGAAAATCAGATTCAGTGGGGATGTTCGCAGAGTAGCCTGTGCACTTTTAGTCTGAATTCTCAGTGAGAAGTGAGAGCCGTTGGTGTCACTATTTCGTGCGGCGCACAACCAAATTACTGCACTGAGCCCACAAAACCAATGTCAGCAGCAAACCAAGATAAATCTGCTTTGCTTGCACCCATGTGAAAGATTTAGGTGGGTTTTATCTCATATTTGCATCAGGCTCACTGGACAAACCACAGCAACTTGTTACACTGATGTGGTTTCCCTGTGCCTCAGGGGATAAAACCCCACACTCTTTGATCTCAGCAAAGAGCACATCCATTCCTTATACTCACCCAGGCCTTCCTTCTAAATCAGAACTCCTTTTCCCTGAGGCAGAGGATCCACATTGTGAAAATAGTTAACTGCATTTTTTCCCCCCAACCAAAGTCCTACCTTTAGTTGGACTAAACCTTTATTTACCATATTTGGAAAATACCTTTACCAAATATGGTAAATTTCTACCTTTATTTACCATATTTGAGAATAAAATAGGAAGAATAAAAAGGCCTCTGTGACATACACCAAGAACAAGAAAAAAGATGTTTGATTTTTCTTTTAAAAATATATTAAAAAACATATCTATTGCTTCAATTTTACTATAGTATTTAAGATACATCACACAGAACACAGTGTGGCTTTCTGGCCTGATTTTTTTTTATAAATAGTAAAGTACAAGTTGTCTTCTGAAACACTTGGCATATTCCTGGTTGACAGAGGTAGGGGTTTCCCCTAGTATTTCTTAAACTAACTTGACATTTCATATAATTATATCTGCAACCAGAGAGTAAGCACTCGAGCTATCACATTATCCAAGTTTTGCATATACGAAAATAATTGCACCATCTCCTAAATCAGGGAAAGGCACAACCAGCCTGGTTAAACCTTAGAATCAGCAGGATAAATGCTTATAATTTTATTAATCACCATTTTTGCACTGGTGCTGGGGGTGAACTGCTCTCTGACATTCCACCACGTGCCCAACACACAGGATTAAACTTTGTTTCTTTGTTCAAGCCCAGGAATTGGGCAGGAGTGTAATTAAACCTGCTCATTAGAAGGGGGTCTGATCCCAGAGACCTGTGTGTGTTAACAGCCTCTCCAAGAATAACCAGCTCACGTGGGTGTAAAGCCCCCAAACAAATGGATGGGAAAAAAGGCAGGCCTTGAGCACTGTGGTATTTTATCCCTGTCTTCTTCATCCAGTCCATGAATCCTGTTTCCTCCAAATGGAAATTATGCTCACACCACACTGGTGTGCTTGGGCAAGAGACAGATACAGCCCACTCCTGGAAACTTCACTTCAGAAGAAATGAGAGATCTTCTCTATTTTGAGCACATTTAAGCCCTACCTGTCCTTCTGAGCAAAGAACAAAGCTTGGTAAACATAAAAATTAAAATACTTACTAAATCTGCTAGACTCAAACCTGTTCATTCAGTATTAAAGGAGGCTTATAGAAAAGAGGAACTTTTCACATGTGCAGACAGTGGATAGGGCAAGGAATGAATGTTTTAAGCTAAAAGAGGAGAGATTCAGGTTAGATATTAGGAAGGAATTCTTCCCTGTGAGGGTGGTGAGGCCCTGGCACAGGCTGCCCAGAGAAGCTGTGGCTGCCCCATCCCAGGAAGTGTCCAAGGCCAGGCTGGATAGAGCTCTGAGCAACCTGATCCAGGGGCAGGTGTCTCTGCCCATGGCAGGGGGTTGGAACAAGATGATTTTTAAGGTCCCTTCCAATCCAAACCACTCTATGATTCTACAACTACACGTTTATTTGCATTCATCAGCTGTGAGCAAATTGCAAGTATCAGCAAATTTTTTTCCTCCCCCAGTGCTGAATATAAATTATACCCCAAAAATTTTGCTGTTCCTTTGGCCTCAAATATATATATATATATATATGTATGTATGTATGTATGAATGTATTTTTTTTTTCAGATTCCTGTAATTAGCGTGTAACCATTTTTTTGCATTGCTGAAGCAGCGGGAAGAACCCTGCCCAGCTCCAAGGAATCCTCTGAAGGCTTCACAGGCAAGGACTGAATTATCAGCACTGGTACAGACAGTGAGGAAGCTGTCTGGTCACTTTTCTCACCTCTCTCTTCTTTCCTTACAATACACAAAAAAAAAAAATCACAGAAACACAGAATGGTTTGAGTTGGAAAGGATCTTCAAGATCATCTCATTTCTACTCCCCCTGTCATGGACAGGGACACTTCCCACTGGACCAGACAGCCCAAAGCTCCATCCACCCAAGAGACAGAAGTCTGCCAAACACAGACTGAAGGGTGACAGCCACACCAGGACAGGGTGTCTGAGATAAACAGCCCTGCCAGGATTAGCTTAGGAGTAGCACTAAACTAAATCCAGCCATCCTAAACAGGCAGCTCAGCTGGTGGCTCGCAGAGCCTCGTGCCCCTTCAGGAGAATGTACTGAATTATCCTCTCCAGTGGCTGAAGACATGAAAAAGGAGTGAGAGCTGTGGGCTCTGCCATCTCTTACAGCAACCCTCCAGCAAAGTGCACAAAGTGACTCGATATTGCTTCTCATAAAGCCACTTATTCCCCTGTTCCCTTCTCTCCAGAGGGAGACATGCATTTGCAACACAGTGCCTTGCTTTGGTTGAGTGCTTAACACCCCTGGTTTTTCTTGAGAGTTAAAAAATGCTGCTGAGCATATTTACAGCCCACATAAATAGTGTTTGAAAATTAAAAAAAGAAATACCCTTCACCCCCTCTTGCTGTGGAGAAGCATTGGAGGTGATAGGAGGTAAATTCATCCTTAAGCTCCCTTTACTGCAGCTGTCCTTGAAAAGAAGGAAGACTTATTTTCAGTACACAAGCATCAGTTATACTGGGAGAGAGAAACAGTAATTCCCTCCAGAGGAATTCAGCTAAATCCACTCTATGGTCCAGGAAATACCTGGTGGAACAGATCACATATATTGCTTTGCTTTACCAAACCCCAGTATCACAACAGCACACCTTAAGCATCAGCAAGATCTTTACTGTCCTTGCCTTCCCAAAAGACAGCACCACCTGTCCTGCTCTGTTTTCACAGCCTGTCCCTCTCTGGTGGGACACAACGTGGAAGTGTAAGTCTTTCTGAGAATATGAAGCCATGAATAAATGCACCAGAACCACAGCTGAAAAGGGATGACAGAGTCAGATTTCATCCCTATTTTCCAGGGAAAGAATACTGATCCCCCTCCATTAGCTCTGGGAACTGGTGTTCACATAAATATTAACAGTTTTCATTTACTAGTTTCCCACCTTATGGCAGACATCTCTCTGAGGAAACTGTTTTTCCACTTTTGAACTACACTCGAATTTCCCAGCTGAAGCCATGAAGAGAAAGCAAGACATTTCCCAGAGAGCAAATAGCTCTCCGTTTTTATTTGTGTTTTAGTTTGTTTTAACCCTATAGAACATGGGCACACAAGGTTTCATGCCTGAGAAACTTCATCTTTGCCATTCATTTCACTTCATCTGGGACAAAAGATGAGAGAGGGAAGACATGACTCACTGCAGCTGGTACCTGTCAATATGTTAGAAGGCCAGCAATGAGAGATCTGGCTTTGTCCCTTTTTCAGAAATTTGAAGGTTTCTCTGCCTTCCATTAGCAGATGCCTTCTCTCCCTTCCAATCCCAGACCAAGTTATCCCTGCATCATGCCACACAACAAGCACTGAATCCCAGAATGGTTTGGATTGGAAGGAACCTCAAAGATCATCTTGTTCCAACCCCTGCCATGGACAGGGATGTCATTCACTAAACAAGGTTGCTCCAAGCCCCAGCCAGCCAAGACTTGAACATCTTCAGGGATGACGAATCCACAACTTCTCCGGGCACCCTGGAAATCCTCTCTGGGCAACCTTCCTACACCTGAATAGATCCAAGATGACATTCTCAACACATCTCATAATTTGTGAACAAAGAAGGAAAATTGGTGATTGCTGCAAACTGGTAGGAAGCTCAATACACACAAGTGAATTTACCAAAATCCACATTCCAGGAAAAAAGAAAACAAAACACTGATAAAAGGCATTTCCCACCCTGGAGAACAGCTCTTCTCTGTGGCACAAGTGGTGGTCAATCACGTCCTCTCCAAAACACTTCTGGAGAAACAGAAGGTGCATGAAGCCCTTGGTGCTGTAAATTTAGCTCAGACATTAAATATCCATTAGAAATGGATAATTAAATGAAGAAGGAGACAGCCAATAGGAAGCAGTCCATGGAGGGAGCCCTGCTGGTGCTCAGCAATGGGGCCAGCTGAGCACCGACAAAGAGCAAATCGAGTGTTAGGAGGAGGGAAATAAAGCAAGTGCCAGAGCTCTGCTTGGCAGGAAAAGTGTAATAGATTCTGTCTCGGAGATGTATCAGCATCTGGGGCTTTTAAATCACAGAGGAAGGCAGAGGGGAGCAAAGCTTTTAGCACTCAAAGCAAAATCTGCAATGAGACCTTTATGATGATGAAATGCACTCGGGAGTGAGGGAATTAACAAGAGGCAAAATATCTGGAAGGACACTGGACACCCCAGCTCTTCCCCCATCTTTTACCAGCATTTTGATCCCTAAGAAGAAGATGGTAAGATTTTTCCTCCTTCTTTGTCTGACAGTTTGGAAACAAGAAGTTATTTCTTTGCAGTTTCTGTAATCACAGGAAGATCTTCAAAATGCTTCAATATTACAAAGGAAAGAGGAATGTGTAACACAAATTACCAACATCATTACAGAAAGAAGTGGCATGTCAGATTTTTGCCCAGAAATGGTGAAGGAACCTCAGCTCTGAGGTAAGACCTTGGGGTATCCAAATCTTCAGTCTTGTCCTGAACACTAGGAACAAACAAGTTTCTACAATTCCCATATCTCTTCTTCCTATGGAGGAAAGATCGAGGCTCTTCTGGGCCCCATATATTTTCAGAAAAGCTTCACATCTAATCTGAATGCTTTGGAAATATCTAAAAGCATCTGATTAAGGGACCACCCATTCCAAATAGTTTTTTCAGTGACACACCACTGCACTGCTCAAACAGAATTTACTGTCCACGTCAGATGGCAGCCAAACCATCTCATCATCCCCTTTGTCCACACAAACAGTAAATCAAATAGAACAATTTTACATCTTTTACTGCACTAGTATACCCCTAAAAGAACAAATATTTGCACATTACTATGCTGGTTGTGTCAGCAGACAACAATACTGGAGATAAAAAGAGTACATAATTATTTTATGTACCCTAAAGTGCGGAAAAACCCCTCATTTACCCCCTTAAAATACCCTTGAAACACTGAGAAAGTGCAATTTGGTTTGTGTATCTACAAATGTGCCTCTACACACACTGGCTCAGTGCAGCTGCCCCTGGCATGAGGTGAGAGAGCTACTTAATCCCAGACCTAAAAGCCCACATAGAGCTCTCCATCAAAGACTGATCAGGACCTAGAGAGCAAAATAATTGATACAGACCAAAAAGCACAAATTTCTGCCTCAACAAGGCCAGGAAAGGTGAAGCAGCAACATTTTCTAGTCTCATGCAAGGTAGCTCGCAAGTGGGGAAAGGTGCTAAGAGCTTACAACATTAATTAAGTTAATAGTTTGGGATTTAAGACAGGACATCAAACATGCCTCCTATATTACAATCCATTTGTGTGTGCCTGCTTTAAAATCCCAGAGCAAAATTATGTCACTGCAGAGGCAAGGACAAGGGTTCTGCTTTGCAGATTTCAATCAAGCAAAATTTACCATTCAGCTGGATCCTTCCTGGAACACAAGAAGTTGACCTTGAAGAATTACTATGAAAGCTTCAAAAGACAGTCAGTATTTGATCCTGCAAGAAGTACAGTGACCAAGAATGTCAGGAGATCGTGTCCAAATGAGCACTCTGCTCTGTTCCACAATGGTCCTGTTTTCCTATTAACAAAATCAGTGATATGTTCTTGCTCCATTCTCAGGAGTGGGAAACTCACCGTGCACAAAATATTTCTCCTCTGATCTCACACTAACACTGGGCAATGTTTGCAGAGTTTGACCAGCAAAGTTACTTTTACTCAAGTGGGGTTGCAACTTTACCTTGGTCTGTCCCTAATTTCTGGGAAGAAACTGAAATACGTAGATGGGGCAACTTGCTGTTCTCCATTTCTTCTGCCCTGAAGATGGTAGTCCCATTTCCTGAGTCTTATCATGGAACCACAGAATGGTTTGGGATGGAAGGGACCTTCAAGATCATCACCTTCCAGCCCTGTGCCATGGGCAGGGACACCTTCCACTATCCCACGTTGCTCCAAGCCCCATCCAACCCAGCCTTGGACACTTCCAGGGATGGGAGTTCCACAGTTTCTCTGGGCAATCTGTGCCAGAGCCTCACCACCCTCTGAGTAAAGAACTTAAGACTGCTCTGCTGTGTGGGACTGCCATACCCTTCTCTTCATCTCTCTCCTCCTTCCCCACTTGTTTCCTCTCCCACAAATGGCAGTGATGTGAAATCCTTCCAAAACCTCCTTCTGAGGACAGCAATGAGTCTCATCTTGGCCAGGTTTCCTAGAGAAGCTGTGGCTGTCCCATCCCTGGAAGTGTCCAAGGCCAGGTTGGATGGAGTTTGGAGTAATCTGGGATAGTGGAAGGTGTCCTTGCCCATAGCAGGGGTTGGAATCGGATGATCTTTGAGGTATCTTCCAGCCCAAACCATTCTATCGAGTCTATGAATCTGCTCATTCATTCATAAAGTCCCAAATAGATACTGTAACCACATCTGTAAGAGATTTTTTTTTTTTGGCTTATCCTTCATCTCCCTGAATTTACACAGTGCTGTTCTACAGATAGCCACTGATTCTTTATCCTCTTTATACTACTTCCCTTTCAAAACTTCTTCCAACATCAAATTTGGAAGACTTTTTTCCAATTTTTTTTTTTTTCCCCGAAGCAAGTACAGGTATTATACAAGATCCGAGCCAATTGATCAGGACAGAATTCATATTTCAATGCCTGCCTCCAGGACCCCCAGAGAAGTTACAAAATGGAAAGAAACCTACAAGAGAATGGTCTGTCAAAACCTTCATTCTTTAGGGTGTTTTTATAATACCTTGAAGGAGAAGGGTTTAATCTCCTTACCCTTTACCATTAGAGCTGTGTGTATTCTTTGGGGTGACAGAAATAACTGATCCCTCTTTGTGCTCAGATGAATTTTTGGCCAAGGTGATGCCTTCCCACAGCAACTTTCACTCTCTGATGGGTAGCTGGACCAACTTTGGACTGACCAACCAAAAAAACTCCCAAACAGTATACACCAAAGCATAAAAACTAAGCTACCCACATAGCTTAGTATCAAAACATGTAATTACAGAGCCTTGTGTTCTAAGCACGAGGCATGTGCCCAAACCATGAAGGAAATCAAGGTTTTCTTAATTTCAAACATACTCAAGCACTTGATCTCCTTCTCAACCCTCAATGCTCCAGCTCAAATGTAGTTTTCAGTCCTGAAGCAGCAAGTTCTACAAGTTATCTGTGAGCAGAGCAGTCACAAGTTTGATATCAATGCAGGTGTCAATGAGCATTTTACCTTTTTTAAATTTAAACCTGGAAACAGAAACATCCTCTCTAAAAAAAGCAAAGCATTTAGCCCACCAGAACATCCAATGGAGGATTAGCTTCAGACTTCCTCTGAAGCACTGAAGTTTGAAGGCCAGTTATCAAGTATATTAAAAAAAAAGGAAAATGAAAATTAAAAAGGAAGAAGGAAGAAGGAAGAAGGAAGAAGGAAGGAAGGAAGGAAGGAAGGAAGGAAGGAAGGAAGGAAGGAAGGAAGGAAGGAAGGAAGGAAGGAAGGAAGGAAGGAAAGAAAGAAAGAAAGAAAGGAAGGAAGGAAGGAAGGAAGGAAGGAAGGAAGGAAGGAAGGAAGGAAGGAAGGAAGGAAGGAAGGAAGGAAGGAAGGAAGGAAGGAAGGAAGGAAGGAAGGAAGGAAGGAAGGAAGGAAGGAAGGAAGGAAGGAAGGAAGGAAGGAAGGAAGGAAGGAAGAAAGGAAGAAAGAAAGAAAGAATGAAAGGAAGAAAGGAAGAAAGAAAGAAAGAAAAGGTGCAGAACAGCTCCTGCATTAGAGCACACTAACACAAATTTGTTTATTTTAAAATTATTGCATCTTTGAACCTTGTGGTGCTCCTCCCAGAGGGCAAATCCAATATTCTGATCTATTTTTTGATCTAGTAAATGCAGGCAGAGCCAGAGGAAGCCAAGCTCGAGCCCAGGGGGAAGCATTCCCACTCTGCAGCCCAGGAACCAGCGCTGCCACAAGGAAACTCCAGTTGGGTCCCAGGCTTGGGTTAATCACCACGTTGTTTCCCGGCACTCGGCCAAGCCCTGTGCACGACTTTTGCTGCAAAGCCTTTCATCCGAGGGCTTGTGTTCCTGCCACGCTGCAGATAAAACTGATCTCGGCCACTGGGGGTCATTAAAAGGCCTGTTAGAGCCTCCTCCCAGGAACTGAGCTGCTTCTCATGCTGGAACCTGACATCGTCACTCCTTTAAGGATTTCTCAGGATCTCTGCATTAAAACCCTTTAGGACCAGCAGCCAATAAGTCATCTTTGTTTTCTGACTCACTGCAGAGGTTTTCTCCCCTTTCCTGCTTCACTTACATCTGACACAGTTACTCTTGAAAGGCAAACCAGCTCCCAAAAAAATCATCCCAGGCAAATAAATATGACTTAGAAAAGAAGAGCAGAAGAAATTTAACAACAGACAAACTCTCCTGATTCTTCAGTTGGTCTCCTGATCGCTGGCTGGGCAAGAAAGAAAACCTTCCATGGAAGTGGTGATAAAACTCTCCTCCCTCCCCTCTTGCACATCAAGGAAGCAAGAGACACATGAGGATCCTTTAGTAAAGCCTTTGACACTGCTTCCCACAGCATTCTCCTGGAGGAACCAGCTGCTCATGGATTAGATAGGTTTTTTGTGTAAAAAAACTGGCTGGTGGTGCAGGGAGTCAAGTCCAGGTGGTGGCTGGTCAGAAGTGGCTCAGTATTGGGAAAAATCCTATTTAATATTTTATTGATGATTTGGATGAGGGAGGGGGATGTGGGTCTGATATTTCTGCGTCTGAGAGATTTTAGCCTGCTAGCAGCTGCTAACTTCTTCCCTAGGAAAAATTTCTCAAGAAAGTTTATTCTCAAAACAATCCTGGCAAACAACTCTCCTTTCTCAAAACAATCTTTCTCCAGGTGGTCTTTTGCTGTTTCTCTGGTTTAACCAATGGGATTAGAGAGGTGTCCTTCCTATTCACCAACCATGTTAAGTCTGTATCAAAACACCTTATAAAAGGTAGTAAGAATTTGACAATAAAAGCCTTTTTTTCTATGCTCTTTTCCATCTGAAATATTTGGAGTCTTTCATCTATCTTTTGTGTCCTATAGGAACAGGAGGGATGTTTAGGCTGGAGAAAAGGAGGCTCAGGGGGAACCTTCTCACTCTCTACAAATCCCTGACAGGAAGGTGGAACCAGGTGGGGTTTGGGCTCTGCTCCCAGGGAACAAGAGACAAGACAGGGAAAGGTTAGATTTAATTTTGGTAAAAAAAAATTTCTTCACCAAAATGGTTGTCAAGCATTGAAACAGAATGCCCAGGAAGGTGTTTGGGAGCTGTGCCCATCCTTCCAAGCAGCTGCAGATCAGAGCTGGAGCTCCAGAGGATTTCAGGGCAAGGGTTGGGTTTGAGCATGAAGCCATTCCTCAGTCTGCACTGGCCAGGACATGGACATAAATAGTGCCAAACTAGGGAAAGTATTTATACAGCACAAAAACCAAAATAATGAACGATGTCATTGCCTTACTTGGGAAACCTGGTCAAGGAAAGCAGCAGGAGCAAGAGAGGGACTGAGAGATGGAGGATGAAAACAACTGGGGGAAAGACGGAAAGGAAAATATGGCAGGTGGAATAAAGCTGAATCCCTGTTGTGTCTAAACCATTGGATATGGAGGGGGTGGGAATTTTAGAAATAAGAAAGAGAGGGACAGAAAATCAAGCAGAATACCCAACATTTCTCCCTTAAAGCAAGGCTGGCTTTTGATTTTCAGCCAGGAAGAGGAATTCCCACCATGTCCCAGCAGTGAAAGCCCCCAGCTGTGGACAGGGAACCCTTTCTGCCTGACTCACAGCCCCCCAGTGCAAATGCCAAGGAGGAGAGATGCTACCAGGAGTAATTCTAATTCTAATTCTAATTCTAATTCTAATTCTAATTCTAATTCTAATTCTAATTCTAATTCTAATTCTATTCTATTCTAATTCTAATTCTAATTCTAATTCTATTCTAATTCTAGTTCTAATTCTAATTCTAGTTCTAATTCTAATTCAGACAGGCACTGCCACTGTCTAGGGTGAGGCTGAAATGCTGGCCTTCTCCTCACCCCCTCTCTCTCAGCTCTGAGAATGTCTCAGACATGCTTAGAAGAAGTAGAATAGAAATTAAGAAAAGGAAAAAAAAAAAAAAAAAAAAAAAAAAAAAAAAAAAAAAAAAAAAAAAAGAAAAAGAGAGGGGGGCATGAACCAAAAAGGACAGGATGTTCAACCAGAAACAAAAGAGTTGAAGAACAGCAGCAAGACAAGCAACTCTCCTCCCACCAGCTAGACATCATTAAAATAAAATAAAATAAAATAATTAAATTAAATTAAAAAATAAAAATAAAATAAATAAAATACCCTGGATTCTTACCAAGTCAAATCTGAGCATATGGAGAGAAAAAGAAGCACTGATATAAAACACCCTAACAAGTCAATTAACATCCCTCATCTTGTGGGGGCAGAGGGAACCAGGTATTCCCCAAACACAAAGTGGCCCAACCTCTCTGATCTCCAGGAATTTCAATCTCTCAAAAGGAATCTCTCAAAAGTGGCTATTTTCTTATGGTACATAAACATGAACTTTTTCTCCCTGTCAGGATGTAAATATGGCCTCGTTTCTTCTTCACTGACAAGCAATAAATGTGAAAACTCCATGGAGAACAACAACAAAAAATTTGAACAATCACTGAAAAATACTGAAACTGTGTTAACAGATCCAAAATTTAAAAGTACAAATCAATAGCACTTTGGTTGAGCAGTAAGACTATAAAAGGAGAGGTATGAAATGACAATATGACTGAAACCTCCAAATTACATTTCAAAAAACACACACACACACACTGCACATCCATTCCCCCCAGGTATGCACATCCTGTATAATTTTAGTGATTTTATTGTTGTTGGATCCTGGCTTGGAATTATCCGTGTATTGTTCAGTCCCAGCCATCTGGTTCCAGCCTGGCTGGTAAAGCACTTCAGAAAAAGCAGCAGAAATCTCCTTGTTCCCCACCTGCTTAACCCCTGCAGTACCTGAAATAAATCTAAATAAAAATTACTATTACAGGATTGCAATAAAGGTGTTTTTTGGCTGCATTTTGTCATAAACCAATGTTTTTTGCAAACTGTATTTTACAGCAAACCGTCTTTCTAAACCTCTGCTTTACACCATATTGCAGAATTGAAAATAATAACAAAAATAACAAAACTAACTTGGAGCAATGAGTGGGAGAAAGTGATATAGAAATCTTATTTTGCTCAGCTCATTCACTTTGATTGCCTCCAAATAGGTGGAAAAGTACAAGAGGTCTGAAATCTCCAGACTCACAGGACAGTTTTTTTCCTTTCAAAACCTCTTTTTAAGGGCATAATGGGATGGTTCCCAGTGGTCTTGCTTCTACACAGCTTCATACACAACAGACCTGTTTTACATGCCAAGTTCAAGTCAAGTGCTATTCCCAGCTCCAAAGGATGGATTTATGACTTTAAAAATCTTTGATGCATTTATGACTTAAAAAAAACTTCTTTACATAACTTTGTCTCTCTGCTTTTCCAGCTGTATCCTTGTTTCCATTTCTGTATCTCTATTAGGAGAGGAGAAGGAATAGAGAACTTTGTATTTTATGCAGCATGGCTGTGACCAGTTCTTCATTCTTCTCTCCACTAAGGACTGAGAAAAGCATTTAGAGAAAAATAAAATTAAATTAAATTCCCCACCTAACCCAATAATGCTCTATGCATTCACATGTATTCTTTGTCTCTCTGAAAATCCACTCCCAAATCTCTGGCTGAAGATTTCAAATCAAGGAATGGCCAAACACACAGAAGTATCAATGGGAAAGATTCCACTTCAGCACATTCTGGGAAATCAAGGGAATTTAGAACATTCAGGTTTGACTGGCTGTAAAAAACAAAAACAAAACCAAAAAAACCACATTGATTGAAATTTCAAGAAATCCTCAAAAACCTTCCAGAGCAGAAAGGGGTCCTTGAATTACTCAGTCCCACACCCACAGCTGCATCATCAGGTACCTGGAGATCTGTGAGGTCTCTTCACCTTAAAGAGATTCTGAAAATAGGACATAAGATGTAAAAAGCCTATTTGGATTATTTTAAACCTGGTACTGTATCTCCCAAGAATCAACTGCCTACCAATTCAAGCTTGATTTCCACTAAAACTATTGGCTTTAGAAGGAATTAAAGATTTTTTTAAATGTACTTAGAATGTGTTCATATAGGAAAAAATAATAGCATCATCATCCCTTTGCAGCCCTCAGCAGCCAGAAAACAAGGGTGAGAAAAACAGAGATACCCCCAAAACGTACCCCTAGCAGCTTGGGACTAGGAAATAATGGGAAATTGGTTTTAGAAACACCTACACAAGCACTTGTACATCTCAGAACCTGTTTAAGCTGCTTCTTCCACCCCATCACAACCACCTGCAGCAGCAGCACCACCTTCAGCCACACCAACAGCCACTGAACATGCTCATAAATCCCAACCGTTAATATCCGAGTATAACAGAGGAATTCAGGGAAGATCTGTAATGCACACATCCTAACATCCAATTTAAAATCCTTCCTCGCTCCTAAATGCTTTCCATCCACACTAATTCACCCTAATCCCCAATCTACCTGCTTACATCTGTCAGGCCCTTCCCCACTGTTGATCTTTAATCCCTGTCCACTTCTGCCTGCCAGTGTCAGTCTCTAAGCCAACGTCACCTGGAAGAAGAGATATTCAGAAATAATATTTCTGGACTGACAGCATGGATAAAAAAGCTTTATTTCTTTTTATTTTTTTTTCCTCTTCACTCAAATGCTGTTTGTGTCATACATATCTGGGTCAGCTGTGCCTACCCCTCTGTTTGGTACAGAGTGAGATTTGTGTATGTTCTGCAAATAAAGACATCCTCAGAGTAGGGCTGCAGAACAGAAATCCACAACTGTGTTGTCCTAGGGTGACTTTATGATGCTTGTATCTCCAGTTGTCTGTTCTGTTTATGCTGGATATTAAGTTCTACACCTTTAAGACTGGTTCTGAGAGCAAAGGAGGGGAAAAAGAAGCCCAGAGTTTGTCTCCAGAAACTGCAACTTGCTCCCACACTTTCCTCCTCACAGACTGTGCTGTCTGCAGCACGGGCAGCAGCAGAGAACTCTCCTTTGGTTTTTAGTTAGATTTTTTTTTTTTTTAAAGTTAGCTGAAGCCAAAAGTTTTTTAGAACTGTTCAGCTATTATTTGGTCCAGGAACACCAGGAATATGGTCTGTGATGCCTAGAGAGGAACAGAGGCTAGACAGAGTTTAAGAATAAGGCAAATATTTATTAAAAGGCCTTCAGAGGATACACCTTGGGCAGTACAAGAGCCTGGCTGAGGCTACACCCAAGATGGACTATGGGTCACGAGTTTTCACACTTTTATAAGTTTTGGTCCATTTACATATTATCCAAATAAAATTGTCCACTTACAGCTTCAGGTTATGAAGTTCCATCCTCCCGGACTGCTTTCTTCAATTTGCTGTTGTTGATACTTTTTGGGCCTGAAGCTGCAATGGTGTCCTTGGTTCTGGGGCTGGAAAGGGATTGTTATGTCTAACCACACTGTGAGGAGAACTTGCTAACACTTTATATGAAGTTCAGAGTTGCATAGTAAATCTGGAAAACTAGTACAGAATCTGAAAAATATGAAATCTAGAACTTAAGGCATCATCTGAGAGGGCCCCAAGCTGCTCTGCAGCCGGGACACCAGACCTGAGCCCTGGAGAGACTGAGAGAAAGCCAAGGACACACCCACAAAAAGAACACTCTCTCTCTCTTCAATCCACAAAGAGACTTTCTGAATTTATCATCTTTTCAAAACAGCAAAAGGTTTTATTGTTTAACATTACTCAGTTTTTTATGCTTGTGAATACTTTGCTTATTAAATAAACAGATTTTTTTTCCACTTTTCTCAAAAGAAATCATTTTCTCCCAAAAAAGTGAAGGGAAAGGCCACTAAATTTTGCCCTTTAAAAAAACATCCCTGTAAAAGTTCCCTTCCAAATTTGTCCCAAATCAAAATATGTGCTTTTTCAGTATCTCTATAAATCTCCATCCCCATTTTCCTGGCAGAAGGCAATGCCATAAAACTCCACTTGCATTTTCAAAGAGAAAAAGGAAAATTCACTCAGACACAGAGGATGCTAAATTATTTTCTTTCTAATCAATTAAGAAATTTTACATCCTTGAGAGTTTAATTAATTGGATAATACTAAGTATAGGAGGGGAAGGATCCAAGAAAATAGGGAAGAAAAGATTTTCACCTGGCTGCACTATGGAGTAGTGACAGAGGTGACCAAGACATGGATGTGCTCTCCAAAAATCAGAGACTTGGTAGGCTACAAGTTGCATTCATGCTCAGAGATTTTGCTAGTTTATCTATTATTACTTTAAATATTAATATTTTTAATACAAATAGTATTTTAACATCTCAAACATCTCATAATAGTATAATAACATCTCAAACTTGCCAAGTTCCATCTCATTCAGCATGTCCTGCAGCACCCATTGTCCCTACCACAACAGCACAGGCAACAGAGACATTTTTCCTTCCTAAACTTTATCCCAGGTTTTAGAATTTTTGGATTAGTTCCCTTTCACAGCCAAAACCTCAAGTGGAAATTCTGCAGCAGCAAAACCCAAGAAAATAATTCTGGAGGAATTCAGTTGATATCGAGTTTGGTTTGCAGCCAAAGATCAGGGTGAGGTAGCAGAGTCTCACCTGGGCTAAGAACCTGAGCTGTGCCAGTGCCTGACTCACACCTGAGGAATGCTTGGGACAAAGCAAATTCCTGCCAGAAACTATTGCAGCTCTTCTTCCAATGCTCAGGAATGTCCACTCCCAAATTTACTGGGGTTACTACAGCAATGGTGGAGGAGACAGAGCTTCACTGTACATGGATATCCAAACTAGGACAGACCAGGCTGAATCAAATTTCAGCCTCATTTGGTTTCCTGATGAGCACATAATAAAAAAAAAAAAAAAAGCAATAGGAAAAAATAAGACCTTTTAGCATCCATAAGAGCAATAAAAAAGTGTCAGCACCTTCCCAAGAAGGAAATACAACATGGAGTGGACAAACCTATGCTGGAATGACAGTCTGTTCCTGGACACCACCTTTTCCACTGAAGTTTGGGGGTTCTTACACTCATACTGCAGGAAAGGAGTTGCAGAACCTCAAGAAAAATGCTGGCTGGAGTATTTAGCCTGTCTGGATGCTGATTCTGCTTCCTCCCTGGGGCGACAGCTCGATGAACCAAACTGGGATGCAGCCACCACCCCAGACACTGGAAATATTCCAGCAGACCTGGAATAAGCTCTGATCTGCCCTACCCCTGATTTCCTCATGAAACCATCCTGGCAGCACATCTGCCTGGCACAGCAGGATGCTGGGGAGCACTGGGATGTGCACAGACAGCTCTGATGGAAAAGCAAACAGCTGCAGAAGGGTTGCTCCAACCTCATCCTATTTCCCATGGATCCCCACCCAGCAAACACGGACAGATGTTCGTACAAGGTCATGCAGCAATCCTACTGCTCAGTTTCAGCTGTATCTTGTTTCAGGTGGGCTTTTTTGCAGGCACAGATCAAGAGAAACAGGCTTCAGATCCTATCCAAGCATTGGATATTGCCAGGATGGCAAGAAAAGGATGCAAAGCATAGGGTGGAAGCCCAGTGGTGTAGAAAATGTTGAGGAAGCCTTGCAGCACTTGCAGGAATTTCATAACTGAGGCAAGGACTCCCTTACAGCTTGTTGGAGAATTCTCTGCTGTCCTAACCAGAGAAGTGCTCTCGAGAAACTGAGGAGGATCCAAAAACCACGACTGGATTCAATCCACAGAATTAAAGAATCTTAGAAGCATTGACCAGAGAATCACAGAAATATTGAGTGGTTTGGGTTGGAAGGGACATTAAAATCATCCAGTTCCACTCCCTGCCATGGACAGGGACACCTTCCACTGGACCAGGTTGCTCCAAACCCTGTCCACTCTGGCCTTAAATACTTCCAGGGGTGGGACATCCACAGCTTCTATGGGCTACCTGTTTAAGCTGTTCAGACCTGGACAAGGGTCTCACCACCCTCAGAGGGAAGAATTTCTTCCTCACATTCCATCTAAACTTTTCCTCTTTCAGTTTAAAATCACTGATGTCTTGCCCAGGTCTGAGCAGCTTAAACGAGAGCTGGTACAAAGTTCAGATGAGGCAGTAGCTGAATTTTATTTTGTTAATAAAACTTTTCTTTCCTCTGTCTCCAAAACAAAGAAAAGCTTTTGAAAAAGCAGGCAGAAGGAAAAGAAAAATAGTTAATCGAAATTCATTTCAGGAGCTGAAACTGAATCACAGGGCAGTCTCTGCTCCTTTAGGAAAACATACCCTATGTGGAAAGACATCCCAGAAGGGCAGCCAGATCTGGGCACACATTGGGAAAGTAAAGGAACCACAAACACATTCATGGAATTACAGAATTACTTCCAACACAGGCCTGGGTTGGAAACGACCTTAAAAAACATCTGGTTCCAAATCTCTACAATGGGCAGGGACACTTTCCACTGTACAGTTCCCACCAGCAACATTAATTCTGTTTTGCTTTCCCTACCAAGGCACCTCTACCCAACAATGAGCCGGCTACAGGCAGAGATCTTCCTAAACTACTTCTAATTCCACTGTAATTGAGTGGAAAATGAAGCAAGCTGTTCTGAGCTGTTCTGATATTTAAATGTATTTCCAGCTGAAATGCCTAAGGAAAGGTGAGTGTCTTTGATTTCTGATTTTCTGTCAAAGACTGGGACCGCCAGCATGAGTTTTACATGTTTGCATTAAAATTGCTTTGGATAACCAAGACTAGCAAATGAAATTGGTAAAGAGAAAAAAAGTTTGTTTTTACCCAAGAGGTTTTTGGACTGGTTTGTTGGTTTTGTTGCTTTTTTTTTCCTACTAAGAAGTTGTCAGCTCACCCTCACATATTTTCATTAAAATACTTATTTATTCCAATGGTGTGTTCTGGTTTTTCTAGTTATATAAATAAATGAATAACCACTTTAAATTCCTGAAATACTGAAATTATAGAAAAACGTTTATAATAATGTTAAAAATGCCAGAAGGGATAGGGCAGAGGTTTTCAAAACAAACAGTTTCAAAGTCAATTTGTGTATGAAAGTTAATCCTCTTGGCAATTCCTTTTGCTATAAAACATGTTGTTCATTATTCTTTAATATGTTTTCTTAAGTTTAGTCTTATTAATTCATTAAATCATTGCTAAGATCTCCAAGAACTGGATGCAAGGCAGAGAAGATCATCTAAATCTAGTAGAGATGGACTAAGGAAATATATATATAACTTTTGGAAGTTTTGCACAATAGCAGAGAAACAGTGTGGAATAATTCTGTAGATGCCACAAAAACATTTTGGGGGTTGTCTAGTGAGAAAAATCATCTTATTATGATTTTTTGTATTGTTTTCACTTAGATTTTAACTTGCACTTTGCTAATGACTTACTAAACATGACACCCAACTCCTCGACTTGTGTGGGACCATAAATTCAAGAAAATATGGTGAGACCATAAACTCAAGAAAATATGATGGGACTCAAGACATAGAAGCCAAAGTTAATCATTAAGACTCTCAAAAATATTTTACACAACATTTGACAAGCCACATTACTGTCTAGAGCTTTCTAAATTAGAGACAAGTCCAGGAGGTAATCTTGAAGCAATATTTGTGAACCCCTCTAAGCAGGACAGAGAAAAGGTGCTACAGGAAGTCACATCTTCAGTTCTTCCTTCTTTGAAGCTTGGACTTAACGATCTTGAAGGCCTTTTTCAACCTTAATGATTCTGTAATCCCACAGCAGACAGGACTCCATCCCAAAATCACAGTTTGTTCAAATTACTGAATGTGATCTGGTCCAGCCCTTCTGTTTGAGACTTCAGCCTCTTATATTATTTATAATATAAAATTTATTATAATATAAAATATTATTATTTATATACACTCTTAATATTGCATAGTGGCTTCAAATCCACCCCCCCACCCCCCCCTCCCCCAAAATTCGACAATTTCATTTTTGATTTCTTTCACTTTTTTTACTCTTTCTCGCACTCTTTCTTGAGGACATTTAAATTCATGATTGTGGACAGTGTTCCTCACTGTGCCATTGAGGAACAGTTTTCACAACCAGACCTGGACCTCCCACCAGCCCCTCTGGACAACGCCATTCACTGCAATGACCACGGGTTTCAAATTCCCTTCAGCAAAGCATTACAAGTTCTGGAATTAATAATACTGGAAATAACATAAGAAGCCAATGCAAAACCCAAGCAGTGCTCAGGCCCCGACACAGTAGAAGGATTAACCACCTTCCCAGTTTTAATTAACCTCAGGGGGACTCCTTGTGTACTCAGGAGTTTGTTCTGGGCTTCAGCACTTTGCAGTATCGAGATGAGGAGCTGGCAGTGGACACCAGACCCGGGGCTGCAGTGAGGCCACGTGGTGGTCAGGCCATGGTGCTGGTTTGTACATGAGCTTTTGAGTGAGTTTTATCCAAAAATCCAGAGCTTCTGCCAGCCCCATCCCACCAAAAGGGTCACAACCACCTGAACATCTCCCTCCCACGGAGCACATGAGCTCTGTGACTTTGCCAAACTTGGAGGCAACCATGAACTCCATGGTGTGTTTGTAAAGACAAATCACTTTCCTGAACTGCTAGAAAAAGAGGAAGATAGGATTGGAGAGGACGGAAGGACGGTTCATGTGTAAGGAGGAGTTTCTTATCAGATATTCGGGGAAAAAATCTTCCCTGAGAGGGTTTTCAAGCCCTGGAACAGGCTGCCCAGGGAAGTGAGTCTCCATCCCTGCAGGAAGGGATTTACAAGACGTGGAGATGTGGCATTTGGGGACACGGTTTAATGGTGGATCTGGAAGTGCTGGGTTAATGGTTGGACTTGAGGATCTCGGAGGGTTTTTCCCACCTAAACAATTCCATGACAGGTCAGTGACAGCGCTGCCAGCAATGGCACATGACTTTCCTCCCAAAAGGTGGTTGGTGCAGCACAGAGGCAGGTGAGTGGTAGAGATGGGAGGACATAGAAAATTACAGACCAGATTCCAGAAAGAAAAAAAAAAGTTAGAAAAAAAACATTTAACAATTGCTAAGTATTGAAATGATAATAATTAGGTGATTTATACCCAGAGAACACTGCCAAGGACAACTTACAGGGACCGATCTCATTTTGTTCCGTGACAAGATAACCAACCTTATCCAACCAGGAGAAAGACTCAGGTGTGATATATCTTGAGTAAAGCCCTGGCCAGAGTCCCACACAAAATCTTCAGGAGAAACTGAGGGGAAAATGGTCTAAATGAAGTCACAGCCAAATTAAACACTGACCCAGCAGTCCCTTGAGCTCACCTGGAAGCCATGCACTGCTGGAATATGAAATTAACCTCACCTTTTCAGAGCTGGCATTTAACGTCCAGGTTACAGTAAGGTTAATAAAAGCAGTGTTAAAAATTTCCTGTCTTGTGGCATTTTAATCAAAGCTATTTAAATTCCCTGACCTATATGCCTCCTTGTGTAAAGCAGGTTTTGTTCATTTTCCCCAAAAAAAGATGGTTTGGGGAAGGTAGGTTGAACATGGTAGAGAGTGCAGGTTGCATAAGAATCCAGGGTCTAATTCCTACTGCTGTACAGTGTTTGCTCTCTGTTTATCTTAGACATGTCACCTTATTTAAAAAATAGTATTTTTGAAGCCCACCTTTTCCATTTCTCAGGTTCAAACCAAAAAAAAAAAAAAAAAAAAACCACACACCAAAAAAAACCAAAAAACCCCACCAAAACCAACAGTAACAACAAAAAAACCCCAAAACCACAAAAACCCTCAAAAACAAAACAATAATTTTCTACTACCTGCTTTCTAATTTGTCCATGCAACACCAATGCCCAGATGAAGGCCAGAGAAGCTCCCACAAGGAAACAGGGGAACTCAAGGGTTTACAGTGATTTTGGGGATAGAATGAGGATATGAAAAGCAGATGTTGCTGGAGGAGGTGGTAACTCCCAGCTGCAAGGCAGGGACATGGCTTATGTCTCCTCCTGCCAATCCTGGCTGTCCCTCAGGGCTGTGGGACAACCAAACCCCCACAGTGTTCTGCTCCAGATAACCCTGGTGATACTGATTGTGACACACTTCAGGGTGCTCCTTGGTTAAGGCCACAGAACATGAGTTCTGCTGAGCTTCTCTCTCTGTCTTTCCTCCTAAAACTTGCCAATATTAAAAAATTATAATAACAAAAAAAAAAAAAAAAAAAAAAAAACAAAAAAAAAACACCACTATTTTTGTTTTCCTCAAGAAATCCTGGATATCCACCATCAAAACCAGAGGTTTAACTTGTTTTCCAACACCAAGCTGTCCAGGGCAAACCAAATTGCGGAAAACACTGCCTTAGGATCCTCCCCAAACTCTGCAGATGGCGTCTCTGGATCTCTCTAATTAGGCTGGTCAGCAACATTAACCTGCACGTGGCCTGAGGATGGGCTCTGAGCCCATCCATCATCACATCAGCCCAGGGCCAAGGAGATCACCTTCAAGTAATTAAACTTTCCCATCCTGGCAGCACATTTGGATGGAGCATGGAAGAAACAGAGCCAAGACAAACAGATGTATAAGCACCCCCCTGGCAGTATCACCCTTCATTAAACAAAACCAAACCTAAGCCCTCTTTTCTTTGCTCTCTGTATTACAGATGAAGCAGTTTTACCCCCATCACTTTTATTGCTGCTGTATCTCAGGGTTTTATGTTGGATATTGAGTATTACCACTGGACCACTGTTGGACATTTACCTGCAGGGATGTAGGAATGCATTTCTGACATCCAGCACGTGTCTTCCATGTAGGGAAAAGTTTAAGACTCACCCCTTGCATTTCTTATAAGGAAAAGAACCCAGCAACTTCTATACCCTTCTGACAGTGATGGGCTCAGTGCCAAGAGAAGCATCTATTGAACCTTTTCACTGTTCTTCAAGTCCTGTACCTCTCCCTATAGGCAGAAAACCAAATTGTCCCTCCTAAAACATTCTGTATTTGCGAAAAAGCACAAGGGAAGTAAGAGGCTTTGGGGAGTGTTTCTAGCAGGGTGTCAGAGGTTTTCTTGGACACCTGTGGGTGGCTTTTCTTTTGTTTTCTATAACATTTGTTATTTTTCATTTATTAAACCTTTTGCTTTACAATACACCCCTGAAGAGCAGTCTCACCAAGATTATTTTAAACCAATCTGCAAGGGCTGGACCTTCAGAGATTGATACATTTACAGGTGGTTCATAACACTCTGGCCACCTGTCAAACTGTATCACAGGGATACCTGGTTTTATTTATTTATTACCTACAAAGAGAGGGAGAGGTTTAAAGCACACGTAGAACATTCAGCAAGGTCTGTCCTTGCTGAGAGCAGAGACACAAATGCTGGCAGGGAGGCCACGCTCCTTTGTTCCAGCCACACCATGATCTAATACAAAAGGCAATTTTTCTTAGCAAACCAGTCACCCATTGTCCAGAAGCAGGAGGCAGATAATTAGTGTTGCATTACCCTGTCCTGGCACTTAATTAATGGAAATATTTGGGGATAATATGACAAAAGGCATCCAGTGTGTCCGTCTTCTGTGGCAAAGGGACAAAGGTTCACAGGAACATAGAACAGAATCACAGAAAGCCAAGTTGGGAAGGAACCTCAAGGATCATATGATCCTTTCTTGGCAAAAGCACAGTCTGGACAAGATGGCCCAGCACTCCATCCAGATGAACTTTAAAACTGACCAACATTCAGGAATCCACCACTTCTCCTGGAAGATTATTCTAAAGGCTGATTGTTCTCATTGCAAAACCTCTTTTCCTCGTGTCTGAGTCTCTGACAATCTCCCCAGGAGTAACTTGCACCCAATGTCCCACATCTTTTCCACGTGGAAAGAGAGTCCTCGTCTCATTTGTAGCCACCCTTTAAATGCTGGAACACGATGAAAAGGTCTCCCCTAAACCTTCTTTTCTTCAGGATGAATGAACCCACCTCTGACTGACACACACAGAAAAGAAACTTCTCCAAGGTGCCTTGGCCAATGCAAACAAGTCTCTCCCCTTACAATCTTTTCCACAGGGATGCTTAGCTAAGGGACCAACCAAATTTGGCTGGCTGGGAAAATCCACGCTGGAGAACCTTGGAGATGTGTCCATGGCAATGCCACAATGGACAGGATGTGTGCAAGCCTGGAGAGGAAACCAGCACTCAAGTGTAAGCCATAATCCAGAGCATCAACAGGCTCTGCTGGGCAGCCAACACATCGTGGCAGTTCCAAAAAACCTGAATTTTCCACACCAGCTCCTCTTTGCCATCCACTAAGGGTGGCTTCAGCATCACAGGTCCAACTGCCAAACTGTGGGCAAGCTGGGCACAAAAAGGGACCTCCTCAAATATTTAGAGATTTCAAGTGGCTTGAGTTATTCTCTGAATTTGCATTAAAAAGAGAGGTTCTTTCATACAGCACAATAAATACTCATTTTTTTTAAATCTAAGCTACAATGCACTGAGATTCATTGTTTGTCTAGTCCACATTTCAAGTCTCTTTTCTTATGGTTCTTTGATTGTGCCCAAGTATCCCATTCTTCCTTGCTTTTATGCCTTTAATTTTGCCTTGCAGAATAGCCTAAAAATCACTATTTACAACTAAACATACAACTCATACTTACTTCAATACCTTCTTCCTGTACAAAGAAAAAAAAATAGTCAAAATTAAACCCAAATTTGTAAGAAGATAGAAACCCAGGAGAAACTTTTATTTTACACACACACATATATATATTTCCATCCAGAGAGAACCACTATTTGCAAAACAAAACAAAAAAATGCTTCCCAAAGAACATTTGCAACCCTCAAAACACCAAATCAGGCTGTGTTAGTGAACAGCCCAGTCAAAATCAAAGGCAAATGGAGAGAGGAGTGATGCTCTTCCCTGGTGAAAAAAGGAAAAGGGAGCCTTTTGCCATGTTACAAGAGCAAGCCAGATCCAGGAACAAAATGAAGGATATGCTCCAGATAAAATGACTTGCTCAATGCCAGACTAGATAAACCTAGATCAGCCCTACAGCTGGTCTGGCCTATGCCTAAAAAAAATGAGACAAAGAAAGAATCCATGGCCATCTGCCAGCCACTGTTTATGGTTTCAGCACTTCCTGAGTGAGTTTTTGATCCTGTTTGCCACATCCAAGCATGTTTCCAAGATTCAAGCAGCTTCCACAGCAAAGCTGTCCTCTGGGAAAGCACAGCCCACTGCATTTTGTACACCTTCCCATCTACCCCCTCCATCTGCCAGCCTTAGAACAACCATTGAGATAAGCGTCTTGTAAAGGTGATGGGGAGATGAGAAAAGATACAAGCCACTTTAGAAAATATTCTGCATTTCTCCTGGTCCCCCAAAATTCCTCCAAAACCCTCGTTAGTGGTGCTCTCCCATGTTGCAGCCTCAGATTCTGAGCATGGTAAGATGTCAGGCCTCAATCACACAAATCAAACTGAAAAAGGCTGGGTTTCACCTTTGAAAATCAGCATTGGAAATGACCCCTGGGGAGGGTGTGATATTTATACAGCAGCCACAGTGAACCTGAGCAAGTCAAACTTCAGTCCTCAGGGAGTCAGGTGGAATAAATTACAGCAAGGGATCAATACTTCACCCAGAGGTTGATAGCCTTGTCTCGAAGGGCCTCCAAATGGGTTCCTGCTCCCAAATCCACTCCCATCAATGGATCCATAAGACATTTTCTGGATAGTGATGGATGCGGGATTACACTTCAGACCTAAAAAAACAGAGAAAAAGAAAGGCACAGCCCTGTTAAAAGTCAGGTAAACCCCAGAAGCCTAAGAGGATTGAGGAGGCAAAGAGGCAAATAAAAGACACAGGGCAATCTCCAAACTTCAAGATGGCCACCTGCAAAAAAATTAAAAGCACTAAAATCCAGGTGTTCTGGACTACAAATGATTTTGAGGGCAAGCAAATCATTTGACCTCCCTGTGTCTCATCTTCTCCACTCATAAAGGGCAACTTTTAATTCCACACTGCTCACAAAGTGCTTTGAGATCCTGAGCTGGAAGGTAAAGACTTAAGCACTCAATCAAAAAAAGGTGATGCTGTCTTCTGGAGCATTACCAGTACACAGCTGGTGGAGCCTATCCATCACACTGCAGTCCTGATGAGCTCTCAAAAGAGACAGTTTGCTGCTATAAGCTCCTGGGCCTCCAGTAGAAATATTTGAGCCAGAGTTATTTTGCCTTGCTGGTTTGAAAAAAAAAAAAAAAAAAATAGGCAAGGCCTGAGGTAGCAGCAGAATGAAACTAATGCAGCAGTCAGACAAAGACAACTTCTTCCTCCTTCCCACCTCCTTATCCACAGAAATTCCTCACCCAGATAAATTCTGCAGCATTTCAACAGTGTCCCAGGGCTCTGGTATCAAAATAGTTCAGCTCAAAGGCATGGAGATGGTGGCAGCAAAGGAAGACAAAGATGCTGCATCAGCTGGGAAACTATACAGGACCAAACTCAGCTGCCACTTTCTTACACCAAGGCTGTGGAAAAAACACCCCAAACTGGTGTTTCTACCACAAAAAAGGGTTACAATCCAACAAGAATAGCAACACTTTCGGTGTGCTGGCAGAATCAGAATGGTTCGGGTTGGCAGGTCATCTAGTCCAATCTCCTTGGCCTGAAATGTTTCTAATGATGGGGCATCCTGCTCCAGTGTTTTACTCACCTTACCGTAAAATAAAATTCTTCATTATAACTACTCTCTATCTACTATTTTTTTTTAAATTTAAAACCATTGTCCTATCACTACAGGTGCTGATAAAAAGTCTGTCCTTATCTTTCAAATGTAAGTATTGAAAGGCCACATTGAGGAATCCCCAGAGCCTTCCCTTCTCCAGGCTGAACAACTCCAGCTGATGGAGCCTTTCTTCACAGCAGAGCTGGTTCATCTCTCTGATCATTTTCATGGCCTCCACTGGTCCTGCTCCAAGAGGTTCATGTCTTTCTTGTACTGAGAAAGATGTTGGGGTGTTAGGCTGGATGCCACGAGCTGTGATGCTTCATTCTGGGCTTGGATATTCAAATTTCTCATGTTCTGGACCAGCAATTTTCCCTCTGACAGGTGAACAGCTGGCAATGGCCTCCACTTGCTGTGGCACATGACCAAATGTCACATGATGTCATAATTAATAGATATCTCAGGAAAGGGCTAAAGTCTCTTTTGGGATGCACTGATGCTGACACTTGCAACTACTCCTATGGTTTTTCCTCCAGGGAAAGCAAAGCACTAGAAAATCCCAGTTCTTTGCTGTACAGGGAACAGTCTGATGGCCTCAGGCACCTGTTGTACTTCATTCTTTTTTTTTTTTTTTTTTTTTTTTTTTTTCAGAGTTTCAAAACCAAGGGAAAAAAAAAACAAAAATCAGTGCTGAGACTCACCAGACAGCAAAACTCCAGGACCAAAATAAATCACTCACCTCCCTCCCTTAATTGAGCCAGACACATGAAAGAGATGAAAGTGCAGCCGCCTTGAGAGAGCAGTGGTTGGGAGCTAAATCCATTAAAAGTGGAGAAAATCCAGAGTGCAGCTTCCCCCAGCCAGCCTCAGTGTACCACGTACACACATAATTGGCATCCGAGGCTGCAGGTGCCCCCAGGCCAGAAATCCTTCATTTTAGGGAAACAGCCTTCAGCCCAAACTTAGGGAAGCCAAGAAGCAGCCAGGGAGAGGGTGAGGGTGTGTGTGGGAGTGGGCTTCAAGGAGACAGAAAATGGACCAAGCAAGAGGAACCAAGGAGCAAACTTGGCAACCAAGGCACTCAACAGCAAAACGATCCATTGTGTCAGCCATGGAAAACTGCATAAACCATGAGTTCCATGGAAATGCACCCTACAGTTTTACTTTCTCCCAGGAGACCTCAGAGCAACTCCCAGTAGCTCATGAGGGGCTGCAAGAGAGGTGAAGAGGGGGTTTTTAGCAGGGCATGGGGAGATAGGACAAAGAGTAATGGTTTTGAACTGAAGGAGAGTAAGTTTAGATTAGGTATTTGGAAAAAAATTCTGTATTCACAGAGTGATGAGGCCCTAGAGCAGGTTTTCCAGAGAAGTTGCGGCTCTCCCATCCCTGGAAATGTTCAAGGCCAGCTTGGAGCAACCTGGGATAGTGGAAGGTGTCCCTGCCCATGGCAGGGGGCTGAAACAAGAAGATCTTTAAGGTCTTTTCCAACCCAAACCATTCTGTGATTCTGTGGTGCCTTGGTGGAAATTCTTGATCATAAGCATTAAAACTTACAAAAATCAGTTGAAGATTCAGTTGGGAAGTCTGTGATGGACTTGGAAACAAACCTGAGCTCTCTCAGGTCTCAGGTGAGCTCAGAACTACCAACACAACCTCCATCACAAAATGAGGCAGAGATCCAGCAAAACTCTTACCTGGGGAAATATGGGCACTGGGAAGACAGTTACAAGAAAGTCTTTGGGCGGAGATAAGGAATTATTTTCTCTATCTCCCACAGTTTAAGAGCACTGCAGGGATTTGGCACAACCGAACAGCTTGAAAACATTCACTGTACAGAGATTTTTCCTGACCCATCCTCTCTCTTTAGAGACAAGCAAGTGGAAACATTTCTTGCAATGACTTCCCCAGGGCCACAGACAACAAATGTGGAGTGAAAGTCTACACCCTGTTGTAAAATGCCTTGATTACAACTGGGCAAGTGTTGTTTTGGCAAACAGTGAATGCATCTATTTTTTCTCCAACAGAGTGGTGTGAAAGGGGGAGAGAAGGAGGGCTTTTAGAGCACTCCAAGTGTTTGATGTTGATTTATTATTTTCAGGACATGTTTCCATTTTAAAGCTTTTTTCTCTTTGTAAGGGAGGAAAAATAGAAAGAATTGAGAACGGAATATTTTGTTGTAGTTCAACCAACCTTTTTAGCAACAGCCACCTCCCACCCCATCCTACCAAGCTATTGAAATATCCCTTATTCACACAGCTCTGGAGCCAAATTCATACCCCACAGTAATATATTTACTGGGAAATTTAAGAGCAGATCTAAATGCCTTTAATTTGATTGGCAATAAAAGCATTTCCCTCCCCATCCCCATGGCACTTCCCAAGTCTTTTGTCTACTGCTCCTCAGGGAAACTTGTCCAATTTACTGTGAAGGCAGTTTGTACAAATTGGAACAAGCATTTCCTAATGTACTAGACACAGAAAAAAGAAAAAGAAAGAAGAAAAAAAAATTTTATCACAGCTTTATCCTCATCACCTGAAATACAAATAAAATAATAACCATATCCAAGCCAGACTACAAGGGGCGTGAATTTGTATTTTAATAAAATCAAGTATTTCTTGCTTTATAGATCCCATAGAAGCAAATCATGCCATGACTAGAACAGTAGGATGTAGAATCTCAAGGGAAGAGTTAGTCCATATCTCTCGGACTGGGAAAGATATTGGCAAGTAAAACCACGCAGGCAAAATTATTTAAGGGCTCTACACCCATCAATCTCCATTTAGAGACACACTTGGGTGAGCAGCATTAGTGGTGGGAATGAAAGGTGAGATTTCAGCATGGAAGAAATAGGTATTATTATTATTATTATTATACTATGTCTCAATCGTTAAATTGTTTTTATCTCAACCCACGAGCTTTTTCACTTTTACTCATCCACTTCATTTTCCACCAACCTGCTGGGGATGGTGAGGGAGTGGCTGTGTGGAACTTATTTGCCAGCTGGAAATAAACCACAACAGCATTTCAGACAATTTATTTATATTTAAAGTTGAGATTGCCTGAGAAAGACGTGAGCTGGAACATCTCTTTTCAGACAATACTGGAAAAAAATGGAAAAGGAGGAGAGACATGGACGTATTGGAGAGAATCCATGGAGGGACCATAAAGATGGTTAAGGGATGGGAGCTGGGGCTCTTCACCCTGGAGAAGAGAAGGATGTGGTGGTATTAAGGTGTCTCAATATCTGATGGAAAGAAGCAAACACGATGAAGCCAGACTCTTCCTGGTGGTGATCAATGGCAGGACAAGAGACAAGAGGGATTGAAATAAGAGAAATTTCATTTAAAAAAATGAAAAAAAAAATCAATCTCCTTGTTTTTGGGTTGGAGTGGCTTTTTTGCTTATTTTGTGGTTTTGTTTTGTTTCTGTGGTGAGAGCCATCAAACATCAGCACTCCTTGAGGATATTCAAGCCCTGACTGATCACGTGCCTAAGAAACCTGCTCCAGGTGACCCTACTCTCAGGAGGGAGCTGGACAAAATGACCTTCTAGGATCCTGCAATTTTCCTCCTGTGATGCCTGGAACAGCATCAGAGCCATTCATGGCCCTCCTGGCAGACTGGAGGACCCTTAACTGTGCCTGTTTACTAAACAGGTGGAGAAAAGAATAAGAAAATTGCAAACCCACCACCAGGTTTTTTGGGGTTTTTTTCCCCCATTTCCTGTAAAAACAGTGGAAAAAAAAGCCATTGAAAGTATGTGATGGTGAAAACCAGAATGACAGCCACTATGCAGCTGGCAAGAAGTCATATCAAACCAAGCTTCAACTCTTTATAGAAGTTAGCAGGCAGTGGATGCCAGTTATGCTCTCATGGTTGCATGGTCAAAGAAATTGATAGGAGGTGCAGGGATTTTATTTATTACTTACTTAGAAGAATCATAGAATCACGGAATAGTTTGTTGGAAGGGCCCTAAAAGTCCTCTAGTTCCAGCCCCTTGCCATGGGCAGGGACACCTTCCACTGGACCAGGTTGCTCAAAGCCTCATCCAACCTGGCCTTGGACAATACCTGGGATGGGGCAGCCACAGCTTCTCTGGGTACCCTGTGCCAGGGCCTCAGCTCCCTCCCTGTAAAGAATTTCCTTCTAATACCTAATCTAAACCTACTCTCTTTCACCATTAAACACTCCCAGTGGACAGTTGCCATAACCAAAGAACAATCTGCGTGGTGCCCACCCAGCTCTGATCTCTCCATGTGTATTTTGAGCAGTGAGCTGGGTGATGGAACAGGAATTATCCTCATCAAATGCACACACAACACCCAACAGGGGAGTTAGATGACAGCTCCAGCCTCCAGAACAATCTTAACAAACCAGAAGTACTGTACAACAAAGAAAATCAGGCTCTGCATAATCCAGGTCAACTGCAGGGGCCTGAATCTAGACAGAGCAAGCAAGAGCACCAACAGAGGATGGGGAGCTGCTGGCCAGTGTTGCAGAGAGGGACGGATGGATGCCACAGACCTCAAGCTGAACATGGATCTGCAGTGACATTTCCTGTAACAGTGGCAGGCATCGTCACAGGATGTGTAACTAGGATTACAATCTTGTCAACAAGGGAGGCAAACCTTTTGCTTGACCCCACCCTGCAGAGTCCTCAGCTGTAAAGCAACAAGCCCCAGCAAAGATTTTTGTCAGAGACTGAAGAGAGTCTGGAGGGAACTTGGAGAATGACAACAGGTCAAGAAAACATAGCCTGATAGGAAAGATTGAGTAAATGAGGTTGCTTTTCTCACAGAAGGGAAGATTGATGGAGAGACTTAATCCTTCAATTCTGCAAGGCTGCTGCAAAGAGACAGGGAGGAAAACGTTATTTTCATTCCTTTTGGGCAAGACAAGGGGGAAAAAAAACCTAAACTAAAGCTGGAAAGATGAACTGAGTCTCTGGGAGAGCCTATGAGGAAGGATAGAGCACCTCTGGGAACAGGCAACCTGGAGAAAGTTCTTCTTGCACCTGGAGGTGATGAAACCAGCCAATACTGTGTCCACTCCTGTTTAACATCTTCACTGATGACCTGAATGATGGGACAGTGTATCCTCAGCAAGCTCATCTATCCCACCAAACTCAGAGGAGTGGCTCCAAGCCCAACTCAGCCTGGCTGTGGACACTTCCAGAGATGGGGCAGCCACAGATTCCATGAAAAACCTGTGCCAGGGGCCTCACGACCCTCTGAATATAGAATTTCCTCCTAATATTAAATATAAGCCAGCTCTCTCTCAGTTTGAAGCCATTACTCCTTGTCCTGTCACTTCAGTCCCTATCCAAAATCCCTCTCCAGCTCTCTTGGAGCCTCCTTAGGCTCTGGAAGGGGCTCTGAGCTCTCCCTGGAGCCTTTTCTCCTCCAGGCTGAACAGCCCCAGCTCTCTCAGCCTGTCTCCAGAGCAGAGGTGCTCCAGCTCTCTGATTCTTTTGTGGCCTCCTCTGGATTCAATCAGGAAGCTCCACATCCTTCTTATGTTGGGGGCCCCAGAGCTCCAGGTGGAGTCTCACCAGAGCCGACCAGAGGGGAAGAATCACCTCCCTCACCCACTGCCCACCCTGTCCAATGCAGCCCAGGACAGGGTTGGCTTTCTGGGCTGCCAGAGCACCATTGCTGGGTCACTTCGAGCTTCTCATCCACCAACATCCCCAAGTTCTTCCTCTCAGGGCTGCTCTCAATCCATTCTCTGCCCAGCCTGTGCTTGTGTTTGGGATTGTCCTGACACAGGTGCAGGAACTTGCACTGGCCTTGTGGAGCCTCATTGGGTTCACACAGAGAACCTCTCCATCCTGTCCAGGTGCTCTATTCCCTGCCCTACCACCACCTTGCTGATGCAGAAGTGCCATCACTGTGGGCTTCAGAACTCATTCATGATGATGACACCTCCAATTCTGGGTGATCCACCTGAGACACATTTCTCTGAGGTTTTTCACCGAGAAAAAATCCTTTGACAAACCAGCCTGACCTTCATAAAAAGCTTGCAGATAATTTCACAGAAATCATCTTTATGCATCAACCCCTAGAGCCTCTGGTCAGCCCAGCTCACCTCTTTCCACAAGAACCTCCCTGAGGCTCCACTTGGTGAAGGACCAGCCCCAGCCACTCCCTTAGGAGAGCTGTGTCTTCCCAGCTCTTTGATCTTTGATCTCTCTTTTGCCTGTAAACATACCCTCAGATGAACTAAACAGATTGACCTCGTTTCATTTCTCACTGGGAGATTTGTTTACACAAGGAAGACTACTCAGCATTTCCTTGCTTTCCATACACCTGCCTCCACTTCCCTGACTGTAAAGTGGACAGACAAATGCAGAGCTCTCCTGTTGGCAAAGTACCAGAGGCTCAGAGAATAATTTGGGTTGGAAGGGACCTTTTAAAGGTCATCTAGAACAACCTCCCTGCAATGAGCAGGGACATCTTCAGCCAGGACTAACTTGGTTAATATGAAAGTTTTTTGAGGTCATGGCATATTTTCAAAGCCTTCTGTTTAGGGTTGACTCTGTCACTTGTGTCACAGATGTGCTGCTTTTCAGCTTCTTTCCTTAGAGTTTTTCTCAGTTATTAAGACCAAAACTCAATAAACCTGGAATTTACCTGGAAAAATGTCTCTTTCCTTTTTCTCACAGAGCCTGAATTTATAAACAAGCTCTGTTTTTGAATTACCTTGTTTTGTTGGGTTTTTACTCAGTGGTTTCACCATCGAGTTGGTGTCATTGCACAAATCCCCGAGTGCCTCATAACACAACTGTCAGAGGTCAATCAGAGTAGCTGGAGGAGATGACTTTCTTCTTTCTCACCCTGAGCCTTTGAGGTAATTTATTCCCTTCTGGATCTTTTGTGTTGTTTGCAATATTAACATCATGTGCCTGGGCGGCTTTGGGCAGCAAGGAGAGGAGAGCCATGCTCAGGAGCTGCAGAAATGCTTGGCAGGAGGGTGGTCAGGAGCAGTGCCTGGCCTGCAGCAGGACTAGGAGTGCAGCAGTACAGATATTCCCTCACATTTTGCTTCCCAACTGAATTCTAAAGCTGATGGAAGGTCCTTGGAGAGTGAAGTCATCTCTGTCCCCACAGCCTGAGGACCTCACTGTCTAGCCTAGGCTGACAAGACACAAAATACGACAACAAGAAAACAACAACAAAACCACCAGGGAATCATAGCCATAATCTTGTACAAATTAAACAGACTTCCAGAAGCTTCTAGAGACACTTTGTGGTACTTGACTGGCGTGACATCAGCAGTGACTGTGAACAGCCTGACTCAACCCCTTGAACTGTGCTCTTGTCTCCTCTCCTCCACTGAAGTGCACCGAGCAAAGCAAACACTCACAGCCTAGAGGCATCGTGGAGTAGATGCAAAGTAAAACCAGCAGAGATTATCTCAGGAATGAGCTGTTCCTGCTGTTCTTGAGGTTTGCTAAGAAACAAGGACGAAAATTCTCTTTTTGCGTTCTTCCTCATTGAAGTGCTTATTTGAGGAAAGCACCTGATCACTTCCCAATGAATTTGGTTTCTCTTCCCTGCTGCCACTGTAGATGTCTCCAGGAGCAGAGCATTTTGTCCCGGGAACAGATAGGATCAGGACAGGCTGCGAAGTCAGAGGCAGTGAGATAAGGCATCCATGACATTTTATGGAGATATACACCGAGCCACAATCAGAGACAGCTGGTTCACTGAGCTTCTAATTGCAATGACACCCAGATCTCTGCCTGTTCTCAGCACAACTGATTGCAGCCTTTGCTCAATCTCATTTTTCATCCAGCTCAGCAAAAACACGCAAAGCCAACAGAAACAGCTCCTGCCTAACCCCTTCTTTCATCACTCAGTCCTCCCCAAGATCTGCAGCTGTGGCAGCACCCATCAGGTAGAACAGACCTTTTCCTGTCCATCAAAAGGCACCTCTAACCCCACCAAGCTCTGGATGTCTCCAGCCAGGAGTTCCTGTTGATATCAGAAGGCTTCAGATCCAATGGGCTGACATGAAACATAAATGGGAAGGAACCCACAAGCAACAGAAATAGGAAGAGATGGACTCAAGCTGTCTGCACACATCTCACGTTGCATCAAGGTCTGCACATCAGACACAAAGAACAGAGGCAAGGAAAGCAATCTGGAAGCTCGCTGTTCTCCTTTCATGTCAGTCCCAGTTGCCACTTCAATAAACAGACTCTCCTTCCACATCTACCTGATTGCACGTCTCCTCACAAGAGAGCAGAAGACAGGCTTCAAATCCTGCTCTATGGCACCAGAGGCAGGCTGGCCTGAGGCAAATGACAAGAAGAAGAGATAGATACGCTTTGTTTACCTTAAGAATCTCAGATTCATAGACCCTCCTGCTCCCCCCACTTTAAGGTATGCAAACTTCTTGAGAGCAAAACTACCTGCTAGGGAAAGTCTTCCATCAACAGGATCACAGATGCCATGGAAAGATGGATGCCTTCACCCTCAGAGCAGGAGGCAGGACACCTTGAGACAGTTCGGTGCCCCAAAGCAGCAGCTGAGGGTGATAAATGATCAAGTGATGGCTCAAGCAAGGCCAGCCCTCAGGACCCAAACATCTTTATTGCAATCAGGCTTCCCTGATACTGAGGAATTCAGATCAAGAGAAAAGGAGCCTCCCGAGTCTTTGGGAGACCAGAGGAAGATCTTTTGGGCACTGAGCTGTGTGTAATGTTTTCTGCTGCTCCAGGCCATATCATGGCAGTGCTTACATGACTTAGTGCCAGGTCACTCTGAGCTCATTTTGATCAAGATGTGATGTCACCCTTCCTATTTTTTAAACTGACATTAATACAACAGTTAAACATTTCTTCTGGCTGCTGAAGAAGATGATCTAGACAGCTTCAAACCCTGAACTGCCTGAGTACAAACACTCCAAAACTCTGTTGCTTCTACCTCAAGGGTTTTCTTTCTATTCTTTACCTGTATTGCCGCCTTCTATTTGCTGTTTTGTGCCATGCTGTCTACTTTTTGTGAACTTTGCATGTAGAACAGTCTTAATCTATCCATATGCTAGACAAACACAGAAGTATTACATATTTCAGTGAACAGCAAAATTAAATTTCCAGTCAGTTCAAAATCTAGGTTTCATCCGCATTTTCACTGGTTACAAAAGATGAATATTAATGTCTATTTGCTGTAATAAAAATCAGGGAGGAGGAACACAGGAAAGAGGGAATTGGTGTCTAGTTTGCTACTCTGACGTTAGAGTAAACTTATTAATTATAAAAGATGTACACGCACGAATGGACAGAGACCAACTGCACCACACTAGGTCAGCTTAACAAAATTAGAAATGGCATTTATAAATTTATATTGGATTTCAACAGAATAATGAAAAATGCATCTGAGGATGGCAACAAATTCTGAGTCCTCGGGAACATCCTGATAGACAGAGCTGCAATTGCTTAAGGGAGGAAGATGCAGGGCAAAGTGGGTGAATTAATAAAGTAATAGATTCCTAAATCCCAGGATCCTGCTCCCCCATCAACAAACATAACTCCTTTCTGCTTCCCAAAGAAGAAATATTGTTATTCAACACACACAATCAGAATATGCTCTCACCTCCAACAGTGTTTACTACCAGTCACATTATAAATAAACCTTGCAGAAGGATAAATGAGAAGCAGCATAGTCTGGTGAGGACACAGTGGGAAATAAAGAATCTACTTCTACCTTGGGCTGTGATTCATCAAGAGACAGAAAACAACTTGGTATCTTCAATTCAGGCTTCCTACCAAGAAGATTGAAGTCAGTAATGTCCAGTGTAAATCTAATCAACAGATCACAGAATAATGATGGAAAAGACTTCTAAGATCATTGGGTTCAACCATTAACCTAACACCACTGTGTTCACAGCTACCAAACCCCCAAGGACCACATCCACGAGCCTTTTGAACACTTCCCTGGCTGGTGATTACACCACCTCCCTGAGCAGCCTGATCCAGTGCCTGACTACTCTGCTGGTGAAGAAATTTTCATGAATCATAGCCCAGAGTCAGCAGTGGCTGTGAGCCAATTTTCCTGGCAGACTAAAGTGAATTTGTTAAAAAACTTACAGTGAACCTGCCATTGCACATATTTGAGGAAACACAACCACGGTCAATTTTCCAACTCATTCAGTTTTGCCACAACCTCTCGCTTACAGAGAACATGGTTGATCCCTCAATTATTTCAAGTGGTTTTCAATACCCCACCAATCTGATGCTCACAGGACTTTCTGCCTGTGTTTTTAAACCAAACACAATCTCCCTAAGCCAGCAGGGAAGGTGAGCACTGTGATTATCTTTATTTCAACTTTCCCTCTCCTCAAACAAAAAGCATTTAAAAAAAAAAGTTTGTAAAGCAAAAGAATGTTCCTCTCCGCAGTAGAAGCAAAGTCACAGAGAGGCAAGGAATTTTTGGGGTTGCTTGCAACAGGGCAACAGGATGAATATTAACAGGGACTGAAGAGGAACGAGCATAGAGATGCTTTTCACCACAGACATTCACTAGAGGGACCCAGCAGAAAAACACAGCAACAAATCCTCGGAAAACACGCTAACAATCAACCCGCATTAGCTGGGGATTCTCCACGATGGAGCTGAGCCTCCTGCCTCATCTCCTCCCTGCAGCAGAGTGTGGTAGGAGAGCACAGGATCAGCATATCAAGAGAAAAGAGATTTCACCTCGTTTGAAGGCTTTGCAGGCCAGGACAACAAGACAGTGAACACAGAACATCTGGACTTGCAAATATGTGCTGTCAAAGGAGGTCGTCTTCTCCAGACCAGCTGCACTCACAAAGCATTTGTGAGATGGCAGTGACAGCTACCAGCCTGAGGCAGCCTGTGGAAAGCTAAATTCATCCCCTTCCCATCATTCTTTCACCCTAGTCACAGATACTTTGGGGTCCATTCACCCTCATGTTGAGAAAAACGTTGGTCAGGTCTGCTCTGACACAGCCTCCAATCATTTATGAACCAGAGACCCTAAAAAGCCTCATTTCAGCCAATTTCACAGTTCACCAGGCACTGGAGGACTCCTCCTTCCTGCTGATGAGCTCTTGTAGCACATGATGGCACCAAAGGGAACAGAGAGCAAATATCAAGGAGGAGAAGCAGCTCCGCTCCAGCGCGTGACTCATGCGAGAGGAACGCCAAGCCCCGAGCGAGCCAAGGAAAAACAGCTGAGTGGCAAACCCTGCACTTGGGGGAGAAGAGCTGCCCTTAAAAATGCAGACTGCTGGTTTTCCCACCAAGGAAGAGGTTGCATTTTTTATACTATGAAATGTGTATGAGATCACACCTTGAGTATTGTTCCAGTTCTGAGCCCCTCAGTTTAAGGAAGGATGTTGAGGTGCTTGAGCACATCCAGAGGAGGGCAACAAAGCTGGTGAGGGGCTTGAAAAACAAGACATATGAGGAACGACTGAGGGAGCTGGGGTTGTTTAGCCTGGAGAAAAGGAGACTCAGAGGTGACCTCATCACTCTCTACAACTCCCTGAAAGGTGGCTGTGCTCAGGTGGGGGTTGGTCTCTTTCTCCAGGCAGCAACTGACAGAATGAGAGGACACAGTCTCAGGCTGCACCAAGGGAAGTACTGGTTGGATATTAGGAAGACTTTTTAACGGAAAGAGTGATTAAATACTGGAATAGTCTGCCTGGGGAGGTGGTGGAGTCACCATCCCTGGTTGTGTTTAAAAAGAGACTGGATGTGGCACTCAGTGCCATGATCTATTTGAGATGTTAGGACTGGGTTGGACCCAAGGATCTCGAAGGTCTCTTCCAATCTACACATTCTGTGATTCTGTGATCCTGGTGAAGACAGGACACCCACAGTGCGGGGTGCGTTTGTCAAAATGTGGTGCCAAACACCACCTCAGATGTCCTGTGGGGCTTGGGTGGGGCTGGAAGTCCTGGCTGCTGGTGCCCTCTGGGCTGGCACAAGAGTGAGAAACAGCTGTAAATTAAGGCACCTAAATCATAGAATTTTTGGGTTGGAAAAGATCTTTAAGATCATTGAGTCCAACCAGACACTGCCAGGGTTACCACTAAATTGTGTCCCCAGGTGCCACATCTACAGGTCTTTTAAATGTCCCCAGGAATGATGACTCCACCACTAGTCTGGGAAACCTGTTTCAATGCTTGACAAGCCTTTTGGTGAAGAAATTTTCCCTAATAGCCAATCTAAACCTCCCTTAGCACAATTTAAGGTTATTTCCTCTTCTCCTGTCACTTGTTACCCACGAGAAGAGACTGACCCTCACTTCTCCGTGTGCACCTCAAGCTAATGGGAGAGACTTAAGTCAGTACAGCCAGTCAACAGGGGAGACCCAGTCAAAATACACAGGAGGTGCCTGCTTTTCAGTAGAGAGAGGGAGTGGAGGAAGTTTGCAGCTCCTAGGAAGCTTAAACATACAGCAGATTTAGAAAAAAAACCCTGAAATTTATCTTTAAATGTATAATTTTCAGCAGTCTTCTCAATGTTTTATCCAATTCTATCACTTTCTACCCAATACAGTAGAAGAACTAAAAATGTAATGTCTCATCAGACTGGGAAAAGAATGTTGGAGTGCAGAAAATTCCCATGAAATAATACCCCATGAATTCCTGAGTCACTAAAGTCTAATTGAGCAAGAACTTCATGCCACAGTGCTTTGTGCATCCAGAAACCTTACAGAGGCTTAAAACTGCAAGAGGACTATGAAAAGAAGGAAGGAGAAAAGGAGGAACAAAAATACATTGTGTGATATTAAATGTACCACCTTTGATTGAAGAACGTGGGAAAACACTGGGAGAGATTTTGCCCTGCTTGTCTTTTTCTCATGCTCTTCACAAAACCAGCCTGGTTTTGGTTCATTTTGCATGGACATATCTCTGTCCTGACCCATTTCACCTCTTCCTGTGACAATTCTAGCAAATCCTTCAGGGAAACACAAAACCAGAAGTTCAAGAGCTGCCAGGCTACTTGAAATTCACCTCTTCTGGTCAGCTGCTCTGTCTTACCTCTCTCCATGGCCATGGTGAGGATGGCTCCACTCAGCCCCAGTGACCTGGGCTATTAAACAAGGTTAGACCCTGTCCTAAGGCCAGGTTTGAAGATAACCAGATCTCCATCACCCAAAAGAGGAAAGAATGGAGAAAGGAGAAAGGAAGAGCATTGAGAGGACTGTCACATACCAAGGGCTTGTGGCTGAGAATCCTTCTGTGTCCAGGCAGAGGAAACCTAAAGCCATCTGTGAATTTATGAAGGCAAACACATTTTGGATACTAAAGTCAGGAATGAGCACAAGGAACTAATAGGTGCCAAGTTCACACCCGATGAAGAGTGTGCAAAAGATGAATCTGTGTTGTGCTTCATTTTACTGCTCTGCACAGAAATACTGCAATTGTGTCATACAATTGCATCCCTGTTAGTGATGAATGTGAGTTAAGGTGGTTATAAAAATATTTAGGTCCAAATAAGGTGAGGTGAGAGACAGACTGTTCTGCTATACCTTCTCTCAGCTGGTGACAGTAATGCTCACAGAACTGCCACCACCCAGGAATTCCTATTCCAACACCATTACACAAATATTGAGTAGAAATACAGACCCCCTCACCTGATTTTTTTATATCCTCCATCCAAGCTTGTCTAATCTCACTGTTCCCATTATTTTATTGTTTGATGGGTGTTTTTAGTGGCTCGACTCTATGTAAACAACAGGATTCACATTTGAGAATTATTTCCTCCTGTCCTTTGTAGCCATCAGCCAGGTTTTTAACTGATATTTTTTTGACTCAGAAACATTTTGCAACCTGAAGAAAGCACCATTCTGAAAATAAATAAAACATAAAAGGAGGGAGACCTCTGTAATGGAGTTGGGACATGGACCAAAAGAACTTGTATTTCAAATGTTCTATTGCACCGTTTTCTTGTGCTACATTCAGAGCTTTGGGAAGCCATCCAAACCTGCACAGACAAAAATAATCCATGGAAATTACAGCTGCAAGCGATATCAAAAGGCGTTTTGATGGGGAAAATGAAACTGAAGATTCAAGGATGAAGTGAAAAGCATGGAACAGCTTATGCAGGAAGAGAAATGTCCAAAACATAAAGGGTGAACTGAGGAGATTTGTCCCCACGATTACTCCTCCCAAAATAAAGTGACAAAAGCTCTGTGCAAAAATTAATTGGACAAAAGCTGGAGGATTTTTTGTCCTGTCCAGAGGTTTTTGCTCCCCCTCCTGTGTCACTGGAGGATCTAAGGAGTGTAGAAGAGATGAGGGGAGGGGATGTGGTGGCTGCTGAGTCCCTGAGCACACAAAGCTCTTCTGAAGACACGTCGCAGAAAGTCCAAGGACACCTCTCGGTTTCCAAAACCACTCACAAGCTCGTGGCTCCTCTGCAACGTTTTTACAAGGACAAAGGGGGAACGGCTTCAAACAGAAAGAAGGCAGGTTTAGATTGGATACTGGGAAGAAATTCTTCCCTGGGAGGGTGGTGAGGCCCTGGTACAGGGTGCCCAGAACTGCTGTGGATGGCCCATCCCTGGAAGTGTCCAAGGTCAGGTTGGATGGAGCTCTGAGCAACCTGGGATAGTGGAAGGTGTCCCTTTCTGTGGTGAGGGAATTGGAACTAGATGAGTTTTTAACTCAACTGGAACCACTCCACGATTTGCATTCCCCTTGGTAAATAACCTGATTAAATGACATTTAACTTGAAAAAAAAAAATGCTCACAAGACATATCAGCTATGCAAAAATGCAAAGTATCTTTAAATTTAAAGAAGATAGAAAAGCTTATTGGTCACACCTTTCAAATCAACCCCCAATTTCGCTATTAAGAGGAAAATAAAAACACTGCAACTGGAGCATAAAGGAAATAGTTTAAGGTCAAATAGAACCACAAACAATTCAGGCAATTAAGATCATGGGAGCACTGGGAGGGTGCAGGGAGTTGTGTCTAATGTTGCTTCCACAACAAGACCAGAAATATTTATTCAAACTGAGCAGTACCTACTTTCTTGTGCTGCTTTTATCCAAGGATTAAATGTTTTCCATGAAGAGAGATGACAATCTGACCCCTAATGATCACATGCCCATAAAAATCAGAAGGTGTTGCTGTTATTTCAAGTAGGTATCATCAACTACTGCATCAACTAAATTTTGCCAGGCACTGTACACACTGCAGATCTTTCAGAATAAATTGTTTTGCTGCAAAAACAGAGTGTGCCCAGCCCCAGCAGAAAGGGGTAGCCCCACTTGAAATTGCTCAAAGGATACACCTGCCTCTACCAGGCCATTATTTTGCAGGGAAACATTTTCAAATCCATTTTCGAACGCTCAATTCAAAAAGTTGAGGTAGCTGCTGTCTGCAGATAAAATTGAGACAAATTATAAGAGAACAAAATGCTAAAAAAAGAAATCTGGTCCAGATGGATTCCTGTCTGAATTCTATAAAATATTTACAGATCTTCTGTCACCAAAACTTACGTTTCTTTTTGATGAGGTGGAAACCAAAGACTCTCCACCTGTCTTATTTTTATTTTTTGGTTTTAAACTCTCATGGAAGATATAATGAAGTTATTTAGGAGGAAAAAAAAAAAAAGAAAAACAGAAAAAAAACCCCCCACAAAACAAGAAAAAAACCCGAACAAGTGGAAATAAACAACCAAAACCCAACTGACTTTAATCAGTCAGTAATTACTGCAACTCCAATTAATCAATGTTGATTCTACAAATCCTATACAAAAGAGAGATTGTCCCTTTGCTTAATTTAGTCCAAAATTTTCCCCTAAATTCCAGGTTCCTGGTTTTGATCATTAAAATCGGCTTAGCTCAGATAAGCACAGTCTGATACCACCATCATTCACATAATAAATTAACAGCCTAGTCCCCTGACAGTGCCGTCTCTAGATACCAAAAGATACTTCATCATGTGTCACAAGGGTAAAATATCCACTTTTTCATTTCAGACCAGCCAAAAAAAGTTCTCAATTTTCTGCTCCTAAATCTGCACATTCCATTTTCCAACAGCCAGACTGACAGAGCTCAGCTCCCCAAGGAGGAGGGGGCAGTTTATATGTACATGACATGCTGATTGACTTTCTGTTTGCTGTGGTCCCGTAGGTGATGGAGCAGAGGGAAACAGAGTAATCCTTTAAACTGTCAATTATCCCATCAGTCCTGGCAGGACTTTTGGAAAGTGATGTGACTGAACATCAGCAACTCAAGCCTTTTGTTTCAGGGTGTGCATGCAGGCATGGTTTGGTACTTCCGGATATGATGTTAAAAGTAACAATGGCCTGAAACCAGAGGATGAAGGTCCAGGTCATGGCTCTGAGATTTCTTGCTCAAGGCTCTGCATCTTTGTTTTGGTAGAAATTAATGTTTTAAGACCTTTGGCTCCCTTATTGGAAATGAGGAGAACAATCACAAAATCATGGAATTTTCTTAGGTTAGAGAAGCCCTCTAAGACCATCAAGTCATACCCTTGCCCCAGCACTGCCAAGGCCACCACTAACCCATGTCCCCAAGTGTCACATGTACACATCTTTTAAATCCCACGGGCAGCCTGTTCCGATTCTTGTCAGCTCTTTCAGTGAAGGAATTTTTCCTGGTGCTTGTGCTAGACCAGAATTTCTGTCTTTGTTGGCTGTTCTCAGCTCAGTGCAGCACAAAGAACTATCTCCACATATCTATTTGCAGATTAAAAGAGAAAAACAAGCAAACAAGCAAAAACCACCCCACTATGATCTGCTTCCAAAGCCATTTCATGTATTATGAGACAAGAACTTAAAATGTTTTAGATGTTGGAGGTGTATCCCTTTTTTTTCAATCTGACCTTGGATTCATTACTCAGTTATTACGCTTTTTACAAGCAGAATAAGAGACTACATAATGATTTGGTCTCCACTGGATGTTGACTTGATAAACACTACAATTAATTCAAATTACCATGCTGCCCTTCCTTTCCCTTCACACTTTCAGAAATGTCTCTCTAAACCAATCTATGATTACCAGTCATACAGAAAAGCTTCAGAAAAACACTCCTCCACAAGCATATGGCAGAGCAAATTTGTCCAGCGTTGCTGGCTTTCCATGGCATTTATCTTGAGAAAGGCATTACACAGAGATAGATAGAGATGTCTCCACGTGTCGGCTTTCCTCAGAAAGGCAGAGAGATATCCTTTATCCCATTCTGGAGTGCACCATATCCTCAGGAGAGGATCCTGCTCCCAGAGATGCTTCAGGCAGATGCAGGCTGTAATCAGCTACCCAGGATCTCAGCTGTGACATCCATTCTCAAAGTCAAGCCTGCGCTTTCTAGGAGCTGTACCAGACTTCAGGCACATGCCATGGCAACCAAATTCAAGTGCACTTGTTCAAAACCATCACTTACTCAGAGAAAAAAAAAAAGGAGGGGGAGAGGTGGGGGGGAGGAGGGGAAAGCAAGTTTAACTAAGTACTTTATGAGCAACATAATTCACAGACTCACTGAATCATTTAGGTTGGAAAAGACCTCTAAGATCAGCAAGTCCAATCTTTGACTGATCTCCACCTTGTCAGCCAGACCAGAGCACTGAGTGCCACGTCCAGTTGTTTCTTGGACACATCGAGGGATGGGGACTCCACCACTTCCCTGGGCAGCCCCTTCCAATAGCTGATAACCTTTTCCATTAAGAAATTCCTCCTGCTGTCCAACCTGAACATGCTCTGATGCAGCTTAAGGGCATTTCCTCTCATCCTGTTCCTTGTTCCCTGGGAGAAGAGACCAGCACTCACCTGGGATGCCCTTTCCTGTTATGAAGTTATGGAGGGCAAGAAGGTCCCCCCTGAGCCTCCTTTTCTCCAGGCTG